>NC_080541.1:154906501-155228167 GCF_028640845.1 Ahaetulla prasina
GTTATAGATGAAGTATGTGTTGGATAGGCAGTGGTTGGTCAGATCTAGTATGTGCTTGGGGGGGTTATATTTGTTTTGGATAGCTGTCAAGGCTTCTTTGATTGGCACTTGGGTGAAGAGGATATGACATCAAAGCTCACGAGTAGGTCGCTGGGCTGTAAGTTTTGTTTCTTTATGATCTCTATGAACTGGAATGAGTTTTTACGTGTGAGGCGATGGATTCTGCATAGGGCTGTAGTTGTTTGGCGAAATTTGGCTAGGTTTTGTAGAGGTGAGCCTATGGAGCTGACTATGGGTCTGAGTGGGGGTTCCTTCTTTGTGTATCTTGGGAGGCCGAGAGCTTAGGGCATCTGGATGATTTCTCTCTGGGAATGATTCTTTGTTGGATTTCTTCGCTGATGGGGAGGCTTTTATTTTGGATCTAGTGGTTTTTCTAGGTAGGTGGTGGGGTCTGTTTTAGGGGCTTGTATGCAGGGTCTTGGAGTAGGTTGGTTAATTTGGTTTGGTAGTCAGATGTGTTCATAACCACCGTGGCGTTGCCCTTGTCTGCTGGTAGGATTATTATGCTGGTATCTTTTTTCAGGTTAAGTAGTGCTGTCTGTTCCTCTTTGGGTAAGTTGCTTTTGGGTGGCTTGCTGCTGCAGAGGATGTTGGTGATTTCGAGTCTGATTTTGTTAGCGTCATCGGGGTTGATTTTGGTCAGGCTGGTTTCAACTCCGCATATAATGGTCTCAGTGGGGATGTATTTGGGAGTGACTGCAAAGTTGAATCCTTTGGAAAGGACATCGGTTTCAGCTTTGGTGAGGATCCTATCTGAGATGTTATGCACTGTTTGTTTCATGTGTTGCTGTGAGGGTGGAGGGGTTTGTTTCTGGCGTTCTTGAAGTCTTGAGTTTGTTGGTGTGCGTGTCTGTCTTGAGGGTGGTCTGTGTTTGGCTCTCAGGCGGCAAGTTGTTTATTTGTCCCAAAGTGCCGGGTGCATCTTGTTGCTGAGTTTGAGGTGAAGTGAGGAGATCTTTGTTGATTTGATCTAGGAGGAATCTTTTGTGTGAAGTTCATTTCTGATTAAGGCCAATTCTGTTCTTTTTAGGATCGTTTGGTGGCTGCAGAGTTGGAGTGGAATTTCAATTGGAAGCATTTGGGGATTAAATTTCATGGCAGTTTCGTAGGAATGCGAGGTTACATAAAATGGAAGCTCTTTGGATTTCTAGTTTTTCATAGGTCCTGGTCAGATGGTGGATTTCCTCCCCGTAGAGGTGCAATATTTGTTTTCTGAGGTTTTCACGGGTGTTTGTATATAGGTCTTTGGTTGTTCGGGTTTTCTCCGTGTAAAATTGGAAGTGTCTTGGCGGCGTTTGAAGTCTCATTCGTCATCTTCAGGCTTCAGCCGTGCTTCTGGGAGCAATGTGTGATCGCAGCTGTTTCTTCCTTTTAACTGCTAGTGGGGTTTGAACTGATTGGGTGGGAGCTTGGCTGTGCTCTGATTGGATGGGGTTTTCTGTGCTCTGATTGGCTGGGGTGTGTCCTGTGTTGGTGGGGGCTTGGTTGTGCTCAGTCTAATCTGTGCTGCAGGGGATTTGAGCTGGTGAGCTGCACTGCTGCTGTTTGGCTTCGTGTTCGTGGTCGCTATATATATATATATATATATATATATATATATATATATATATATATATATATATATATATATATATATATATATATATATATATATATATATATATATATATATATATATATATATATATATATATATATATATATATATATATATATATATATATATATATATATATATATATATATATATATATATATATATATATATATATATATATATATATATATATATATATATATATATATATATATATATATATATATATATATATATATATATATATATATATATATATATATATATATATATATATATATATATATATATATATATATATATATATATATATATATATATATATATATATATATATATATATATATATATATATATATATATATATATATATATATATATATATATATATATATATATATATATATATATATATATATATATATATATATATATATATATATATATATATATATATATATATATATATATATATATATATATATATATATATATATATATATATATATATATATATATATATATATATATATATATATATATATATATATATATATATATATATATATATATATATATATATATATATATATATATATATATATATATATATATATATATATATATATATATATATATATATATATATATATATATATATATATATATATATATATATATATATATATATATATATATATATATATATATATATATATATATATATATATATATATATATATATATATATATATATATATATATATATATATATATATATATATATATATATATATATATATATATATATATATATATATATATATATATATATATATATATATATATATATATATATATATATATATATATATATATATATATATATATATATATATATATATATATATATATATATATATATATATATATATATATATATATATATATATATATATATATATATATATATATATATATATATATATATATATATATATATATATATATATATATATATATATATATATATATATATATATATATATATATATATATATATATATATATATATATATATATATATATATATATATATATATATATATATATATATATATATATATATATATATATATATATATATATATATATATATATATATATATATATATATATATATATATATATATATATATATATATATATATATATATATATATATATATATATATATATATATATATATATATATATATATATATATATATATATATATATATATATATATATATATATATATATATATATATATATATATATATATATATATATATATATATATATATATATATATATATATATATATATATATATATATATATATATATATATATATATATATATATATATATATATATATATATATATATATATATATATATATATATATATATATATATATATATATATATATATATATATATATATATATATATATATATATATATATATATATATATATATATATATATATATATATATATATATATATATATATATATATATATATATATATGGGAGGAGGGCTGTGCCATTTTCTTGCTCTCTGTCTTGGGTTTTAGTGGGGGTTCTTTTGGATTAGTTTGGTAATCTTATTTCTCTGGAATCCATTGGATGTTGAAATCGTTTGTGGTGTAGGTTTTAGGTGTTGTTCGTCAGCTAAGCATTTTGTTCTAGAGATGAGTGTCTTGGCTACGGAGTTGATCTGTGCTGGGTGGTGGTGTGAGAGTGCATGCAGATAGCGGTTTGTGTGTGTTTTCTTCTGGTAGATGGTGTGTCCTAGGGAGCCATTGGGTTTCTTGTAGACTAAGACATCTAGGAAGGAAGTTGGTTGTTAACTTCTGTTTCCATGGTGAACTGTATTTTGGGGTGTAGGCTATTGAGGTGTGAGGAAGTTTTCTAGTTTTTCTTTCCCGTGTGGCCAGATTATGAAGGTGTCGTCTCGTATCTGAGCCAGAGTTTGGGTTTGTGATCAGATTTTTCTAGTGCTTGGGTTTCAAAGTGTTCCATGTAGAGGTTGGCAATGACAGGTGAGAGGGTGATCCCATGGGTGCGCCTTCTATTTGTTTGTATTTTGTCCGTTATAGATGAAGTATGTGTTGGATAGGCAGTGGTTGGTCAGATCTAGTATGTGCTTGGGGGTTATATTTGTTTTGGATAGCTGTCAAGGCTTCTTTGATTGGCACTTGGGTGAAGAGGATATGACATCAAAGCTCACGAGTAGGTCGCTGGGCTGTAAGTTTTGTTTCTTTATGATCTCTATGAACTGGAATGAGTTTTTACGTGTGAGGCGATGGATTCTGCATAGGGCTGTAGTTGTTTGGCGAGAAATTTGGCTAGGTTTTGTAGAGGTGAGCCTATGGAGCTGACTATGGGTCTGAGTGGGGTTCCTTCTTTGTGTATCTTGGGGAGGCCGTAGAGCTTAGGGCATCTGGATGATTTCTCTCTGGGAATGATTCTTTGTTGGATTTCTTCGCTGATGGGGGAGGCTTTTATTTTGGATCTAGTGGTTTTTTCTAGGTAGGTGGTGGGGTCTGGTTTTTGGGGCTTGTATGCAGGGTCTTGGAGTAGGTTGGTTAATTTGGTTTGGTAGTCAGATGTGTTCATAACCACCGTGGCGTTGCCCTTGTCTGCTGGTAGGATTATTATGCTGGTATCTTTTTTCAGGTTAAGTAGTGCTGTCTGTTCCTCTTTGGGTAAGTTGCTTTTGGGTGGCTTGCTGCTGCAGAGGATGTTGGTGATTTCGAGTCTGATTTTGTTAGCGTCATCGGGGTTGATTTTGGTCAGGCTGGTTTCAACTCCGCATATAATGGTCTCAGTGGGGATGTATTTGGGAGTGACTGCAAAGTTGAATCCTTTGGAAAGGACATCGGTTTCAGCTTTGGTGAGGATCCTATCTGAGATGTTATGCACTGTTTGTTTCATGTGTTGCTGTGAGGGTGGAGGGTTTGTTTCTGGCGTTCTTGTAGTCTTGAGTTTGTTGGTGTGCGTGTCTGTCTTGAGGGTGGTCTGTGTTTGGCTCTCCAGACGGCAAGTTGTTTTGGATTTGTCCCAAAGTGCCGGGTGCATCTTGTTGCTGAGTTTGAGGTGAAGTGTGAGGAGATCTTTGTTGATTTGATCTAGGAGGAATCTTTTGTGTGAAGTTCATTTCTGATTAAGGCCAATTCTGTTCTTTTTAGGATGCGTTTGGTGGCTGCAGAGTTGGAGTGGAATTTCAATTGGAAGCATTTGGGATTAAATTTTCATCGCGGCAGTTTCGTAGGAATGCGAGGTCACATAAAATGGAAGCTCTTTGGACTTCTAGTTTTCATAGGTCCTGGTCAGATGGTGGATTTCCTCCCGTGAGGTGCAATATTTGTTTTCTGAGGTTTTCACGGGTGTTTGTATATAGGTCTTTGGTTGTTCGGGTTTTCTCCCGTGTAAAATTGGAAGTGTCTTGGCGACGTTTCGACGAAGTCTCATTCGTCATCTTCAGGCTTCAACTTCGTGCTTCTGGGAGCAATGTGTGATCGCAGCTGTTTCTTCCTTTTAACTGCTAGTGGGGGTTTGAACTGATTGGGTGGGAGCTTGGCTGTGCTCTGATTGGATGGGGTTTTCTGTGCTCTGATTGGCTGGGGGTGTGTCCTGTGTTGGTGGGGGCTTGGTTGTGCTCAGTCTAATCTGTGCTGCAGGGGGATTTGAGCTGGTGAGCTGCACTGCTGCTGTTTGGCTTCGTGTTCGTGGTCGTGCTACATCTTCGTAGTGGGTGTCAGTCTGCTGCATGTATGGATTGGAGGGGTTTGAAGTGGCTAATGTTGCAGCTGCGGTCTGGCTTCTGGTCCTTGGTCGTGCTTCCTGATCAGTGTGGGTTTGGGTGTGCTTTCTGGGTGGATGTGTGGTGGTGACATCCTGTGTGGACCTCGTGAGTGTGGGTCTGGTGTCATTCCTCGTGTTAGGGACACGTTTGTCAATAAGGGCAGGTTTCCAAATGGCTGGTAGGCGGGAGGTATCATCTCGTTTGTTCATGCTGTGTGGGCGTTTTTCTATCTCGATGGCTTCTCTGATTATTCTGTTGTTAAAGTGTTCAGTTTTGGCGATAGTTCTGGTCTTTTTAAAGTCAATATCGTGTCCTGTGACTTAAAAGTGTTGGACCAGGAAGAAGTTAGTTCCTCTTTTTGAATGAGTTCTTGTGTTCTTCAATCGTGCACTTATTCTTCTGTTGGTTTGTCCAATGTATGTGGTGGGGCAGGCGGTGCATGGGATTTCATATACTCCTTGATTTTCTAACTCAATTTTGTCTTTGGGGTTTCTTAGGATGGTGGATATTTTTGGTTTGTGCAGAATGCTGTCTTGATGTTATGTTTGTGGAGGATCTTGCTGATTCTGTCTGTGGTGCCTTTATATATGGGAGGAGGGCTGTGCCATTTTCTTGCTCTCTGTCTTGGGTTTTAGTGGGGGTTCTTTTTGGATTAGTTTGGTAATCTTATTTCTCTGGAATCCATTGGATGTTAGTACGTTTGTGAGAGTGTGTAGTTCGGTTTTAGGTGTTGTTCGTCAGCTAAGCATTTTGTTCTAGAGATGAGTGTCTTGGCTACGGAGTTGATCTGTGCTGGGTGGTGGTGTGAGAGTGCATGCAGATAGCGGTTTGTGTGTGTTTTCTTCTGGTAGATGGTGGGTCCTACGGAGCCATTGGGTTTCTTGTAGACTAAGACATCTAGGAAGGAAGTTGGTTGTTAACTTCTGTTTCCATGGTGAACTGTATTTTGGGGTGTAGGCTATTGAGGTGTGTGAGGAAGTTTTCAAGTTTTCTTTCCCGTGTGGCCAGATTATGAAGGTGTCGTCTCGTATCTGAGCCAGAGTTTGGGTTTGTGATCAGATTTTTCTAGTGCTTGGGTTTCAAAGTGTTCCATGTAGAGGTTGGCAATGACAGGTGAGAGGGTGATCCCATGGGTGCGCCTTCTATTTGTTTGTATTTTTGTCCGTTATAGATGAAGTATGTGTTGGATAGGCAGTGGTTGGTCAGATCTAGTATGTGCTTGGGGGTTATATTTGTTTTGGCCTTAATCGAAATGAACTTCACACAAAAGATTCCTCCTAGATCAAATCAACAAAGATCTCCTCACTTCACCTCAAACTCAGCAACAAGATGCACCCGCACTTTGGGACAAATCCAAACAACTTGCCGTCTGGAGCGAAACACAGACCACCCTCAAGACAGACACGCACACCAACAAACTCAAGACTACAAGAACGCCAGAAACAAACCCTCCACCCTCACAGCAACACATGAAACAAACAGTGCATAACATCTCAGATAGGATCCTCACCAAAGCTGAAACCGATGTCCTTTCCAAAGGATTCAACTTTGCAGTCACTCCCAAATACATCCCCACTGAGACCATTATATGCGGAGTTGAAACCAGCCTGACCAAAATCAACCCCGATGGCGCTAACAAAATCAGACTCAAATCACCAACATCCTCTGCAGCAGCAAGCCACCCAAAAGCAACTTACCCAAAGAGGAACAGACAGCACTACTTAACCTGAAAAAGATACCAGCATAATAATCCTACCAGCAGACAAGAACGCCACGGTGGTTATGAACACATCTGACTACCAAACCAAATTAACCAACCTACTCCAAGACCCTGCATACAAGCCCCTAAAACAGACCCCACCACCTACCTAGAAAAACCACTAGATCCAAAATAAAAGCCTCCCCATCAGCGAAGAAATCCAACAAAGAATCATTCCCAGAGAAATCATCCAGATGCCCTAAGCTCGGCCTCCCAAGATACACAAAGAAGGAACCCCACTCAGACCCATAGTCAGCTCCATAGGCTCACCTCTACAAAACCTAGCCAAATTTCTGCCAAACAACTACAGCCCTATGCAGAATCCATCGCCTCACACGTAAAAACTCATTCCAGTTCATAGAGATCATAAAGAAACAAAACTTACAGCCCAGCGACCTACCGTGAGCTTTGATGTCATATCCTCTTCACCCAAGTGCCAATCAAAGAAGCCTTGACAGCTATCCAAAACAAATATAACCCCCAAGCACATACTAGATCTGACCAACCACTGCCTATCCAACACATACTTCATCTATAACGGACAAAATACAAACAAATAGAAGGCGCACCCATGGGATCACCCTCTCACCTGTCATTGCCAACCTCTACATGGAACACTTTGAAACCCAAGCACTAGAAAAATCTGATCACAAACCCAAACTCTGGCTCAGATACGTGACGACACCTTCATAATCTGGCCACACGGGAAAGAAAAACTTGAAAACTTCCTCACACACCTCAATAGCCTACACCCCAAAATACAGTTCACCATGGAAACAGAAGTTAACAACCAACTTCCTTCCTAGATGTCTTAGTCTACAAGAAACCCAATGGCTCCCTAGGACACACCATCTACCAGAAGAAAACACACACAAACCGCTATCTGCATGCACTCTCACACCACCACCCAGCACAGATCAACTCCGTAGCCAAGACACTCATCTCTAGAACAAAATGCTTAGCTGACGAACAACACCTAAAAACCGAACTACACACTCTCACAAACGTACTAACATCCAATGGATTCCAGAGAAATAAGATTACCAAACTAATCCAAAAAGAACCCCCCACTAAAACCCAAGACAGAGAGCAAGAAAATGGCACAGCCCTCCTCCCATATATTAAAGGCACCACAGACAGGATCCGCCAGGTCCTCCACCCACATAACATCAAGACAGCATTCTGCACAAACCAAAAATATCCACCATCCTAAGAAACCCCAAAGACAAAATTGAGTTAGAAAATCAAGGAGTATATGAAATCCCATGCACCGCCTGCCCCACCACATACATTGGACAAACCAACAGAAGAATAAGTGCACGCATTGAAGAACACAAGAACTCATTCAAAAAAGAGGAACCAACTTCTTCCCTGGTCCAACACTTTAAAGTCACAGGACACGATATTGACTTTAAAAAGACCAGAACTATCGCCAAAACTGAACACTTTAACAACAGAATAATCAGAGAAGCCATCGAGATAGAAAAACGCCCACACAGCATGAACAAACGAGATGATACCTCCCGCCTACCAGCCATTTGGAAACCTGCCCTTATTGACAAACGTGTCCCTAACACGAGGAATGACACCAGACCCACACTCACGAGGTCCACACAGGATGTCACCACCACACATCCACCCAGAAAGCACACCCAAACCCACACTGATCAGGAAGCACGACCAAGGACCAGAAGCCAGACCGCAGCTGCAACATTAGCCACTTCAAACCCTCCAATCCATACATGCAGCAGACTGACACCCACTACGAAGATGTAGCACGACCACGAACACGAAGCCAAACAGCAGCAGTGCAGCTCACCAGCTCAAATCCCCTGCAGCACAGATTAGACTGAGCACAACCAAGCCCCCACCAACACAGGACACACCCCAGCCAATCAGAGCACAGAAAACCCCCATCCAATCAGAGCACAGCCAAGCTCCCACCCAATCAGTTCAAACCCCACTAGCAGTTAAAAGGAAGAAACAGCTGCGATCACACATTGCTCCCAGAAGCACGGTTGAAGCCTGAAGATGACGAATGAGACTTCGTCGGCGAAGACACTTCCAATTTTACACGGAGAAAACCCAACAACCAAAGACCTATATACAAACACCCGTGAAAACCTCAGAAAACAAATATTGCACCTCTACGGGAGGAAATCCACCATCTGACCAGGACCTATGAAAACTAGAAGTCCAAAGAGCTTCCATTTTATGTGACCTCGCATTCTCTGAAACTGCGCGATGAAAATTTAATCCCCAAATGCTTCCAATTGAAATTCCACTCCAACTCTGCAGCCACCAAACGATCCTAAAAGAACAGAATTGGCCTTAATCAGAAATGAACTTCACACAAAAGATTCCTCCTAGATCAAATCAACAAAGATATAGATATAGATATAGATATAGATATAGATATAGATATAGATATAGATATAGATATAGATATAGATATAGATATAGATATAGATATAGATATAGATATAGATATAGATATAGATATAGATATAGATATAGATATAGATATAGATATAGATATAGATATAGATATAGATATAGATATAGATATAGATATAGATATAGATATAGATATAGATATAGATATAGATATAGATATAGATATAGATATAGATATAGATATAGATATAGATATAGATATAGATATAGATATAGATATAGATATAGATATAGATATAGATATAGATATAGATATAGATATAGATATAGATATAGATATAGATATAGATATAGATATAGATATAGATATAGATATAGATATAGATTTAGATATAGATATAGATATAGATATAGATATAGATATAGATATAGATATAGATATAGATATAGATATAGATATAGATATAGATATAGATATAGATAGATATAGATATAGATATAGATATAGATATAGATATAGATATAGATATAGATATATATATATATATATATATATATATATATATATATATATATATATATATATATATATATATATATATATATATATATATATATATATATATATATATATATATATATATATATATATATATATATATATATATATATATAGGTCTTTGGTTGTTGGGTTTTCTCCGTGTAAAATTGGAAGTGTCTTGGCGGCGTTTCGAAGTCTCATTCGTCATCTTCAGGCTTCAACCGTGCTTCTGGGAGCAATGTGTGATCGCAGCTGTTTCTTCCTTTTAACTGCTAGTGGGGGTTTGAACTGATTGGGTGGGAGCTTGGCTGTGCTCTGATTGGCTGGGGGTGTGTCCTGTGTTGGTGGGGGCTTGGTTGTGCTCAGTCTAATCTGTGCTGCAGGGGGATTTGAGCTGGTGAGCTGCACTGCTGCTGTTTGGCTTCGTGTTCGTGGTGCTACATCTTCGTAGTGGGTGTCAGTCTGCTGCATGTATGGATTGGAGGGTTTGAAGTGGCTAATGTTGCAGCTGCGGTCTGGCTTCTGGTCCTTGGTCGTGCTTCCTGATCAGTGTGGGTTTGGGTGTGCTTTCTGGGTGGATGTGTGGTGGTGACATCCTGTGTGGACCTCGTGAGTGTGGGTCTGGTGTCATTCCTCGTGTTAGGGACACGTTTGTCAATAAGGGCAGGTTTCCAAATGGCTGGTAGGCGGGAGGTATCATCTCGTTTGTTCATGCTGTGTGGGCGTTTTTCTATCTCGATGGCTTCTCTGATTATTCTGTTGTTAAAGTGTTCAGTTTTGGAATTTCACTGTGTGTGCCAGTTTCCTTATGCTAGTAAAGAACTCTGAAAGACAATGGCTTCTGAGTTTTTTATGCAGAAGAGGTTTTTCTGGAACCGTGACAACAAACTATCATCAGTTCTGGCTGGTACATACTCTTTATGTTTTGTATCATAATTTCATAGTACATTAATACTATTTATATGTGATATATATTGGCCTCAAAAGCATCTCTGCCTTCATTATATAATTTTCTAGCTGCAGAGGGTGAATTCAAAATAGAATTAACACTAAGTAGAATTTTCATAACTTTGTTTGATTATAAAGTATGGATGGAGTCACCTTCAGTGAGGTGGCAGCTATATAAATTTGATTAATAAATAAAAATAAAAGCAGAGATCTATAGTTCTGATTCTGTACCATAATCAACCATGGTAACCCAATTACCATGGTTGATTATACTGGAACTGAAATAAACTAGATAAATGTCCTTGAATCATTCTGCACTAGCACAGGAGGGTCAGTCATTTTGATTCTAGATAACATAATGGAACTAAATTTACTCTAAAAAAAGTTGAGGGTTAAAATGCCTATCAGTCCAATATAAGAACCTTATCTGGAGCTTCAGAAATGGTTTGATATAGTCTGGATCACTCCAGCAATAATTCATTCTTTTTCAGTGTATCGATCCAGAATAAAATTGGAGGAGAGTGAAAATCACAACATTTTCTGTAGCATGTTCTCTATGACATGCAACATACATTTTTGTTTTCATTGTAGTGGGATGAAATATAAGGGTTAAATATAAGGATTAAACCAGAAATGAAATGAAAGGGTAAATCAGATCTTTGGAGCAGATAAATTATGCCATATCTGTCAGGAATAATCAGGGTTTTTTGAAGCTGATTCATTTTAATTTTTATTAAAGTGTATCATAGGTTGTTTGTGTGTGTGTGTGATAGACTTTGATGAAGTTGCCAGGAATAATAGACTTTACTATAAATTTTAGGAATACATGTCTGTATGTCTGTATGTATATTTTTATGTATGTATGTATATTAATAGAAATTTGTAGAAAGGTTAAAGAATGTTTGTTGAAAAAGTGATTCCTCTTCCCATATATAATGGAGCTGTTTGTTAGAAGTTGGAAGTATGAAGAAATAACTTGCTTGTTTTTTCCATAAAGTAAATAAGTTGCTAGGCAAGGTTTCACTCACTAATTCAAGCAATAATTGTCATAGGGTCACTCAGTAACAGTCTGGGAGATAAATGGTTAAACCAAATATCTTTCTCAACCCTAAACATTTCCCTGCTTGACTGACATTGTTGTGATGAACAATAGGGGCCTGAGCGCAAGAATCACTCAGATATCAGGGCAAACCTGTCAGTAATTGTATTGAATATCCACCTCCCTTCCGCTCCCTCTCTGACATAAATGATAAACTGACAAGAGCCGCCCCCCCCCCTGTGTGTGTGTGTGTGTGTGTGTGAGAGAGAGAGAGAGAGAGAGAGAGAGGGAGAGAGGGGGAGAGAGAGAGAGAGAGAGAGAGACAGCTTTGTGGAAGCAGGAAGAGAGCAAGTTCAAATCTCTACGCTTCATTATAGGTAAAGGAATACCTGTTCCAAATTATTTCATTTGTGATTATTTGTGATCTACAATAACTTTTGCAGCACAGAATATGCCATGAGGCAAATTTTAACTTTGCCACAGTCTAAGAAAAATCTATTAACCAGTAATCAGATCAGCCCCACTCACCAAACAACATCTCCCTAGGACAGATACAAGTTTATCTATTTCATCTTAGACATTATTCTCTCTTGGCTGCTGCTGTTTTTTTTTTTTATTATTATTATTTATTTATTTTTGTCACAACAGTATACACAAACAAATGTCATAGATAAAACAGCTGTTTTATTTTATCTCTTTTAACTGTTACCACAGTTAAAAGAGGGTTACGGTTAGGGTTAGTTTCACAACTCTTCACCTCGCATTCTAGAAATGATGAGAATGACTAAAATATTTTGAACAGCTTTGGCTAGAGATTGATGACAGTACCACTCAAAGAGACATAAACCATCTGAGCCTTTTAATTATGGTTAGTATTGTGTGGTTCACATTAATAGTATAGTATGCTTAGTAGTGTGCCGTTCACCCATTACAGTTTAAAAACTAAGTGTTAAATATTGGAACAACATTAATTTTGAGCCTTTTACTTTACTGCTAGACACTAAAGACTCTTTCACGTATGAAATAAAACAAAAAGAGTTTCAGTAAAATTCAGGAAAATAAAAATTACACGGAAGCTTAATGTTTAGGATTTGAAAAGGTAACAAAATAGTAGCCTTGCTGTTGAACTTTTAACCCTAAACTGGATAAAATAATTAGCCTTTGAATAAGATTGTGCCATAATGCATAGAACATAGAAATATAAAATTAGTTTTACAGGGGAAAGAACTTTTGAGATTTAAAAACTCTTTGTTCCTCAAATCTTCACTGGTCACATTTTTATTAATGAAAAGGGCTGACATTTAAATTAAAGTCTGCAAATGTTCATTTTTCTGATTCAATTATATTGGCTGAGACATGTTTGTTTTATATATATATATATATATATATATATATATATATATATATATATATATATATATATATATATATATATATATATATATATATATATATATATATATATATATATATATATATATATATATTTTCAGAGTTTTTGGTGGGTGTTTGTATTTAGGTCTTTGGTTATTCGGGTTTTCTCCCGCGTAAAATTGGAAGTGTCTTGGCGACGTTTCGACGAAGTCTCATTCGTCATCTTCAGGCTTCAGCTTCGTGCTTCTGGGAGATTTTACGCGGGAGAAATTTTACGCGGGAGAAAACCCGAATAACCAAAGACCTACACACACACACACACACACACACATATATATATATATATATATATATATATATATGTGGATTGTCATTTAGTGAGAAGGGCATCACATGAAAACAGCACAGATAACATTTATAAAATTGTTAATTTCAACACTGCTACATCTAGTACGTTTTTATATGGGTATCTTGTCCCTTTGATGCTTAATTGCAGTTACTGGTGCCTGTTCCTGTGTCATAGCAGAGCTCTCTATTAAGCATCCAATTACTGCATTGCCATTTTATTAAAACACAAGCATGGCATTATTGTATTCACTGTCACACATGCATACCATAGAAAGTAATAGCATTCCACTTCATGCCCCATAATCTATAGCACAGTTGTGCCATAGTAAAATGACAGAGAGAGTGTGTGCATATGTGCTGTTGGCTGTAAAAAAAATAATTTTATAGATGTTACTGAAATTAGCACTTAGCAGCAGGAAGTTAAGAATAGAAGGGATTCAGTGGTGGGTTGCTACCGGTTTGCCCTGGCTTGGGCAAACCGGTAGCGGCGGGGGCGGAAGGTTCTGCCCAACTGCCTAGACGCTTCTGTGCATGCGCAGAAGCGTCACACGTGCAAGCACACGAACGAACCGGTAGCAAACTAAATTGAAACTCACTAGTGAAGGGATTATGTGTGAGAAGGAAAAGTGCATTGTGAATAAGAACATTGATGGGTTAGGAGGTTTGGGATACAGAATGGGTGGGAAAGAATGGGGGATGGTCACATAATTCCTCTTATGTGCCCATAATAGGAAATAAGAGTAAATCTGCCAAGGACCTTTCAACAATAATTAAGATGTTGAAGGATGGATTACATGCATAAATTTACCTGTGCTCAAAACAAATTATTCTCAAATTATTCTTCATGTTATAATTTAACAATTCTATAAAAAAAATCAATCTGACTGCACAAGGATGTTCTTGTTTGCACATATGTATATATGTATTGATTCAAATATATGTGCATTTGTGTGTGTGTATGTGTGTCCCTTATCTGATTGTGAAATCTACTAACAGATGCCATTAGGTATACCTACTCTAATAGTATTACTGTGTGCATGAGCAAGGCGACTTTTTATTAATAACATGTAATTGAGAGATGCTAGGAAAATGTCCTACATCAAATCCTAGTGACTCATGAATGTCAGTCTAGTTAGTGTCTCCCACAGTTTAATTGAATAAAAAAACCTTTCCCAACTGTATCAGAAATGCTAGAAATGACACTGGAATTCCCACATGCAAAGCATGTGTTCTGTGTATGAATTGTAGCCTTTCCCTCATTCGTCAGGACTTCCTATTTGAAAAGATTAGGAAATAGATTGGCACTGACTTTCTGTTCACTTCTCTGCTTCACACTTATCCATGTATTCCATCTTCATTTCTCTTAGCTTTAGGACACTCAATCTGTCAACATCCCCTCTCAGTGAGATGAGCTACATAATAGCTGTCCAATGGTAGATAGATTATTATGGTTGACTTGCTTGTCACTGAACAATCAATGCTGTCACTCAGTCATTCTATCATTTCTATTATCTAGAAAGAGTATTGTCCTGTCAGCATGTCAATTAATCAATTCACTGAATTCAAATTGTGTATGAATTCTGGAATTTAAAGCTTTTGAAAAAAAAAAGGGAGGGGAGATTGATAACCATGCAGGGAAGAAGGAATATGGAATGGAACAATCCTTAAATCCTTGACCTTTTGTTTTCAAGAGTTGCCTATGGTTGCGGGAAAGAACTCTTATTTATCAATTGTTTGGTCCACAGAAATTCTCCTATTTGCCCACATTTTCCCTTTAATTGAAGCTCCGCTCAATTTAGGCAACAAGGCTATGTGCACTTATTTCAAAATATATAAGCTTTAATGCAATTGGGGCTGCATCTTCGTTCTGTAAAAGATGGCACCAATAAATGTTTAGAAAATTAATGCTACCATAATCATAAATGCATCCTTGCAGTAATTATTCTGTGCATTTACAGTCAATGGAGATTTCATTTAATTTAAGTGAAGCTACCCTATCCTTGTATGAAGAGTAGTAATTTGGCATTGCAGGAAGAGGTCCATTTAATACATCAAGAGCTGCTGATTTCTTTTGTTTACAGTATTACTTTTTCTCAGTTGTCTTGTGAAAGTATTTTATGATCATCAGCAATATTGTTTCCTGTTTGCAAAATTATAAGTTTCTTCACTTGGCTGCAAAAAGCCTCTTTCTGTCTCTATGGATTCTCTTCATGTTATTTATTTGGATCAGCAGCTATAGCAACCAATTGTCTATCAGGAGTAGTTAGATCTGCGGAATCAGCAAAACGAGTGCCAGTTATTCATCATAATTATTATCATTACAAAAGGCAGAAGATCCAAAATGATTTTTTTCACATTTTTGGTTTTAGGAAAAAGAAGATTCGAGATGTATTCATATATTTCTTTTGCCAGACAATACATCTAAACAAAAATGTCCAATTTGGCTGCTAATTAGATACCACTCAATACTTGTCTCAGTGCATATTTTATAACTAAGTGGATTCACGAAACTGTATACCCATTCATTTAGGATACTATCTGCAGCTAGAAAGCTCTGGTTTTTTATTATTTAGCTAATTTCAGCTACAGACATAAGTTGCAACTACATAGAAAAATTGTTTGGCTCTTCAGCTCAATAAACATTTACAAGAATTGCTTAAATTGTAGGTGTTACATGTAAATAAAGATGTTCATTATTTCATGTGCAATTTTTGAAGCAGGCTAAAGAGATGAATAACATTTTACTCTGAAATGTGGCTCTTCTTTCTAATTACTGAAAAAGTTTCAAAGAATTTTCAGTCAGTGTAAATCCCATTAATTAATGTTATGAAATTTTATCGGCCCTGGATGAGGCAGATAGTAAAACTCTATCAGATCAGGGTTCATTACCACAGTTGTAGAAGAAACAAGAACGTTGGCCTACAGCAAACCATATTTAATCAAATGTAAGGATCAATAGAATGTTTGTTTATTTGTTTTTTTAAATCTCAAATTGTATTAAATGTACTACTAAATTAGAAAATAAAGGACAAATGTATTGATTTTTTTTCAATGTCTAAATTTTGTACTAACATATTTTTATTATTCATTAGAGCTATTATTTCATAAATTATAGAATACACCCTTGCTCTGCAAATGTGTAGAAAATAAGATACATTTGTTAGCAAGATACATAGGATCTCTATGTGACCTTATCATACTATAGATATAAAATGACTTTGCCAAAGATTGCATCCATGGAAAGGTAAACTATGTTCAAGATAATAAAATCTATTGACTTCCAGTCCTGCTCTTCATGTTCATCTTGCAAATAAGAACGGAGGTATGAAATGTAAATCTGAGCATTAATTACACTCAAATGTAAAAAGCTACCAAATCATTAGAGTTGGGTTCTTTTTCTTTCGTCCTGTAAGTTTTTCCTAACTCATATGAAATATATTTTCAGATTAGGATGGTGTTCTTTGCAGGTATCAGTGATGTATGTGCACTACTTAGGTAGTGTCTCATTCTATTACAAAGGCTGATAAATTATTTCAAGCAGTATATCTTAGGAAAATTATATGATTTATTACCACAGAATTTAGTTCTGGGAAACAGCTTTTTAAAAATATCCCCATGTAACCATTTTTCTCTGCCATATGTTATCATTGAAACAATGGTGCATTATGACCTCGTTGACTTATGCCATATATTTCAAAAAATGTTGCCATTGTTTGAAAAGCAAAGGGAAATATGATGATTTTTACCTATGATGAGCTTGTATGCCAAATCCCTTTAGCCATGCCATTGGGACTTCCCTGGTAGATCAGAACCCTGAAAAACGTGAACATCACCTCATGAATATTGATGGATTATAAATATTCATCATTAATTAAAATGTTAACACTAATGATATAACAAATTCAAATAATTATATTGCAGATGTGGATGCGTATCTTGGGATGCATGAATTACAAGAATCATGGTAACATGTACCAAACTGGGCAAAATGCATGCTCTTGAGGATGGTTCTTGTAGTTATTTTTAAAGACACATGTACTAGAATCTTACACCCAGAAGACTGTAGCTTTCATAAAACTTGCTTTCAGATCACTGAAAAGAGCCAAACTCAGCTATACCAAAATCCCATCATCTCAAACTATGATATTATGATATATAGTTCATTTCAAATGTTCCGTGATGTGGATCTGATAATACAATAACTCATAAAGCTTCAGATTCACTTCTTCTAAATCCCTTAAACTTTGTTAAACTTATTGGATTATATTAGGAATTAGCAGAACATAGGTATTCTTTCCTGTTGTTTCCAGTTTCCCTCATCTTCATTTTGTTCCAAAATGTCATGATGGTATTCTGCATATGTGTTATTTTATCTAGAAACACTGCATGGTGATGAAAATGGTTATGGAATTGTACTATTCTAAAAAAATAGCTACCTAATGAGAAGGAAGGACTCACTGGAGAAGAGCCTAATGCTGGGAAAGATTGAGGGCAAAAGGAGAAGGGGACGACAAAGAATGAGGTGACTGGATGGAGTCACTGAAGCAGTAGGTGTGAGCTTAAATGGACTCCAGAGGATGGTAGAGGATAGGAAGGCCTGTAGGAATGTTGACCATTGGGTCATGATGGGTCGGAAATGACTTCGCAACTAACACCCCCCCCCCCAAAAATGAATATTATAGGCAATCGTCTTTTGATTAACATATAGAAGAAATTTTTGAAATAACATACTATACCGAAATATGACACTCACTGTTATGGATGTTTAGAAGAAAACTGAGCTAGTAAATTTGGGGAGAGAACTGTTATTTCACAATATTAAATATTGGGTTTCCTTCCAGAGAACTCTCTCTCTCTGAATTCAGTTGGAATTCACTGTAGAATCATTTTCTTTGAAACACTTCTTCCAAAGTTCAATTCAAACAAATACAAAATAGCAATGAAAGCAAATAGAATTACTCTCTTTCCTTTGGAAATCAATACATCAGCTAAATATTTTTGTTTTTATGAGCAGTGGTACAACCATGAAAGAAACAAAGTGGTGGTTTTAAAAAAAAAAGAGTATTTGAGGAATAATTTTAAGAAAACTGAGCAGTAAAGACAAAGGGAAAGGTATTGGCTCCATGCCTTCTTTTTATCTTCCACAATTTTGAAAACCTAAAGCAGTAGGAAGGTGTTTCTCCTTGTTTGGCATGTGAGAAGGTCTTCAAAAATATATAATTATGCTGTCATCTTTAGTACCGTACATCGGACAGAGTTCAATTATTAATATGCTTCCCTCTGAGAATGACTTGATCATGTCACAACTCTAGACAAATACAGCTAATGCAAAATCATAAAATATTCACTTGAATACTGCTGAACTGACAGGAAATTAATTCTATGAATATTTTGATATTACAAGAAAATTAATTTCAAATACATAAGACTAAAATAAATGCACTCATAATTTGCTCAAGGGTAACGTTCATCTGTAATAAGATAGTGTCTTTTTTTATAAATGTGTCATGTATCTTAACATTATGTTGCTAAAAAAGTACAACTGATGTACTATATTACGTTTTTATATAATATTTTTACAGGGAAAAACAAAGGGTTTTCAGAGATATTTAAACTGTAGAGTTTTCACTGATCAATACATAGAACTGCAGATCCTTCTTTGGAAGAAACCAAACTAGAAAGTTAAAGCAATAGCAATAGCATTTAGACTTACATACCACTTCATAGTTCTTTACAACTCTCTCTAAGCAGTTTGTAGAGTCAGAATATTTCCCACACAATCTGGATCCTCATTTTACCAAGCTCAAAAGGATAAGTCATCCTTGAGCTGGTGAGAATCAAACTGTTGCCAGTTGGCAGAATTAGCCTGCAATACTGCATTCTAACCACTGCACCACCACAGCTCAGTGGTGATATCTCTGTATTCACTTTTGTTGGGGCTACTGCTCTGAAGAAGATGGACATTTTCAGATTGGTCTTTGAGGAGCATGATACAGCTGTATCCCGCAAAATAATGGATGGAACCATGACAAAATTAAACCTTAGTTCATTTACCGTATTTTTCAGACTATAAGATGCACTTGACTATAAGACACACCTAAATTTAGAAGAGGAAATCAACAAAAAATGGTTTTTGGCCTCTGTGCACTCCGTTTTTGGGCTTTTTTGGGGGGGGGGCTTTTCCAGCTTTTTTTTTTACATTTTCAAGGTTTTTTTCAGCCTGTTTTTTTCAAAAAAAAAATGGACCAAAAAAGCCTTGAAAATGGGCTGAAAAAAGCCTCAAAAATGGGCTGAAAAAAGCCCCCAAAATGGGCCAGGAAAAGCCTCAAAAACGGGCTGAAAAAAGCCCCAAAAATGGCCCCAAAAAAGGCCCAAAATGGGACGTGCGGAAGCAAAAACAATGGCTGGTGGGTGGGCAGGGCTTTGGCAATATTTTGCCTATAAGACGCATAGACATTTTCACCCCCTTTTGGGAGACAAAAAAGTGTGTTTTATAGTCCAAAAAATATGGTACTTTCCTTTTAATTAAAATGAAATACAGTTAATATTATTTTCTGTTGAGTTCAATAAGAACGGAGACGCATTGAATCAACAACTATTCTTTAATCTTGGAACACTCTCTAACAGGCAACGAACTATTCAACAAGAAACTCTGACAGGGATGAATCTTTCCTCTCAGCAGAACGCCTACTTAAACAACCTTGCGAACTGTCAGATGGGGAGCCAATCACAACGCTCCCGGCTTCCCGCTTCTTCTGTTGCTTGCGTCTCAACCAATCAGACTGAGCGGTGCTCAGATTGGCTGAGACGCAGGACACAAAACTTTCTATCATGTGTTAAACATTTTGCCCTTCTACCACTGAGCTGAACAGTACTCCCTTAAATTTGTTGTTTATTTATTTATATCCTGCCTTTATTACCATACAATATGTGACCAGCATCTTATATGTCAAACATCTCTATCAAATGCTCACTGATTGGATGAACCAAGTTTAAAAAAATCTTACATGTAGAAAATACTGACTACAGACCATAGTTTTCAATAGCAGATCAATGTATCATCTTGAATTGTCATTCCTTCAAGTTTCTCTAGTCTACCAAGAGGCTTTTTTTATAGACCTATAATTGGCCTTTGATTCTATTCCTCACTCGAAATTATGGAGAAAACTATCAGGCTCCTCTACTAATAGCTCTGTTCTCCTCTTAATAATGTTACTACATGAAAACATTGCAACACACTGCCAAAACCTGACTGTGCTCATTTCAGCTTCCAACAAACAGAGGTGTATCCCCCTGCTCTTCACATTGTAGTAGTATCATACTTACTGCCTGATCAAAATTCTGGAAATCACACAAACACGTAAGGTTATTTTATTTACCAATTGGCATACTGATATAGGAAAAATCAATATAAACATTATTAAAATGCTAACCTAATTTCAATTTTCTTCCCACTATATCCCCGCTGATAATTAGAATAAATATAATCAAGCCTTTAAAATTATTTCTGGTTACAGACCTTACGTCAATAGTCTAAATGTCTAAATTTGCCTTATTGTGTGTTGTAGGATATATAGTATAAGGACACAGTTCTTGCTTAAATTTGGTTAAGTTTCTGAACTGGATGTATGCTATTAATTTTGCCATTGCTGCATATTTCCAAAGTTTTGTTTCCACTCCAATTAGCAAAGTGTTTGTTTTGCAGTGGGTTTTTTTTTCCTTGTGGTCATCGAGAAAAATATAACAGATGCATAATTTTTCTCTGAATCTCTATCTTGGATTTCAGATGTTTGACTTAAAGTCCTAGTTATATAGCTTTTATTTCCTTTTTACAAAATATGGCTCTGAATGTTCTTTCATTAGAATTTACTGAAAAAAAATCAGTAATTGCTATTTGGTAGCCTCTGTAATTAATTTCAAAAGGAATGTTTTAAGTGGGCATTTATTAAAAGCAACAATTTTATAGGAAGACAAATTGCCTAGTCAGGGATGTGCTTCTACCCTTGTGTGACACAATATTAAAAAGACTATAACAGAAAGTGGCAAGTAGGATATCCAAAATGAACTTTGAGTATCACAATTCCTTAATATAATATGAGCTGAGCATAATAGAAGAGCTCTAGTCCGATAGAAGAGCTACACAAACAAAGTTCCTTTGTAATCTTCCATATTAACTGTAGAATGTAGCATTAATTAACCACTTCTAACTACTTTCTTTCTGCTGCCCCAACAGCATAATCAAATTTGAATTATTACAGAAAAATATTTTCTGCCCTCTTTGGAATTCATTAACATAAACCTTCCCTTCCTTTCCCTTCCCAGTGATTTTATTGCCGTTCCTAAAAGCAGAATTAATTTTTTCAGACCACAGTTTTTGATCAACTTTCATCACTTTGTGATCAATAGTTATGTAGTTCATGCAGAGCCAAGATTTGGGGTGCAACCATACAATTATAAACCCTTGCTTTTTTATGTATGTTGTACATATACTACACATGACAAATAGTATAGATTTGGTCATAGCAGCTGCTATGTTGACTTCCTAATCTCCTATGCTCCTGAACCCAACCGTGTGTGTGTGTGTATGTGTTTGTGTGCATTTGTGTGTGTGTGTGTGTGTGTGTGTTAAATTCAACTTCCTGTTATTTTTTTTTATTGCTGGAAAGGAAAACAATTATGTTCTAGTGCTACTTTCCATGGTGTTAGTTTGAACTGATCATTGGAACAAAGAAGTCTGCATAAAAATGCAAACACAGTACAAAAGTTTATTTACAATACATGGGAAGTCAAAGCTAACAGATTACATGATAATAAAGAGGGCAGATGAGAAGCAGTGACAATCTACAGCTGTAATTTGTTTTACTAGGTGTCACAGATGCTGCTGTCACAAATGTACTTTTGAAAGCCAAGCAAGCACATTAAAAATGTGACATTTATCACAGTCAGAATCTTTACTAGACAATTGTTAATTTATTTCTTCAAGGAGATCCATCTTTTTTTTTTTTTCATCATCTGCAAAGCATTGCAATATTCTAAATACAGCCCAGCATGATTCAAAAAGTGTATCATGTATCATCTAACATTTACAGAGAAAAAAAAAAGAAATCAACAGCAGCCTCAGTACTGATGTACATAAAATTCACATTGATTATATAACATTATAGTCATCCTGAGGCCAAGAATCATTGAGTCAGGCAGCATATGTTTAATAAATACCATAATAGTAATAATAAAATATTATTTTAGTAATTATAAAAATATTCATCCAATATTTCACAGTCCAGATATTGGAATATACATATGCAGCACTTAACATAATTCTTTACCAAAAGGATGGAATAGCTGCTTGGATTTAACTTCCTACCGACTACCTACACACACAAACATTTTGTGCACAATTTTCAATAATGTCCAGAGAAAAGGAATGTAGACAGAGAAAATGCCTGCTTAAATCAAGCCACAGATGTTTGACAAATAATAGTCTGAAAGAGCATGTGATCTATTCAGGATACCTCTTGTACCTAATCATTTTTCCCACCTGCAGAATATTTGCTAGTATCAGGTTTCATGTAATTGCAGAAGAAAATAAAAAGAAATAAAAATAAAAAGAAGGCAGGATGGCAGCTGCACACTTAAGAGTATTAACTTCTGATACACAAAGGGAAAAGAGCTCCTTCATGGCCTGTCTCTTAGATTTAACTCCTAATTTTTTTTTTCTCTTCTGTATCATGAAATGCAGCTGATAATGACATGGGAGAAAAATAATGGGAAGAATGAAACCCAAATGCAATATCATCTTGTCACTCTATTCATGTTCAACCAAGGCCCAGAAGCCTTTAAGATCATGAGTTTTGATTCCCTGTCAGTTCTTTCACAAATTACTCAAGGAATAAACATAATTATCTGGCCTGAAAGCTTTTAATGCGCCCTAATGTTCTTGTTGGTTTTGTTGCAATAGACCATATAAAGTAAATAAATGTAAGAAATATATTATTTTACAAGCATCTGTTTTGTAAATAATAATAATAATAATAATAATAATAATAATAATAATAATAATAATAATAATAATAATAATAATAATAATAATAATAATAATAATAATAATAATAATAATAATAATAATAATTTAAAACTTACATCCTGTGTGAATAATTTTACAACATCAAACAACATCTGTCTATCCTAGGTCCTTACGAAGGACACAATAGATAACAAATTTGTCTAAACATCTGGCCGACTTTGCAGACAATCATCATAATTCATTGAACCTGTATGCCACCTGACCCCCAACAACCTGGATGGCTAACAATAATCAAAGAAATTGGCAACAAACAATTCAAAAATATTTGAATTCCATGAGATACTAGAGTTTTGTCAAAAGGAATACAAAATGAAACCAAGAAAATTGATGGCAGACAGACATAACTATCAATGGATTTCCTATTTACAATTATAGGAAACATTCAAAAAAGAGAAAAAAAAATACGGTACTGAGTATTCTAAGATTGACTTTGAAATGCAATTGTGATAATGTACATGTGATTGCTAAAATAAATAAAATGTTACTGAAACCAAAGAAGAACAAGTGAAGTAATGTTTGATAGAAAATTCTGGTTTTAGTATTCAGATGGAACAGTGGGAAAATATATAGTTGAAAGGATTAAAATTTACACTATGTTATAATATTAAAGAAAGCTTTTATACAATGAAGTATATTGGTATATGATACCAAAAAAATTATCTGGAATGTACAGAGGTACTTCAAGTTGACATTGGAAATGTGAATAACAAGAAAAGTTATTTTACCATGCTTGGTGAATATTAAAAATACTGAAAGATATGGGATGAAATCAGCGATGGGATCAAGTAATTTAACAACTGGTTCTCCCTAATGACTGGCTTGGTAGGCATGACTGGGGGTGTCTTGTGACTGAGTGGGGATGGCCAACTTGACATCACTCACAGCAAGATGGAGTGGCGCAGGCAGGCTGAAGTAGTGGCTGGAGATGGCTGGAGACTTAGTATGGGAGCAAAGCTCCCCTGTACTTGCCTTTTCACAGCAACAGCATTCTGCCTTCAGCTCAGTACATTTGCACTCAAGGCAGCCCTTGCCTCCTGCTGCTTTGATTCAGAGCTGTAAGCCATGTCTGGGAAGCACTGCAACAGAGAGAAGCGTCCGGGTTTGATTCTCCAGAGCCTCACCTCTTGCTGGCTCTCACTGCCCAACAGTCAGGCATTTTTAAAAGATTTTTTGCAGCAGGAAATACCAGGTGGCTACTTTCTGTCTTTGTTGGTGCAGCTGGGCATGTCTCAGTCACTCAGGGAGATGTGCACCTTGCTCTCCCCCCTGAGACACTGGCCTGCTGCATTCGCCACTGCTTCATGACCTGCCCGCTGACCCGATGTGGCTGTGGCTGATGACGCTGCTGTTGCCAGGGATGAGTGGGACAGGGTCGCATTGTGTCTCTGCATCGTAATGAGCTCCAGGAGGAAAAGGTGACCCCCTCTCCCTCATTGTGAAGCACGCTAAATCGCACTGTGCTGCGCAAGGTGCAGTGAGATCAGCAGGCAGGCCATAAGGCAGCTGTGGCGGAGGCACAGTTTGGATCAGCGGGAAGGCCATGAGATGGCCATGGTGGTGAACATGGCAGGCCAGTGTCTCAGGATGAATAGCAGGTGGCATGCTTCCCTGAGTATGCCCAGTTGTACCAACAAAGGCCAGAAGTAGCCACCCGCCGTTTCCTGCTGCGAAAATATTTTAAAAATCCCTGACTGTCGGGCAGCAAGACCCAGCAAGAAATGAGGCAGCAGAGAGACAGACCCAGCTACTTCTCTCTGCCACAGTGCTTCCTGGATGCAGCTTACAGCTCCAAGCCCAAAGCAGTGGGAGGCGAGGGCTGCCTTGAGCACAAATGTACCACGATGAAGGCGGAATGCTGTTGCTGTGCAAAGGCAAGTACAGGGGTGCTTCAGTCCCACACTAAGGCTTTGGTCATCACCACCACTACTTTGGCTGCCTGCACCGCCCCACTTTGCCACAACAACACCATTACCTCACTCCGACTGACAAGGTACCACCATTACAGAGAAGATTTCCAGCCCCATCTGGAGCAAGTCTCCCTCCCCCACCGTCACCCTTACCTTCTCAATCCAGGCAAGGAGTTATTGGGAGAGGAGGGCTGAGGGGCAGAGCCAGCAGTGGTGGGATCAGCCAGCTTGCTGAACTACATAAAAAGTTAACATCCATTTTGTCCGAACTGGTGTGAACCAACTTAATCCCACCACTGGTTCAAATGCACACAATGGTTCATTGTATTTTAAAGATTAATATACAACTGAAAACAATTTCTCCTCTTGGCACTGATAAATAAAGAGTTGGGGAAAAAGTAATGGAATGAGATACAATATGCACAAAGATGGAAATATTTGGCAAGAGCTATAATGGAGGAATGGTTGGCAAAAATGATAGAACTTGCTGAAAAGAGAATATCTGTGTTTATTGCTGATTAGAAATCCTTTATGGCCTTTTTGATAAAACAGAAAAATATGAACTTATGGTTTATGGTTTGAACTGGAAAGAGGTAGTTTAACTTTAGAGTTAAATTAGGTTGGAAAGAGATAGTTTAATTTAGAGAAAGAAGTAAATCTACAATTGTACTCATAACTACTGTAAAGAAGATTGGAAATCTTTATATCTTTTTTTCTATTTTTCTTCTACCATTTTCTTTTTTGTCTTTTCACACCTTGCTTTGTTTTTTACTTCTTTTTCCCATCTTACTTTATTATAATTTATAATATAATAAATTATAATTATAATATAGATATTAATTTATATTCTTGTTTTTAAAACTTTCAATAAAATTGTATTAAAAAACAATCAATGAACTTACAATCAAATCAATAAAAGAGAAAAAATGGAAAGCAGAGCCACATGGAATGAAGCAATGAATGATAATCATCATAAAGTGATGGTTTTACCTATGGGGAGAAAATGTAGTTGAAGGAAAATGCTGTATGTGCATTATTTTTTTTAAAAAAGAAATATATTCTATTTTTGAAGAACAACCACTCTTATAGATTGACTACTTAATCTGTACTTGTTTGAACTATAATAAACCGAATATAGTACACATTCAGCTATGTATGTCAAGAAGTTGTATTATAGTCAAAACTCTAGCTTATATCTCTCTTTTTCTGTTAGGTATCTTGAAATCTCTTTGTGATAACATTGTTGCATTGGACCTTTTTATTTCAAAAAAAGTGTATGATCTTTTGCTGGAAGAGATAGCAAATTGTTGTTTCCCTAGATTGGGGATTAGTTTTGGTTGGTCTGGTCCAGCTGGAAAGCAGGCATACCATCAGTCCATTTTTAGAAATACTTATTTTGCCCCCAAATGACTAGTCGAATGTATTTTCTGTAGAAAATTTGGATTATATTAGATCAAAGATAGTTAGACTCAGGTGATGATGAAATGATACTGTTATTTCAGCATCTCCATTTTGTGAGGCTTTAATATGAGCTTCTATTTTTGCCCAGCCAGTCAGTCACAGTCTCTAAACATCAGCTCAAGACTGCCGCAAATTTCTAGCTTGGGTGGTGATGATATAGGTATCATCTATGCACTTTAAGCTGATACTACCGTTGTTGTGGCTCCAGCCCCCCCGGGCCTGGCCCCCTGCCAGAAAGTGACTCAGAGAGTGAGGGGAAGGGATGTCGGGGCTCTCCACTGCAGGGCCGGCCTCTCTGGCTCAGCTCCAGGAGCCAGCTGGGTCTGGAAGCATTGCCTGGGTGAGGGGAGATACAGGAGATAGAGGCCTCATCACCTGTATCTCCCCTCTATGAGGCCTCTATCTCCTGTATCTCCCCTCACCCAGGCAATGCTTCCAGACCCAGCTGTGGACAATCAGTCCTGGTTAGATCCCAGGTTTTGTAGACAAGAGAGGAAGGAACAACAAAAGAAGGGGTAGGGCAGGCCTAGAGAGTGCTGACTCATGGAGCCACACCCCACAGGGTATAAAAGCAGGAGGGGCTGCTCTACTACATTTCTGATGGACAAAACAAACTGACTAGAGAAAACTTGAGCTGAACTATTTGACTGAGCATTTGGCCTGGATTGCTGTTTGTTCCTGGTTGCTCCGGTAATGAGCTTCTGTGACTCCGGCATCAGGGAAGATAAAGAAAACCTTGGCAGATGTTTGCTGGTCTGCTGCCAGAGCTGATAGCTGCCGTGGACTAAATTGCTGGCTAATTGAGTCAGTTCATGTGTCTCCCGGACTGAGGTGGTGGGGGAGACAGAACAACCATGTTTCCCTGAAAATAAGACCCTGTCTTATATTTTTGAACCACAAAATAAACACTTGGCCTTATTTTTGGGGAGGTCTTATTATTTTGGGGTGCGTGGAGCAAGACAGGGATCCTCTTGCTGTCTTACCTGATTCCCAGCTCAGTCTCCCTGACCCAACCAGAGGAAATAGTGGGACCAGCTGCGCTTGCATTTAAATATTTTCATGGAAGGCTTATTTTTGGGGACAGCTTATTTTCACACATGCACTCAAAAGCCCAAATGGGCTTATTATCAGGGGATGTCTTATTTTTGGGGAAACAGGGTATGTCATCCTAAACCTATGGATGATCTCTCCCAAGAGTTTCATGAAGATGCTTAAAAAGCATAAAAGAGATTGTTGAGCCATGAGATACATATTGGAGCAATAACACATGTGATTACTCACCTACCATAGTTATAAACTCAAACTGCCCATTTAGTATATGCAGAACCTCTATAAAAACAATGCCTCCACCTCCTAATGCTGATAGGTGGACTAACAAGATACCATGATCAATTTTAGCAAAGGCCACCAAGAAGTCTAGTAAGAACCAGGAGGAGCTCAGTCCCCCATCCAGAACTCAAAGAAATTCATGCTTTACTATTTACTATTTAAGAATTTACTATTCTTAGGTTAGGACAGGGGTCAGCAACCTGCGACTCTGGAGCCGCATGTGGCTCTTTCACCCCTCTGCTGTGGCTCCCTATCACTCAAAATATACGTCACAACCTCTAATGTGCAACACCCGCCAGCACACGATTTATTGAGCCTTTTAACCCTCAGTAGGCCAACCATGGATAAATTCAAGAAAAGAAAAGTTTCAGAAGAAAACAGAAAGTTTAATTCAACTACATATGCTAGTTTTGTGGCTACTCAAGGAATAGTCAGGCACGGGAAGAGTTTTTGTGGGAAACGGGTCCAAATGGCTCTTTGAGTGTTTAAGGTTGCAGACCCCTGGGTTAGGATATGGATCAGGATAGGATATTTCTTGCCATACTGCAGATTGTGAGCACTCTCACCCTTTAAAAGATTGTGTTTAGGTAGCTAGCCCCATGGATCTGATGCTATCTGATGGCTTCTATTATGTGCTTCAGAAACACAGTGGTTTGGAGGGCAGTTCTCTCTTGTGCTTAGAGTGACAATTACACAACACTCATTATGAATATATGCATAGCTAATTGAGTCACCCTACACACTGGTGATAAGACTATGAAGCATTTGTATTTTCTAGATAAGGTTTCCTGTGTTTCCTAGTTGGGCAGAGACATGGAAGGTGATGGGCCAATGTGTTACCATGTGAGTTGAGAACATTCTCAGCTTTTGTAAACTGAAGATGTTTACAAAAGATGTTTAAATTTTGTCTCCTATGGGTTACATGCTGCCTAATTTGGCTTCTTCAAGAGGAGATGAATTAGTATCATCTGTTTCATTGCCAGTGGCATTTCATGCTGCTACTAAAAGGCATTGGATGGCCTCTACTCACACACACACACACACATATATATATATGCCTCAAGCTCCTTGAAGAGGAGCCAGATGTCTTCGGGTGTGCCATTGAAAGAGTTATAGGATTTAAATATTATTGCCATAGAGCCCATCCCATTGTTTCTACTACCAGGGTTACTTTAAAAGTGCCCAGTCCATTCACTTATGGCTTTTACACCATCCCTTAATTCTTCTTCTTCTTCTGCGCATGCCCGATATGGCAGCGTCTTGAGCTCTGTGGAGACAACGGGTCGGGTTTCCTGAGCCGGGAAACCACGTGGAGCCGACTGCTGAGCTGCCGAGTGCCCTCCGCCTCTTGCTGAAGCTGTCCGGCGGCCGATGGAGAGGTTTTGGACGTCGTGGGATCCTCGGCCGCCGAGAACGAGGCTGGAGGCATGACTGAGCAGCGGACGGACGGCGGCGGCCATCTTGGGGGGTGCGGAACGGCGCTCCCTGAAGATCTGAAGCTCCGGCGGCCAGCTGGCTTTTCAATCTGCTGGCTGGCCGGTCTGTCGATCTGCGGGCCCGTGGGCTTGCCGGCTCGCAGGGGGATGGACGGCGGCGCTCGCTTCGGGGGGGTGCGGTCCGGCGCCCCCCGGTGGTGGACGGCCAGCCTTGCCGGCCCCGCTGGCCTGCCGGCCTGCCGGCCTGTCGGTTTTCGGCGTGGACGATTCGGGAGGTATGACTGGGCAGCGGACGGCGGTAGCCATCTTGAAGTGCGGAATGGCGCCCCCTGAAGATTTGGCGGCCAGCTGGCTTTTCGATCTGCTGGCTGGCCGGACTGCTGACTTGCGGGCCTGTGGGCTTGCTGGCTTGCGGGAAAGGGACGGTGGCGCTCACTTTCGGGGGGTGCGGTTTGGTGCTCCCCGGAGATGGACAGCCGGCCTTGCCGGCCCTGCTGTCTTGCGGGCCTGCCGGCCTGTTGGTCTCGCCTGTCGGCCTCCCGGATTGCCGGATTGCCAGATTGTCATTCTGCCGCAAGTACCATCGGCGGCTGGAATTTTTCCGCTAGATTTAAGTCCTAATACCATCGACCTGGTCATGAGCCTGGACATCGGCTCTGTCTTGAACCTGGACACCGGCCTTAGACATTGGCCCTGGCATCGGCAGGGGTTGGCGGCTTGACGGTTTTAGCTCTCCGCGTTCACCTCACCGCGAAGGACATCAGCGGGACTATCATCTGACTGTGAACGACTTTGGACGGCCTTTTACCATCCTAGGCTTTAAAGGCCTAGTTTTATGGCTGATTTTAAGCTAACGATAATGGCCGCTATTTCTGTCATCAGCGGCATTGCAGACATGACTGTCAACTGTCTGGCGTAGTTAACTTTAAACATGGTCGTTCCTCATGGTGTTCGCCTGACAGTGGTGTACCGGTCCGCTAATTCCATCAGCGGACTTGGATAGTTTGATCCCCGTTTTACATCTTATATGGACAGGGGGTCGGTTTTACTACACTTGTAGGGAACTGCTGGCTCGGGATACCCTTTTTTTCCGTTGTTACTTGATCCTATTATGAGTTACTCGGCGCTTGAGCTCTTACGGCTGCGAGGTTCCCCCGCCTCGCAGGAGTGGCCCTCTGTTCTATCGAGGGCCTACCTTAATGAAGGGTCTTGGGACCCAGAGAGGTGGCATGCCTCGAAGAAGAATCTCTGGGGGTTTTTTAATAGGTTTTTTAATAAGGGGCTTTTAAAGGGGAGGGATTGACGGGTGGGGGAGTGACTCGTCGGGAGGTATGTCCAGTCCCAACGCTGGCTCACGACACTATTTCACTTGGTCCAAGACGGGCGGAGGGGATTGTACAGGCGGAGAACATTATTCCATCTGTACGGTGAGTGGGAGGGGCAGATATGGCGGAGGCAGGGGCGTGTCGCTCTTTGGGAGCACGTGTTCGATGTTTAAAAGCGATCACGTGCTCCGGCCCCAGTCCTCACTCGTTCCCGGATGGTCAAGACCCTCAGAGCTTGGGTCTTAGGCTGATGCTTTGCAATGCCGGTCCGTGGTTAACAAGGCTCCCTGATTTGTGATCTTATTCAGAGGGAGTCCGCGGACCTTATGGGCATTACGGAGACCTGGTTGGGCACAGAAGGGGGTGTACCCCTGGTCGAACTGTGCCCTCCGGGTTTCCGTGCATTCCATCAGCCGAGGACCCAAGGTAGGGGTGGGGGGGTGGCGGTTGTGATTAAAGAAAGTCTGGAGCCGAGGAGTCCACTGTTCCTCAGATAGCTGGCTGTGAATCCTCCTTGTGAAGTGGGGCCACCGGAATCAGATGGGGCTGTTGATCACGTACCTGGCTCCTTGCTGCGTGACTACAGCCCTACCTGAACTGCTAGAGGTGCTCGCTGGCGTGGCGGTGGAGATCCCCAGACTACTGGTCTTGGGGGATTTCAACCTGCCATCTGCCGGCTTGTCGTCGACGGTGGTTCAGGAGTTCCAGGCCTCCATGACGGCCTTGGACCTGATTCAAGTAACTGATGGCCCTACACACATTGGGGAGGCGCTAGACTTGATTTTTATCTCTGGTCAGTGGGTAAATGATCTGGATTTAGGAGATTTAGTGAAAGAACCGGTGTCATGGTCAGATCATTTTCTTCTTCGCCTAGACTTTCAGACCGCGCTCACCACCGCAGGGAGACGGAGCCAATGCGTTGGTTCCGTCCCAGGCGCCTGATGGACCGGAGAGGTTCCTGACGGAGCTTGGGCGCTTCCTGAGGATCTTACCCACGGCACGACTGAAGAACTGGTTGCGGCCTGGGAGCGGGCTGCGGCTGGGGCTTTGGACCGTGTCGCGCCTTTGCGACCTCTGACCCGGCGTAGATCTCAATTGGCCCCCTGGTTGCCCGAGGAGCTGAGAGAGATGAAACGCCGGAGAAGACGCCTGGAGAGTGTTTGGAGGTCTAGCTGTTCCGAGGCTGATCGGACACTAGTGAGGTCCTTTACTAGGACCTACCTAGTGGCAATGAGGGAGGCGGTTGCCTCACGCTTCCACCCTCATTGCATCGGCAGATAACCGCCCGGCCGCCCTGTTTGGGTGACCCGTTCCTCCTCCATCAAGAGGGACGGGATGACCTGCAGGGACGAGCTGAGGAGTTTAACGGTTATCTATACAATAAAATCGTTCAGCTTCGGGATAGTTTGGACCAAGATTGCGATGATCCAGCCGGGACGACAGAGACACGTCTTGTTGAGGTTATTTGGGATGAGTTTGATTCTGTGGCTCCCGGGGACATGGACAGGTTGCTGGGGAGGTTACATGCAACTACATGTTTACTGGACCCGTGCCCTTCCTGGTTAGTGCTGGCTGCTCAGGAAGTGACACGAGGCTGGCTCAGGGATTATAAGTGCTTCTTTGATGGAAGGGGTTTTCCCCGCCGCCTTGAAGGAGGCGGTGGTGAGACCTCTCCTCAAGAAGCCTTCCCTGGACCCAGCTATTTTGAGTAATTATCGTCCAGTCTCCAACCTTCGCTTTGTGGCGAAGGTTGTTGAGAGTGTGGTTGCATGGCAGCTCCCCCGGCACCTGGAGGAAACTGTCTATCTGGACCCGTTCCAGTCCGGCTTCCGACCCGGTTATAGCACGGAGACGGCTTTGGTCGCGTTGGTGGATGACCTCTGGAGGGCCAGGGACAGGGTTGCTCCTCTGCCTTGGTCCTATTAGATCTCTCAGCGGCTTTCGATACCATCGACCATGGTATCCTGCTGCGCGGTTGGAGGGATTGGGAGTGGGGGCACCGTTTATCGGTGGTTCTCCTCCTATCTCTCTGACCGGTCGCAGACGGTGTTGACAGGGGGCAGAGGTCGTCCTCGAGGCGCCTCACTTGTGGGTGCCTCAGGGTCGATTCTCTCGCCCACCCTGTTCAACATCTATATGAAGCCGCTGGGTGAGGTCATCAGTGGTTTCGGGTGAGTTACCATCTGTACGCTGATGATACTCAGCTGTACTTTTCCACCCCGGACCACCCCAACGGCGGTCAAGTGCTGTCCCGGTGCCTGGAAGCTGTACGGGTCTGGATGGGGAGAAACAGACTCAAGCTCAATCCTCCAAGGCGGAGTGGCTGTGGATGCCGGCATCCCGGTACAGTCAGCTGCATCCGCAGCTGACTGTTGAAGCAGTTAGTGGCCCCAAAGGAGGCGGTTCGCAACTTGGGTGTCCTCCTGGACGGACGGCTGTCTTTTGATGAACACCTGGCGGCCGTCGCCAGGAGGGCCTTTTACCAGGTTCGCCTGGTTCGCCAGTTGCGTCCCTTCCTTGATCGGGATGCCTTATGCACGGTCACTCACGCTCTGGTTACGTCTAGGCTGGATTATTGCAATGCTCTCTACATGGGGCTGCCCTTGAGGTGCACCCGGAGGCTGCAGTTAGTCCAGAATGCGGCTGCGCGAGTAGTAACGGGAGCCGCTCGTGGCTCCCACGTGACATCGCTGCTCCGTAGCTTGCACTGGCTTCCTGTGGTCTTTCGGGTGCGCTTCAAGATTTTGGTAACTATCTTTAAAGCTACTTACGTACTTTACTCGTAAAGTACTTACGAGACCGCCTGCTGTTACCTTTTGCCTCCCACCGACCCGTACGCTCGCACAGAGAGGGTCTCCTCAGGGTGCCGTCCGCCAAACAGTGTCGGCTGGCGGCCCCCAGGAGTAGGGCCTTCTCTGTGGGGGCAGTGACGCTCTGGAATGAACTTCCCCCCGGTCTGCGTCAAGTGCCCGATCTTCGGACCTTCCGTCGTGAGCTCAAAACATATTTATTCATTAAAGCGGGACTGGCATAATTAGTGATGTATTTTAATTGGGGTTTTAATATTTTTTAACTTTTTAATTTAAATTTTAATAATCGGCCTTTAAAATTTGCTCTTTTTAATTGTTGTTTTAAACTGTATATATCTTTGTTTTTACTTTGGCTGTACACCGCCCTGAGTCCTTCGGGAGAAGGGCGGTATAAAAATTTAATAAAATAAAATAAAATAAATTCTCAATGAGGAAGGAGTACCTTCTCTTTTTCAACAGTATCTGTATCAGGAATAGTTACGACCTGGAAACACTCAGAGTAACCTATTAGAGTTGAATCAGAAAGTACTGGAATTCACAGGTAGTCAAAACATTTACAGTTGAGATAGAAAGTTTGCTGAACAAAATGAAATTGCATTTGAAGCACTACATGTCCATTTCAGCGGTGAGAATAGTTGACCTGATTTTTCCCAGCAATCCTTTTACAGGATAGTGCAGTGTTTTTCAACCTTGGTGACTTGAAGAAGTGTGGACTTCAACTCCCCAGGCAGCCTTGCTACCCTTCTTCAAATCACCAAGGTTGAGAAACATTGAGATAATGGAAGCTTATTAAATGCCTGTTTTTCTATATATGAAGCAATAGCCAATGACTATTAATTGCTGGATTTGCTTTTTAAAAAAATCAAAATCTGTTTTCAGGCAGTATTTCACTAGTGTGTGAAAGGAAAAACAACGGACCTGTTCTGTCATCTTCTAAACCGACAGTGTGAAACTTGTGACCCTAGTGTTAAGCACCCTGGCACCCATAGGTAGGGTAAAAATCTGCCATATAGGGATGTCACGACTCTTATAAAATCAATGCATATCTAGAATAGATAAGGTTTGCATTGCAATCGAGTGCCCATAATCTTATAGCCTTTAACACTACTGCATACATTAAGTACTGTGTTGGTCAAGAATTCCTGAAATAATCTGGATTTATTTCTGAAATAGGATTTTTTTTGAATAACACAATATACAAAGTGTACTAGAAATCAGACCACATCACAATATGTTTATTACTTTATATTTCAAATATTACTGTACTATATTTAGGAAAGTTCAAAGATAATTCACCAATTGGGTAAGGAAGTGTTTAGAAAAAAATGGCAACCAATTCAAATATTTAATGTAATTTATATAATTAATTTTCCATAGGACTTGATTTTTGATGGACATGCCCACCCCTGGTTTAGCGAAGGGGGAAAAAGTCACAATATGTCACATGATGACAATGTGATGTCGTGAGTTTGACACCCCTGTCGTATACCCTTACAGCTTTGATTTCATTTAGATAAACCCCGAGAAGCTAAAAAGACCTGACAAATACTGAAAATAGTGTTTCTCAACGTCAGCATCTTTAAGATGTATGGACTTCAACTTCCAGAATCCCTCCAAACAGCAATTTGGGTGTTGAAGTCAATACATCTTAATCCTGCTGAGGTTGAGAAACACTGTTCTAGAACATATTCCTGACACCTGGGTAGGCTTAAGTCCCTATCAGTCAATAGCAGAAGGCTTCTTGGGAAAAGATTATTTCCAAACCATTGCTGTAAAACATAATTGACAGTTATAGTTGCTGTAGTGAACCATAAAATCTGCCCCTTGTTCTTAAGGAGCATAGCGACATTGTGCTGTAGTTAAATATTTTAATAAAAAGCTCTTAAGTGACATTAATTGCCCCATTTGGGACGGGAAGACTGGAATTTCCACATGAGTTGCTATCTCCATTGTTTAAAACATGTAGCTGTTTACCAGCACACTGGGAACACCTGCTAGCAAAGCTGTTTAACTACAAGTTTCCCTATTGTGCAATTCAACTAACAAGCTGTTTTAAATGGCCTCCTAATGCTTGTGTATCTAGAGTGATTTTTTCCCCCTGACCACTCTTGGGTCACATTTGCACAGAGCTATTCATCAGTTATTAGGCAGTTTCTTCCTGCCCTAAAGAGAAGCCAAGCTATGTAGTTTAATTTTTTAAAAAACAGGAGTGGGAGATAGGGAGAAGACTGAAGCTTGTCCTTTAATGCATTGCAAGAAATGTTAAACGGAGAAACAGCTGATAGCAAAGCTGTCATCAATCTCCATAGATACGTGGAGTCCGTCTCTCTCTCTGTGTGAATTTTTCCTCCTTGTGGTTTCTAATATTAGTCCTAACTTTCAACCACTGAAGTGGTGGTAACCGTCTTTATGCCACATAAATGAATTGTACAAGGGAAATAATAAACAAGGGAGCAAAGTGAAATAACTACATACCTTCTGTGAGTCGTTTTCCAATTTAACTGTTACAACTCATTTAACTTTATAATAGTTTTCCTCTCTGTTCTCTCTTTTCCCCCCCCCGAAAGGAACAATATAGTCATCATGTACAAAATGTGAAAATAAAATGAATATGTGCTAATGCCTTTGTTTTCCAAAGAAATCCACAAGATAAATGACATGTCCTGACATAAAAGTCCCTTCAAATAACACCACTTGAGACATGCAGAAGAGCCATTCATCTCTCTGACCTGATTACTTTGAACCTGGTGATGATCTATCTCTGTTTCACTCATTCAAAATGCAGTATCCATAAGGTTCTAGAGATCAGGCCTCACCATCAATCAGTGTTACTGGACTATATTTTCAAACAAAACATTTTACACACATAGACATTCTACTTTCATACAAACCATGAAACCCAGGCAAGTAAACTGATTGGCAAATCATGGTGCCCATGAAAGGGGGAGAAAGCACAATTCCTTCATATTAATTCAATACATTAATACTTACTTAACTTTCATCAGAATTCTAACATATTCATTACATTCTTAAGAGCTCACAAGAGCTGGAAAACAAACAGCATTAAGGGATGTGTAAATGCTTGAGAATGTCTCCTTTGATGAAGCTTAAAAGAAACAAATCTGGCTAGAATGATGTCTTGGAAAAACACGCAGACATATCCATTTACTCAAGAGTCAATTATGAGTCATTTATAAGCACAGAATCTGTGTTTATCTAGTCAGTGGTTTTTAAAATCTGATGTACCCAGGGAGCTTTCTATATTGATTTATTAACCAAGGAACCACTTAGCCATGCCTTTATAATGCATGGAATTCTGGGAAGCATTATAGAATGTGTTCCAGGTTAGGCCTATTGCTTTCCATCATAAAAATATAGAAGTCATACCCAAGGCATTGACAAATAATCATTTGCCAGTTCTTTGGACAAATAAGGTTGAAAGCCTAATGAATTAGGGTCTGTGATTATATTTTGCTAACGAAGAAGATGATGACACTGATGTTTCAACTCAAACTAGTACTTTTAAGTTTACTTCAGCTCCAGCAAAGTGGGCAGGAGGTTGGTTTGGAGAATACAAGGCATGCCATCTACAGATCTGTTTTGTTTAACTTTGTTATGGTTTGAGAGGTCCTTGGTGCTGTCTGAGCTGGCCTTCTTTTCTTGCAGACATTTCATTATCCAAACTAGGTAACCTCATCAGTGCTAATAAGGAGTGCAGTTTGCTGTCCTTGGTAGCACTGATGAGGTTACCTAGTTTGGGTAATGAAACATCTACAAGAAAAGAAGGCCAGCTCACAGAGCACCAACAACCCCTCATTCCAATCCTGAACTAGAAATATTCTGCTTTATTGGTTTGTTATGGGTTGTTTTTTTTTCATTGTAGAAGTTGTGGACTGGGAACACCAGTCCTGGAAGGTCACTTTCTTACCCGTTGGGAAAAATCAAGATTCCACACTATAGAGCAGGAGATGAGAAATGTCCATAGCAATATTAGTATAGAAATGATACCAATGGTGAAATCTATTTTTTTTTTACTACTGGTTCTGTGGGTGTGGCTTGATGGGCATGGCAGGAGAAGGATACTGCAAAATCACCATTCCCACCCCACTCTGGGGCCAGCCAGAGGTGGTATTTGCCTGTTCTCTGAACTGCTCAAAATTTCCGCTACCAGTTCTCCAGAACCTGTCAGAACCTGCTGAATTTCATCCCTGAATGATACCCTTTATATATTAGTATGCAACATTGGGATACAAATATGAAATTTGTGATATTGTGACACATGTTCTGCCATTGTATCATTGTAGTTATGTCCATTTCATACTGAAAGTTCGGGAGAAAAGTGAGTCGAAATAATGATACAGAAGAAATGAAATCAGCTGAAAATAATAGTTAAACCTCAGCATCATCTTTTTTTATCCCCATCTAGCCATGCATGAGATTTCATAATTTTCATCAGTCAATTCTTCCTGTAATGAGAATACATATAGCCAGTTTTTACTGGTTGCTGGAAAGGGTAAAGAAAAAGTCTATTCAGAACTGAAACATGAATTCATCTAATGTGTTCTGGGACAACTGAGCTCTGCGGGAATTGTTCCCAACAATATCAGTAGGTACGGCCTTGCTGTCTCTTTCCTTTCTGTTTGGCAGATGCCAGAGAAATCCACACTGATGGAGAAATTTAATTGGAGACCCAGAAATCAACTGGATCTTTATTCACAAAAGGACTGAACAGAAAAATTATCTTCAGTGCTCCGATAGTCAGAAATATAAGAAGTCAGCAAATATTACCAATGTCTTGATGTCTTCCAGAAAAATGCCTCCACCAAATTCTAAAGATTTGCTATTTTGACCATATTACTAAGGAAGAAGTGGTCCAAAAGAGTTTCTTCTGCAAACAAAGTAACATTGTCACCCTCAGAAGATTCCAACTTGCAGGTCATATTCTCCACATGGAGAATAATTGAATCCTCAAGATCGCAGTGAGATGGACCTCCATCAATGTCAAACAACCAAGAGGATGCCGTCAAAATATATGCTGAAAAACATTCATGGAAAAGTTAGATTCTAAACATCACATGAGAAGACGGTGAAGTACTTGCCCAAGACCAAAATGCTGGAGATCCCTTGTTCTCTATAAGCTGCATAGCTTGGTAGGACTAAAATGCTCTGATGGTGCCAGTGTAAAACCAACTTTGAATAGGTGTTTATTGGTTTGATCCTAAAAAAATAATAATTTAGCATTGAAACACAGCAAGAAACAGAATGTATTTGTCTCATGGCCCTTCTTCTGATTTCTTGTTTGAAATGAAGACAAATAAATGGATGTGCTCTAAGCCCTGCTTGCCCTAGAAATGGAAGTGAGAAAATTAGAAAGCTCAGGGATATCAAAAGCTGCACTTCATCCCTGAGTCAGAAGGGAAGTATAAGTTTTACTAGGCTTTTGGGAAAATAAGCATCTGCAAATTCAGTCCTAAATAAGCAGGGCATGTCTGAAGAACAGGTGTCTTTAGACGTAAAGGCTGTCTTGGGATTATAGGATTCTGAACACAAAGAAGTGTCTCCTGCCAGCCATAATGACTCAAAGTTAAAGAATTCAGTAGTTCTAGTTCTTTGGGATGATTAAAATTGAATGATCTCTAGATATCTTCTAATTCTTTCCTGCCTTTTAATGGTTGTGTAGACCATTGCAACTCAGATACGGTAGCCTTAAACAACAAAATCAGGTTCAAAAAATGTAGAGTCAGAAAGCCAATTTTCACGATATTAGCACCAACAGTAAATCAGGAAACACAGTCATACAAACACTAACGATGAGACAGAATTTCTAGCACTGGTAATTTAGAACAAACGACTTATAAAAAATGTATGGTTGTGAAAGTTGGACCATAAGGAAGGCTGAGCATCAAAGAATTGAGGCCTTTGAACTATGGTGCTGGAAAAGATGCCTGCAAGTCCCTTGGACTTCAAGATGATCAAACTGGTCAGTCCTAGAGGAGATCAACCCTGATTGCTCTTTAGAAGGCCATATCCCGAAGATGAAACTCTAATACTTTGGCCACTTAATTAAAAGGAAGGACTCACCAGAGAAGACCCTAATGCTGGGAACGATTGAGGGGAAAAGAAGAAGGGGATGACAGAGAACACGGTAGCTGGATGGAGTCACTGAAGCACTCGGCATGAGCTTAAATGATCTCCAGGGGATGGTAGAAGACAGGAAGGCCTGGCGGAAAGTTGTCGATGGGGTCGCGATGGGTCAGACATGAGTTCGCAACTAACAACAACATTTATAAACTAGGCTAGTCATGAATTGCCTACTCTGAATGCTTAAAGCCAAAATACATTATTCCTATTGTTGCTTCTATAGATTTTATCAGTTGTGTTAAAAATTTATGTGTGCTATTTGGAAGCTATCAAATGTTAGTGTTATGTTAGTGTTCATGAGTAACTGGTTGGATGCATTTGATTTTTTGATTTTTTGATTATTTATTTGTACATCTTTTCTTAATAATTTTTCCTCCTTAAATATGACTTTACCTCAGAAAGGTAATGCATTAAACAAAAGTAAAATGAAAATCTTGAATTTGATGTTGAAATCATATTGGGTTTTTCTGTTAACATTGACTTAATGCTGCTGATTTAAGCATTTTTAAAATGCGTTTTTAAAAAAAATCAGCCACAAAATCAACAATTAAACATTCACACATGCACACAGCTACTGGAAAATAGAAAGATTCTGTAGCATAATGAAATGCATAACTGCATAATTTAATGAGCGTTCTGACAAGTGTAATAGGTTTTTTTTCTGTAAAGAAAATTGCAAAACGTTATCATTGCAGGTAAAGAAACTCATCAAGTGGCGAAACTCAGATATTATATGGTGATGACATCCATCTGTTACATGCTTGCTTACAGCAGATAATGTGGTAAGAACAGCCATCATCAATCACACATTAGTATAATCCCACTTCACAATCCTGCTACTTCTGGGTCATTCAAGGATGGTGGCTATAATACTAATTAAAGTGTAAAGTATTTTACAGAGTGTCAGTGGACATAATTATATTTATTTTTCCCTTGCAGGCTAAAAGGGCAATCAGAATATTAGCACATGAGACCCTTTCTAGCAGTGTATTCAAACCTTGTAATTATCCAAATGTATTCGTAATGCAATAAATTGCTTTAATTGATTGATGCAAAACTGTGAGAAATCAGAGGGAAATGAAATGGTCAACTTAAAAGGAAATTAGATCTGATTCTAAGGTTATTTTTGCAAAGCTGTGAAGAGGAGTCTATTATCAGAAATGGCATTCAAAACTCCCCTTTAAAGGACATTGTCATTTGCCTTGTAGTATTTATATCTATATCTCTGTCTGGATTCTCATCCATTTGTGTTGGAACATTAAATTCCTATATTGTTGCAATGGAAATACAGAAGTATGGCCCTTGCATCATGACATCATAATTCATGTTTCCCCATGTTGATACTCCTGTGGTTAAAATCATGTACACTTATATGCCACCCAGAGAAAAACAGTTCAACCACCTGTATCATATCCAATAGCTCCAGAAAAGTCAGGTCTTAATCATCTTCCAATTATTTCTAACTACACATCTGCATGCTTTTTCTACAACTTTATACTAGGGAGACCTGACATGGATCATGCCTAGACTTGTATTGAATGATTTTATTTCTTTGATATGCATTTGAGCTGGCATAAATTATTACTTCTACTATATATTATATCACATCACAAATCTATTTCTGGTTAGCAGAATTCATGATTTTTTGATGATTATAGAAGTTTGATGCCAATTCAACTACAAAAGAGAGGACTGGCTTATTGGAGATGAGGTTGAAAGTTTGTTTAGCTTCTAGTAGCACCTATCTATATTTACCTACACATACAGATATGCATGTGCGCATACACACACACATATACCCCTCATTACTTTGTGTAAAGGTCTAGTAGGGTTCCAGAGGTGTAGGATTCATAATTACCCTCAGCCTTTTGTTTTAATAATAACCAGATGTCGCATCAGACTATTTGTTTTGTAAGATTTTGTAAGATTCCTTTCCCACAGCTCATACTATTGATATCTTTTCTCTGAGAATTGCTGGCTCTTGGCTTATTTCTCATCTATTCTGTGTTACCTTTGGTTGTATCTTTTCCAGTTGAATTGGCATCAAACTTCTGTAATCACCAAAAGATCATGGAATTAAAGCTTAAGTCTGTATACCATACAGCTGAATGCACAAATTGGCCTAGAAATTGTACTTTTATATACATAGAGGAAATGCACTGTTTAAAACAGTAAAATGGTTGTACCCATGTAAATAATATAATTAAATCTAGTTAAAACTAAGCCAAAGAATAAATAGAACAGTAGAAATTCTCATGAGATCTAGGCATTTTCAGAGATCCAGTAGAATAATGAATACATATACTATCCAACATACTATCCAAACTTACATATCTCTTATCAGAATCCCTAAAACTTGTCTTGGGCTGCCCAGATAGTAGGGGTCTATTGGAATGAATTGTTAGGACAGGTGTTTTATGAATGTTAATAGAGTATCTGCTAATGAGACACTGGATTGTTCTGTCATTAATTTCTGAATGCTACCATTTTGATTGTCTGATATGTCTCTTTAACCTTTCTTGACACATGCAATTCAGAAGATTGGAATAAGATGGAAAGCTCAAAGGCTCTTTCCTTCCCTTTAAACAGAAATATACAGTAGGTTTTTAGCATTTTTTGTCATATGAGTGATAGAGCTGGACTGAATCCCCATAACAGCTGCTTGAAAACATGTTTCTAACATTTTTTCTAGCTAAGGAGAGGCACTGTTATCCATTCTCTCTCCAAGGTAAGTACTGAATCTTCAGTGCTTGCTTATTTATAACATGAGGGTAGGTTGACCTGAATATTTATTTATTTATTTATTTATTTGTATTTTTGAAATTGTTGACGCCTAATGCTACAATTCTATTTGCTTAAGGGTGGTTTTTTTAAATTTATTTATTTATTTAGTCAAACATGTACAAGATAACAGGTATAAGTATAAACATGGACATGAACATAGGAAATGAGTACAAATAAATGGGGACAGAAGGACAGGGACGGTGGGCAAGCTGGTGCACTTATGCATGCCCCCTTTACAGACCTCTTAGGAATGGGGTGAGATCCACAGTAGATAGATTAAGGTTGAATCTGTGGGGGTTTGAGGATGTAACAATGGAGTCAGGTAGAGCATGATCTTCACTGACTCAGCTGAGGTTTTTTTTTGTTAAAAAACGTATGCCTTATTCCAGCTAGAAAGCCGGTACAACCATCTAGTCAGATTAAAATGGAATCATTCAACTACACTTAAATTCTGATATTCAATTTGCTTACTTTGAGTAAGACTTGTGCTTATATACACATGGTTACAATGCAAACAGACCTTAGACTATGATTGTTCGTTTTTGAACAGCTTTTCATTTAAACAAACGGGTCTGGATGGGGAGAAACAGGCTCAAGCTTAATCCCTCCAAGACGGAGTGGCTGTGGATGCCGGCATCCCGATTCAGTCAGCTGCAGCCGCAGCTGACTGTTGGAGGCAAGTTATTGGCCCCAAAGGATAGGGTGCGCAACTTAGGTGTCCTCCTGGATGAACGGCTGTCGTTTGAAGATCATTTGATGGCCGTCGCCAGGAGGGCCTTCCACCAGTCGGCTGGCGGCCCCCAGGGGAAGGTCCTTCTCTGTGGGGGCTCCCACACTTTGGAACGAACTTCCCCCGGGCTTACGCCAAATACCTGACCTTCGGACCTTCCGCCGCGAACTGAAGACACATCTTTTCATTCGCGCGGGGCTGGCTTAAATTTTAAATTTTAAATTTTAAATTACATAAATTTTATCGATTTTAAATTTTTTACTAATTTTAAATGGGGTTTTGGTTTTTATAAATTTTTAAAGTTCTAGGCTAATTATAATAAGTTTTTTAACTTGCATTTTAAATTGTATACTGTAGTGTCTGTATTTTATTGTTGCCTGTACACCGCCCTGAGTCCTTCGGGAGAAGGGCGGTATAAAAATCAAATAAATAATAATAAAATAAAATAATAATAAACATAACAATGGTCTCATTCTTCAGATTCCCATGACACTGGAATGATCCTCCCTTCTCTGCACCCACTGCAAGGTATGTCCTGTGCTTATTTTTTGCAGCTTCCAGAGTTGCATCTCCAATTTCATGAAGTCCTTAAAAAAGCTTTTTTTTTTTTTTAGTAACAAGAATGCTTATAACCTTGAGCAAGAGTCATCCTAAATTCAGTTCTAAAAACAGCAGAATCTGAAGGAGTTTAGTGATCTAAACTCTTCACTTTAAGATAACACACTGATGCTATTCCATACCTGTGTAGTTTTATTTGTGTCTTTACCATTGCTATACTGCTTATTAATGAAAAGTTCATAAATGTTAACGTTATGAAATATAAATACAGTTCAAAGAGCATCCAAATCAAACTATTTCAGAATAATAGAGTTGGAAGGGACCTTGGAGGTCTTCTAGTCCAATCCCCTGCTCAAGCAAGAAACCCTATATCATTTCAGACAAATAGCTGTCCATTCTCTTCTTAAAAACTTCCAGTGGTTGAGCACCCACTACAATTTCAAAAGACTATGACAAGTATATTTGAAAATCAACTGAAAAGTCTGTGGATGCAAATATATACATAAGAAACAACCATTAGCAAAAGGTCATATTTTCCAAGGTTAGAAATTCACCATTACATTGTCATTATTGGAAAGTAGAGATTGATGGAACAGGGTATTCTTTTCACATACAGTTTGCTTTAAGGACTGATTTCTCTTCTGGCAAATTTGTATTCTGAGTTAAGGGAAAAATCAATGGTAACTTCAACATTGGTCACTCTTATTTTCCAAACCTTACAAGGTGCCTGAAATTCTCTTCTATCCTTTTTTCATTTTTTTCAACTTAAACTCTTTATGGCATTTCTGATGGCTCCTGGAATGGCCATCTGGTTGTGTGACACCAGCAAAAAGGATTCCTTGCACAACATCTTGTGGGCTGTCTCTATTGAAATATATTCTGTAAAGTTGGTAAGGTAACCAGACTGTATTTAGTAAATGTGGAGTATTTGGAGATGGGTAAAGAAGGTAAGTCATATGATAGTTTTCTGTATATACAGTAAAGTCTTGCAGCGTGCTATGGAGGTATTAATGTGTTTTTTTACAAATCCAACCAAAATACAACGTACTGTATAAAGTAAAATAATCTAGAAAACTGACACTTGGACATTGAATTAAGAAGTGTGTATGTGAGAGAATGATTCATGTGTAAAAGTTAAAGATTTGTTGAATTCTATGAATAGCAATAGCACTTAGACTTATACACCCCTTGATAGTGCTTTATAGCATCTCTGAGAGGTTTACAAAGTCTGTATATTGCCCCAACAATCTGGGTCCTCATGTTATTGACCTCGGAAGGATGGAAGACTGAGTAAATCTTGAGCCTTGTCAGGATCAAATTCCAGACTGTGGGCAGAGTTAGCCTCATACTATTGCATTCTAACCATTGCACCTCCAAGGCTCAGTGGTTAGAATGCAGCTGTAACCAACTAGAATATGCAGTATTAGATGTTTAGAGGTCTAACTGTTTTTCTTTTGATATTTACAAGCAAGTTTAAACATTCACAATAGACTGGAGATTGCAGTTGTATAGCCTCTCTGTTCCTTTTTTTTATACATTATCAAATTTAATAATTCTTAAGCATATTGTACTAGCTCTCACAAAAAGCAACATATTTTATCCTACAAATAAAAGCTTTTAGCAGACTTTAGGGGATGTTTTAGAGTTTTGTTCTCAGCAGTGATATTCCCAGCATAGAGGAAAAAATGTATAAAATACAATCCACCTACTAGCTTTTTTCAATTCTGTTGGGTGAAAGATTATCATTGCCAAGTCAACTCTGTAAGGTAATTTCATTTTCATCTTGCACTGCACTCACTGCTGTTGCTGAGATTCATATTTGAAAATTGTATTCAGGTCTACTTTGTTACATGAAAAACATACAGTTCAATTTTCATTTCATTTCCTAATATCAGAGACACTGCAATGAAAGCAGAGAAGTAAACACAAAAGTTGTGTAAAGAATGTCGAGTCTCTGGGTATTAATACATTCTTTTCCAGAAAGAACTTTAGAACTATCTTTGAATTTCCATACATACTGTCTCATTTGGATTTTAAAATGCACGTTTATTTATGGAATAGCCTGAAAGATATGAAATGAGCTTATTAACTATTTTCTTTAAAAAACACTTACGTTAATTCTTCCCGCAGACTGGTCATGTATAGAAAATATATAATCATGATGATATATATAAATTAATATTTTATGAATAATAATAAATATTTATTTCATCTGTGGCAGTCTTATCAACATAATTTGAAAAAAAAAAACTACATACTTTTAGATTTATTTATTTTTTGTTTACATTTATACCCCGCCCTTCTCCGAAGACTCAGGGCAGCTTACAATGTATAAGGCAATAGTCTCATTCTATTTGTATATTTTTTTACAAAGTCAACTTATTGCCCCCCCCAACAATCTGGGTCCTCATTTTACCTACCTTATAAAGGGTGGAAGGCTGAGTCAACCTTGGGCCGGGCTCGAACCTGCAGTAATTTCAGGCTCTGTGTTTTAATAACAGGCTTCTCTATTGCCTGAGCTATCCCGGCCCGATTATTATTATATATTTTATACATAACATATTATATCATCTTATATTGACCTGACCTACCCGATCACAGTAAAGTTGACTTATTTATTTATATAGAATAGAATAGAATAGAATAGAATAGAATAGAATAGAATAGAATAGAATAGAATAGAATAGAATAGAATTTTTTATTGGCCAAGTGTGATTGGACACACAAGGAATTTGTCTTGGTGCATATGCTCTCAGTGTACATAAAAGAAAAGATACGTTCATCAAGGTACAACATTTACAACACAATTGATGGTCAATATATCAATATAAATCATAAGGATTGCCAGCAACAAGTTATAGTCATACAGTCATAAATGGAAAGAGATTGGTGATGGGAACTATGAGAAGATTAATAGTAGTGCAGATTCAGTAAATAGTTTGACAGTGTTGATGGAATTATTTGTTTAGCAGAGTGATGACCTTCAAGAAAAAACTGTTCTTGTGTCTAGTTGTTCTGGTGTGCAGTGCTCTATAGCGTCGTTTTGAGGGTAGGAGTTGAAACAGTTTATGTCCAGGATGCGAGGATTTGATTTGATTTGATTTGATTTGATTTGGGAGGCAGATATGCTCCCAAATCAAAATTGCAAATATACTATCAGGCAAGTTATATAAATTAAGCAATATTAACATTATGAAATGAATAATAGCCTTCTAATGATGTAATTGGTTTAATAAAACCTAGTTTAGACCCAGAATCTTCCTGTAGCCTATTTGGTCTTGTGTTTAAAGAACTAGGCTACAAACCAGAAGATTGTTTGTCCTCTTTAGGCACATGAAAGCCAACTGAGTGACTTTGGGTTAATTTCAGTCCAACTGACCTCACAGAGTTGTTGTGGAGGAAAAGAGGAGGAGGAAAGATTATTATGTATCTTTCCAACCTTGAATTATTTATAAGGTAATTGTTACACCACACCATATAACTTTATATAATGTTGTTGCCCTCTAGCCCCTTCAAGTGGCCAGAGAGACAAATATGCCCCAAGTATATTGCCTTGAAGCTGACCGAACCCATTTTACCCATCACCCGCACTCTCAAACCAAGTGAATGCTGAGAAGCCAGACTACATTTCCTTTAGCATTTGGAGAAGGCAGAAGCACAAGGTCGTCCAAGGACAAATCCACATCCCACACAGAGCAACGCTGGTGAGATTTAAATTGCTTGTATTTATTAATTGATATGTTCAGCAGTAACTTAATGCTGTCTAACTTGTACTTGGTTCTCATTGAATGTATTCCTATTTTCTCCAGTTTCACCCTATCCTGTTCTTTCAATAAAGCATTCAGATCTACGCACATGGTCTGTTTTATTGGAGGTTAGGTGGGTTTAGCTGCGTGTCAAGCTGCACACAGACTAATGTGTAGTGAGGACAGAACAATAATAAAGGCAGGATAAAAATCTAATAAATATGTAGACATCAAAATTGAACAAAAGGTTGAAACCTCTTTAAAGATTTCTAAGCAGTTATCTGCTAAAAGAAATCAGAAATCTGATAGCACCTTTTCTGACTAATCAATTTTATTAAAAGGCATAGCCTTTTGTGAGCTGTAATTTCTGCTTTTAATAAAAAGCCTATGCCTTTTAATAAAAATTGTCAATTGGAAAAGGTGCTACCAGATTCCTGGGTTTGTTTGTTTGTTTTTTTGCATCATAGATTAACACGACTTTTCTCCAACAATGTCTGCTAAATGAAAGTGTATGTTCTCTTCTGTGGAATGGACCAAATGATCCCAAGGAGGGGTGATATTTGGATACCATGCTAGGTATAAGGTAGGGGTGTCAAACTTGCAGCCCGCAGGCCGGATGCGTCACATGCTGGCCATACTCACACCTTGTTTAGCAAAGTGGGGGGGCGTTATGATACGCCATTGTGACGATGTGAGTTTGATACTCCTGATATAAGGGACAACTTGACAAAGCATACAGTAACTTCTTCAAACAAGAGTAAGTTCAATCCTGGAAGGAGATATGAACCACTGATGGAAATGAAATACTTGATTATGAAGTCATGGAAATTCACTATAAATCCGAAACCACAATGATGAAATATACTAGAAAACTAGAATACTTTATCAAACAGTGCAACATATCTTTGCTTATTTGTTAAGAAATACTGCTAAAGTTTTTGCTCATGGCCAGTAAAATTAATTCATGTCTAAAGTTTAAATAGTATGAATTTGACAGAGCAAGATTACAAGGATGATGATTGTTATTTATAGCATCTTTTTATAGCAATGCAAAATTTTAAGTTAAAATATATCATTGCATAATCTATTTTAATTATAGGCACTATAGGGACAAGCATTACCAGCTTCCTTTGTATTATGTATTGCTGTATTATGGCGTATTCCCGCATGGCACATTATTTGGTTAGCTTGCTTGGTATTTAATTACCCCCTATAGTGAGAAGCAAAGCCATAGAGTGTGTCTTGTTTGGGGCAATCTTTTTATTATTATTATTATTTTTCACCATCTTCTATAACCAGTTATTATTCATTCTTTTGACTCCCTTTCAATGTAATAGCTGAATGTCCAGCTGGTGTCATAACAAAATGTTGTTATATCATCAGCCAGGGATTTGTTTAGAGACTTTTTAAAAATTATCTTTGAAGGTTTTGTATACAGATCCGTAGAGTTCACTTTCATCTTCCTATGATTTATGTACTTAGAAGAGCAAGTTGGTTAGTTGAAACTGTAAGAAATAGGCAGAAGTCCTGTTGGTCAGTTTCAAACAATAGCATGAATAAATAATGTTAGTAACTTTATTACACTGCAATAAGATCAGAATCTCTACTTAAACATCAGAGTTCCTATTCTCAACTCTTTACAAAGACGAACTGTAAAATTATTGCTGTTTACTATGCATGTTAAACATATATAGAGTGATTGTAACTCATAGCATTATTACCCCCGTATAGATTATTCAAATATGCCCAGAAGTGGGCTTCACATAATTTAACGACTGGTAGTGCAGAACCGAAAATGGGAGCGCACACACACCTTCCGTGCTTGTGCGTGGTACCTATTTATCTACTCGTATTTGCATGTTTTTTAACTGTTAGTTGGCAGGAGCTGGGGTGAAGATGGGAGCTCACTCTGTCATATGACACTGGGGTTTCAAACCTGGGCTGCCAGCTTTCTAGCTGACAAGCCCAGCATCTTAACCACTGAGACACTGCATCAACCCCTATATAAATCAATATATTAATCTATACAAGAAATTAATATTCATATCATGGGCACTGCAGAAAGTAAATAGTTTTTCTCTCTTTTTTCTGTATAGCATATGCATATCTGGAAATGTCAAAAATAAATCTGCAATTTTGTATGTGATTCCTTGCTTGAGCAAGAATTTCTTAGTATGAAAATCCCACATTTTGTTGAATCTTTGTGCATTACAGTATTTGAAAAGATTATTTTAATTGCTTTCCCCTTCATTTCTTGTTTTTTTTTTTAAATTTCTAATCGTTGTCAAAGAAATAAATTTCGGTGTAATAATTATTGTTCCAAACAAAAAAAAAAAGTGAAATACTTTTTCAGTACATTTCAGTAATTTCCTCAAGGCTTTCCCTGAAACGAACATCCTTGCCAAGGAAATACTCTGAAAATTATTTCATTTTTGATACAATTTTATTGAAGTTTTAAAACCAAGAGTAAACATTAATGCAGATTAAAGTGGAATAAGAAAGAATAAAGAAAAAGAAAGAAAGCTAAACCACAGAAAGAAAGAAAAGAAAAATGTAGAATTTTTTAAAAAAACATAAACAGGAGGCTTGCAATATTCTTTACAACAGTTCAAAGGGCATTTATAATTTATAATTTAGCCTCATGCCCACTTCCACTGCTTTTTTGCTCACCCATGATCCTTTTGTTTCTCTGTTTTGGTAAGAAAATATTTCTGAAAAAAATGACCCAAACAATGATAATGGATTGTCTAGTATAGTTTAATAATCTTGGGTTTTAGATAGAAGAGTTGGATTAGAAGACTTCCAAGGTCCAACTAGAAGATCTCCAAGGTCCAACTCTGATATGCTGCTATTCTATGATATTCATCTGCAATATTAATCAATGACTATATATGTAGAGATTAAAATTAAGGGATTCCAAACCTGCTACAGCATTGAGCTCCCAAACTGAGGCATCTATGCCCATCTAAAGAGTCAAGTCATTTAGAACCTTTTTGGATACTTTGTGAAAGTTGGGAATTTGAAATCAGTTTAAGATGAGGGTCCTCAACTTGTTTTGTAACTCTAAGCATATGATTTGATTATGTAGTTAGTATGTGATAATAATACAGCCCTGGAGCTTTTGAACTGGAAAGAAAAGACCAAAATCACTCCACTTTCTTTTTATAAATGATATTTCTATTCTCATTTTTAAAGTAAAGAATGTATTGCTTCTAAAGGGCATTTTTGTAATCTACTATGAACAATTTTAATTTAGAGCCAGAAATAATTCTGAAACTCTGTGGAAACTCTTAATACATGGAATTCAATTCAAATAAAAAAGGTATTTTAATATGTGATAATCCCTCCTGTGCAAATTTTACAGGCTTCTATAGTCTGGGAATCCCTATTCTATTTGAATCAACTGTATTTTAAGAGAAGATATAGTGATCAGGTTACTATCTTTTTAAAAAAAATACCATTCAATGTCCTCATTCCTTTTTTTTTTTTTTTTTGATGAATATATTTTAAAAGAACTAGGATTAGTCATTATAACAATGTTTTTAAAGGTACTATAGAAAGTAATTAAGTCTCTTTTTTTCATTCTCATATACTCACACAGCCAATGCCCTGAGATACACACTGAGGTTATTGATTGATTACCGTTATATCCCACTATCCCCCAAAGATAGTAGGGAATATCTCTTCTCTACTACCTTTATCCCCACAAAGTTTGATTACTTACTAACGTTCATTTGAGTGGAGATTGAACTTGGGCCTCCTGAGTCCTTGCTGATCCTCTAACCACTACTCTGAGCTGCTTCTTTTGCACTATTTGAAAAGCAGACTTTTCATCAAGTCTTCTTTTTTTATCACTGCATCATAGTATCATTTTATTTCAACGTTATTGAAGGAAGGAAAAGCAATCCTAAGTGAAGTTTTTCAAAACACCCTCCAGAAGTTACAATTATACTAACTTCAAGTATTCCTTTTCAAATATTCTTTCAATCTCAAAATATATTTGTTGGGAATAGGCTAAAGCTCTTTCTTAAAAAACTAGAAATCTAATAAAGATACTTTACACTTATGGGGACAAATCCTTGTTCCAAAATGTTTTTAAAAAACCCTCACTCTATATAAAATCCAATTCACTATGTTTTTACATATAATAATATTATGTAAGATTTTTATCCTATTTCTAGAATAGTGTTCAAAGGATATCTTGAAGTATTTTTCTCTAGTAGAGAGATCTTTAACGGCCCAGATATTTATGAAAAGAATATGGAATGTAGCCACTATTCCACCTATATATTTTATCTGGATCTGGAGGGGAATTGTAATGTACAAGATGGCCCCTTGTTTTGCTAGACATTAAGCAAAAAGTACCACCTCCTTTGTGTTATTTCATCCCAGGAGAAAGGCAGGCACTAATAGAGTAGGTGCTTGTTAAAGGAGGAGAAGCACTGAGGGAATTGTGTTTGTCTTGAAATATTTGTTTTGAGGGGAGAGACCACCTTCCAATTCCCATTCACGTAACAGAAAGACATGCACTAAGAAGTCATAAAATGTTTGATTGAAAGTAGTGAACAAAGGTTTTTTTATCTGTCAATCAATCGACAGAGAATAACAACCAATAGAATTGACAGGTTTGGAGAGAAAGGGAATGTAAGATGTAGTCAATAGGAACAAGATATTATTTTTTAAAAAAATATGGAAATTATGAAATTATAGATTTTTTAAAAATCTAAGGGCCTGAAAAGGCACTTTGGTTAGTTGACAAAATTAAAGCAACTACATAAAACACCACAAGTATTCTGAAAAAAAATGTTTATTTTAGCCCTGAAATCAGTCCACATTTCACTTATTGCTTGTCGAATCTTTTACCCGTATCTTTTTAAACTTGTGTCATTGGTCCCTTTAAACTTCTGCATGAGAATATCATGTATGAGATATGCTATGACATTATTGTCATGTTTTGTTCCTTTCTAATTTGAAACCATTGTTGTCAATACTAAAAATATCCAAATCAATACAAAATAAAATAAAATAAAAATGGGCAAGATACTTTATACTTTCCTCTTAATTACATTATTTTTTTTTTAAAAAAAACGTTTAAATGCTTGTTTAGTTCTAAATTTTTACATTTGTGTGTTTGGAAATTGCTTTTTTTTCTCATTTTCAATAGGTCAATATTTCTTTTATTTTACCTGTAGAAAGGATATTACTACAGTGACCCTTTTTTCAATATTGACAAAGTCTTGAAAACTCAGCCCTTTGAATTTTAAAATGCTTCAGGGAACATCTAATGGGCAAAAGTAATTGGGCAAACTTTTACTCCTTAAGAATCACACAAAAAGGAAAAGATAAGTTAAAGGAACTGATTTCATGCCATAAATCTCCAAAAAGCACACATACAATACAGAAATAAGGGGCTGAAAGTTACAGCTCCTCAGTCGCTGTAGTAGATTTTGGGACTAAAAAATAAATGGGAGCAAGCATAGTTTTTCTATCCCAATTCTAATGTAAACATTGTTTGCATGAATATACCTTTATCATATTTACCTGCTAATGAAAATTGCTGAAGAATTTGGGCTGTGGAGTTTGGTGGTAAATAAGAGTAGTCCTCGAATTACAACCACAATTGAGACCACAATTTTGGTTGTTGTTAAACAGTGGTGGGTTGCTACTGGTTTGCTCCAAATTGGGCGAACCGGTAGCAGCGGAGGCAGGAGGCTTCCTCCACCTGTTCGGACATCTCTGTGCATGCACAGAAGCGTTGCATGAGTGCATGAGTGCGCGCACGCCCACGAGCAAACCAGCAGCGATGGGATTTGAATCCCACTACTGAATCACAACCAATTTTACAATCTTTTTTGCCACAATTGTTAAACAAATCATTGCGGTTAAATGAACCATGTGGTGGTCACTAAGCAAATCTAGTTACCCCCATTGACTTTGCTTCTTTTAGAAGTCAGCTGGGAAGATCACGAATGGTGATCACATGATCTAGGATGCTGCAACCATTGTAAATGTTTGGCTGGTTGCCAAGTGTCCAGAGTTCCATCACATGATCATTGGGATCCTGTAATGGTTGTAAGCACGAGGAATGGTTTTGAGGGACATTGTAATTTTGAATGGTCACTGAACAAATGATTGGAAGTTGAGGACTACCTGAATTTCTCTCACACAAGAGTTGAATCACTCCAACTTAACAAGACATTTTGCCTCAATAAGGAATCTCACTCTGTTTCAATGTCAAGCTTCCAAATCTTGAGTCGATAGAGTCTACACTCTATAATCGGATCAAAAAGCTGCTTTGCTCTGCTATTTCACAGAGCAGTTCCATTCAACAAACTTTTGTGCTCGAGAAACATTTTGAGGGACATGATTTATTCGAATCTTCATTGGAGTTAAAAGTGGATACTCATCAGAGATGAAAATCAGAGATGCAAAACTCAACCAAGAACATTTGAGGGGAAAAATGAATATAATTTCCTTCCTTTCTTCCTTCTTTCCTTCCTTCCTTCCTTCCCTCCTTCCTTCCTTCCTTCCTTCCTTCCTTCCTTCCTTCCTTCCCTCCCTCCTTCTCTCCCTCCCTCCTTCCCCCATCCCTCCCTCCTTTCCTCCTCCCTCCCTTCCTTCTTCCCTGCCTTACTTCAGAAATTATTAGGGGTGAAGTTAAAAGCTGTAACCCAAATACATCTTTCCAGGGAAAACAAAGCACTGACTCAGCTATATGGTGTCAAATTAGGCAATTACCACTCTACAAAGCACCTTTGCAAGGAAATGAAAACTGTTGACTCAGCCATAAAAACATTTAGAAGGCCAAGAAATGATGCTAAACTGGGAAAATATTCGGGAAGTGAGCAGAGCTGTGGAAAAGGAAACTGATTTTCTAGAAAGAAATTATGCTGCTTTTTCTTTCTAAACCCTCTTGTCTTTGTAGTTTCACCCATTACTTCATAATGGCACTGATGGACCTCACTGAGCACATGATGTGTGATATCCTATGAAATACTTGGCTCAGTGGTGGGTTTCCCCCCCGGTTCAGACTGGTTCTATAGAACCGGTAGTAAAACCAGCGGGAGGCTCCGCCCACTGACCCAAACGTCATCAAAAGTGATCTGCACATGTGCAGAAGCTTCTGTGCATGCGCAAAAGAGCGCGCACAAGCAGAGCAAGCATGTGCGTGCTGGCACGATGCGAACCGGTAGTAAAGGTAAGTAGAACCCACCCCTGGCTTGGCTGCTGTATCCAATCCCATGCACATTCTAATTTGCATAAATCTATAAAGAGCGACCACAACAAAAAAACTCTTTTTTACTTCAGGTTTTTTCTCCAGCGCTGACAATCAGCAAATTTGTGCTTCTGATAATGCTTACTGGTTAAAACATATCTCTAAAAATTCTATTAGAATACATCAATATTACTGGAGTTTTAAAATATAATATTGGATATTTATTTACCTACATAGGTCATAATTAAAATTTGTTAGTGTGTAGTTTTGTGCCTTTTTTTTTTCAAAACCCCCCCCCGCCCCTTTCACCCTTTGGGTTTAGAGAAAATAGAAATCCTGGCAGATCTCCCATTCATGCTATCAATTAATGCACTCCTGTGGAGTGACACATCCAAATTTGGTCCCAAGAGAATATGTGGTGAAATTCTTCTAATAATTACATATTATCACTGCGCAGTGGTTTTGATCTGATTCCAGAAAGATAGTTCAGAATATGTGATTGAAGGAAAGGGGTGGCTGCTTTAAAATTGCAGAAACGGCTAACTTTACATTTCTGTATGTTACGAAAAACCTCTTTGGAATCAAGTCTTGCAAGGCCTATTAAATAGTTTGTGCTCAGCCTGATTCTTGAAAAGAAGATTGATTCCGCGGTTATACAGTATACCTTCAGAATGACATTATTAATTGTCCCAAAGTTGCTTTTTCAAAAAGCAGCTGGACTTTGTTTTTCCTTGGAGATGTTTCACTTCTCCTTCAGAAGCTTCTGAATATTTAATTTCAGTTCTGACTGAAATTAAATATTATATCGCGTGAATTGAAGAAGCTTCTTGGATGAGAAGTAAAACGTCTTCAAGGAAAAACAAGAAAGCTCAGTTGCCTTTTGAAAAGAAAAGAAAAAGCATCTTTGGGACAACCATGACCCATGACTGAGAATTTCTATCAACATTAATTGACATATAATGGACTTTGTCTGAGGACCAATTTTCTACTCCATGAAAGTTGTTGTTTGGGGATGCATGTGTTGAAGGTAGAAGAGTGAGAAATATTGTGGGCAGATTCATTTTTAATAGTTAAGTGCTGACTATTTCTAAAATTTTCTTCCTTCTTTGAAACTTACAAAAAGCTTTAAATATTAAATTACTTCATAAAAGTGTGCCTAGGTAATGAAGAGTATATTCAGGCCAGCTCTATGAATATCCTCACCATCTTTTTTTTTTTTAATATTTTGCAACATTTATAAAAGTACAAAGTCAAGGAAAATGGACTTAGATCTTCATTTATTTCCTAGAATACTTTTGTGGTGTGCCTGGCCTCATTAACACTCTCACCAACTTACTTTGTAATCAAGGGTACCATAAAACAAACAAATGAATAAAACCCTGGGTAAAAGTGATCTGATTGTGAAGCCGTAATTGATTATATATGAAGAACAAAAGTTATGAAGAGAAAATGGCATTGGTGTATTAACGCTTCTGACGCTATTTCTTTGACTTCATGCATTACAGAGTATTCGGTGTGTCCCTGAGGCAATTCAATAGTTAGTCAACAATTCTGTCAGTGCATCAACAATGTATGCCATTCTTCTCCAACTTGATGCCCTTCTGATGTGTTTGAAGTCCAACAAAATTTCCAAATTGCAACAAAGCAGAGACAAAAGGCATCCTCTTCTCCCCTTTCTGGTACAAAGCCTTTGCATAGAAGGAATATCTGATCAGGTCTGTGCTGACATTCAGTTCTTCATTTGTTTGCATTTTATTTTGACTTCTTTTCATAACAAATATTTAAACAGTTCTTCTTTGTTTAAGTTTTTCTCATTTTTTTTTCTCATTTTGCTAGATGGCAACAGTACTAAGAGCAAATAAAACCACAGTCACAACAGGAAATGTCATCAGATACCTGGATCATATTACCATATGTGGTGGACATGTGTTGAAGCTAAAAGATACTGGACTAAAATATACATGTGGTTGGAGAAAATGATCAAAAAACATATTGACTTTAAGCCAGAAGTCTTTCTGTTGGGAATTATACCAGAGATATATACTAGAGATTTAAAATATTTGATTGTGAATATTGTTACAGCAGCCAGGATTGTGTTTGCTAAAAACTGGAAAAATGAGAAGTTACCTTCACAAGACGAAATAATTAGGAAAATGATGAAATGTGCAGAGATGAGTAAATTGACATTTGAAATTAGAGAGCAAGAAGATAAGCAATATTATAAAATATGAGATTTATTTTATCATTGGCTAGTTGGAAAGATATGTTAGAAAAGATAATATATGATATATGAAAGAGATGTTTATTTTGTGATTGCATAAGAAGATATGTTAACACCCATGCAGCACATTGTAATTGGTTTGATGAGGGGTTTTTTTGTCAAAAATAAATAAAAAATTTTCACACACACACACACACACACACACACACACACACACACACAAACACCAACCACAGCCACAACAGAAAAGAATAAGAACAATACCTCTATTGTTCAAAGAACAAGTACTGTACCTTTCTCAATTCCTTCCTCAGGTCATACACTTTTTCCCATAATGCGGTGGGGTCAAAAAAGTCAGGATAGTAACTGTAACCGTCAACCTGTGATTGAAGCTCTGTCCCTTTTAATACACATCTTTTTATTTATTTATTTATTTACATCTATCTATCTATCTATCTATCTATCTATCTATCTATCTATCACCATCATCTATCATCTATCTATTATCTATCCACCTACTTAACTACTTACTTACTTACCTATTTTTTTTTTTTGTTTACATTTATACCCCGCCCTTCTCCGAAGACTCAGGGCGGCTTACAGTGTATAAGGCAATAGTCTCATTCTATTTGTATATTTTTACAAAGTCAACTTGTTGCCCCCCCAACAATCTGGGTCCTCATTTTACCTACCTTATAAAGGATGGAAGGCTGAGTCAACCTTGGGCCGGGCTTGAACCTGCAGTAATTGCAGGCTTTGTGTTCTTAATAACAGGCTTTACCAGCCTGAGCTATCCAGCCCCTATCTATCTACTTATCTACCTCTATCTATCTATGTATCTATCTGTCTATCTATCATCTATCTATCTATCATCTACCTACATACCTACCTACCTACCTATCAGTAGTGGGTTTCAATTTAGTTTACTACTGGTTCACTCGTGCATGTGTGCTCTTATGTGTGACACTTCTATGCATGCAGAGAAGCATCCAAGTGGGTGGGAGGAGCCTCCGCCGCCGCTACCGGTTTGCCCGATCTGGGGCGAACTAGTAGCAGTCCACTATTGCTACCAACCTAACAACCTGCCTGCCTGCTGGCCTGCCTCCCAGCCTGCCTATCTATCTATCTATCTATCTATCTATCTATCTATCTATCTATCTATCTATCTATCTATCTATCTATCTATCGTCTATCATATTTTGAAACTGATCAACATACAAATAAAATATTAAAACATAAACGCAGTATGTAAAATTTAAAATTTAAAGGACAAGGATCAATCAGTGTTAAAAGTTAATGAAAAGAGGCAGGTTTTTTTGTTTCATTTCTGCCCCCCCCCCAAAGTTGCTGCCTCTTTTTCCCAGGAAAAAATATCCAAAAGGATTTTTCCCCTCACAGTTGTAACCATATGTGTTATCCATTTTGCTTTACTCATAATCTAAATTCTCTTCTCAGTACTTTCTACTGCACTGAAATCATTTTTTTTTCAAAGTATGGCACTCAAATCTGTCATTACTGTTGCTTGAAATAATATGGATATATGAGTAAATCTGAATAGAGCTGGCATTTATATGACTCATGAGCCACTGTTTTAATCAGGCAAGACCTGGTGATGTTTCCACTGTTTTCCAGCAGGTAGTCCATCTCTATAATCCAAGAAATAGCAAAATCTAACAGATGACTAGTTTGCTTGAGAACACAGGTACAGTGCCATCTATCTCCTGAGTCTTCTCTTTATTCTTCACTGTCCAAATTTCAACGTAAAGATGTAGCTATTATTTAGCTGAGTTTCAGGCCCAGTATCTTGCTGCAATAAATAATCCTTGTCTGTATATTGTAGCTGCACCTGTCTTCTTTTTCTTTTTCTTTTCTTTTTTTTAACAGTACACTTAACTGCATTTTTTTATCTGTTTGACTGAGAAGCTGTTAGTGAGAACCAGTTATGAAGGAAATGTTTCTTTCCTCTTTTCAAATGCCAGCAGGTAACAAGGCATTTGTCATATCAAGTGGTTACCATCTATAACCTCCTTGTGAGTTGCCCAAAGAAATCAAGAGTTAGCATGAATTCTTTAGTGAACCAAAGGTGTTTATTGACAAATAGTGATAAAACTAAAATAACGGCATATATAATAATTTGTTTTCGTAGGTTTTCAGGGGTATATGTATGCAGGTTTTGGTATGTTCGGGTCTTTTTCCATGTAAGATTGAAAGTATTTAGGCAACGTTTTGATGAGATCTCACTTATCATCTTCAGGCTGGAGTTTTTTGGCTTTGTTCTTATGTGAGCATAAGAATGTTGCCTAAATATTTTCAATCTTACACGGGAAAAGACCCGAACATACCAAAACCTGCATACACACACACACACACACACACACACTTTTTTCATAGGTTTTCATGGGTATAGGTATGTAGGTCTTGGCATATTCGGGTCTTTTCCCGTGTAAGGTTGAGAGTATCTTGGTGACGTTTTGACGAGGTCTCACTCATCATCTTCAGACTGGTGCTTTCGGTTTTGTGCTTGTGCGAGCAAAGTGTGGTCGGAGCTGCTGTCTCTCTATAAATAGTGGTGGGGAGGTGAGGAGTGTTGCTGTGAGTGGGTTGGTTGGCTGTGTGGTTGCATCTTGATTGGTAGATGGAGTGGGTGTTTGCAGATTGGTCGGCTGTTTCGTAGCATCCTGTGTGGGTGTGGTCCTAGTCTTTTGTGTTGTAACGACCTGGTTAATGGGCGGTGTGGAAACATCCTGAGTTCTGGGAATGTGTGTGTGTGTGTGTGTATTCCCTGCCTGTACCTGGAATCATTATTTACATGTATTGTTAATTTTAAAAATGCCACAGGTTGAAAGGAAGTCCCTGGGTAAATTACAACTGCAGAACAATTAGTGAGGTTCAGCATAGTGCTACAAGTGTACATTAAAAGCAGCATCAATTTAAAATACCTTTTTCTCCCAAATTCATATAGAAGTGAAAATGTAAAGTTCTAGAATTCTACTGTTGGTTTGCATAATACCTTTTCTGATTTGTATCTATATCTATAAAGAAATAAATTCTCCAAAAAACAGAAATGTAGTGACTTAAAACATAGGATAATTTAGGGAATGTATATTAAGATGATAAAATTCAACCAGCAGCATGTCAGTGAATGTATTATGTGCACATCTATCTTGGAACAAATTGCACGTAAACTGATTAACATGTGACTATGATTACATAATATGTAATATAATGTATGGTGTAACTTGGTCTTCTTTATTTAAGCTGAGATGCCAAGCCAGAATTGTTAAAACCGTCTTTTACAAAGGTGATAGCTACAGTAATTCTTTCTGATCTTCTGCTATTTGCAACACTACAATGTACACCTAACACTACATTGCTTGAAACCTTATATGCCAAGGAGGCCTATAGGCTACCTCTAGATTTACTATTCAAAGAAACAAAAGTAATGGTATCTGTATCTCTGGTATTGTATGTCAATGACTTTGGCAGATAATGTACCTTGGTCAGAGGTAGAGAATGCTGTTAGACTCATAGCATAAGATGCATTTTCCTAAGGCCTTTCTCAAATCTGCAAACTTGAGCAGACAACATTACAACATTCTTTCCAGCACTTCAAAGAGGAAAATAGGTCATTTTAATACGCATATAATTGCTGCTTGAACCACTTTAAGGATGAGCAGATTTCTCCAGGTCATTTTATTATCAAACTACCACTTGGATCTCTTGTTCCTCATTTTCACCTCTCTCACAGGAAATAACAACAACAACAATAATAATAACTATGCAAGCACTTAAAAGCAATTGGCGCTGACAAGATCACCATTGGTCAACTGCAGAAGGCCACCTTACTGGGATCTGCTCGCATAATTCGCTGATACATCACACAGTCCTAAACACTTGGGAAGTGTTTGACTACTGATCTGTGATACGAAATCCAGCATAGTTATCTCGTTTGCTGTGTATACTGTCATTTTGTGTAATAATAATAATAATAATAATAATAATAATAATAATAATAATAATAATAATAATAATAATAATAATAATAATAATATGGGCATGGCTTAAGATGGGAACCATCAAGAAAGAAATGGAAGGTTTAATACTCACTGCTCAAGAACAAGCACTACAACCTAATGCCATGAAAGCGAAGATTCAAAAATCTACTGACAATCCAAACGGCCAACTTTGCAACAACAAAGTCGAAACTGTTTCACATTTAATATGTGAATGCAGCAAAATCGCACAAATTGATTACAAAGCTAGACACGACTGAGTTGATAAATTAATCCACTGATCATTATGTAAAAAATATGATGAATCCAAAAAATCATAGGACCATAAAGTGGAAAAACTTATAGAAAATGAGAAGGTGAAGATCTTGTGGGACTTTCAAATACAGATGGATTATCATTTGGAACACAACATGCCAGATATCACAGTTGTCAAAAACGTACAATTTATTGACATTGTGGTACCAGGAGATGCCAGAGTCGAAGAAAAAGAACTGGAAAAAATCACAAAATATCACGACCTGGCCATTGAAACTATGTGACTATGGATGAAACATGTAACAGTGATACCCATTATCATTGGGGCACTTGGTACCATGTCCAAGAATTTTATAAGATACATCAACAATTTGCAGCTTCCTGCAATAACACCAGCAGAACTGCAAAAAACTGTGCTACTTGGAATATTGTACATTTTAAGAAGGTACTTGTTGATACCTAGGACACTGGCAGCAACCGGTATCAACCATTAGCACCAGTCAATGGTATTTGTGATGCATTTTTGAATGTTCAGTTGACTGAGTTTCATGTTTAATAAATCAAAGAAATAATAATAATAATAATAATAATAATACTTCGGCCCATTTGTTTAGGGCCGAAGCATACAGTTTATTGATATCACTGTACCAGGAGACAACGGGGTCGAAGAAAAAAAACTGGAAAAAAATCATGAAATATCACGACCTGGCCATTGAAAGTGCACAGTTATGGATGAAACATGTAACAGTGATACCCATTGTCATCGGGACACTTGGTACCATGTCCAAGAATTTTACAAAACACATCAAGAAATTGCAGCTTTCTGCAATAACACCAGCGCAACTGCAAAAAACTGTGCTACTCGGAACATCATATATTTCAAGAAGATACTAGGTTGATACCTAGGATGCTGGCAGCAACCTGTATCAACCATTAACACTAGTCAATTGTATTTATGATACATTTTTTAAATGTTCAGTTGACTGAGTTTCATGTTTAATGAATAAAATAGATATTAATAATAATTAAAAATTGAGTAAACTTTCAGTTGCATGTACATGTATTATACTTCATTTGTTCTGGCTCCATGGAGTTCATCATGTGATGGCTGATAAACTAATTGCTTCAAATAAAAATTGCCACAAGGAACAATGGAATCAGAGCTTTGATGACCTTGAGATCATGCCAAAACTTAGATTCTTGTCACCATCTTTCTCTGAGGATTCATTTGCAAGACTGAAGAGAACAAATTACTTTAAGGAGTCTTGGGTGAATTGGAACCTTAGTTCTAAAAGCCTTGGAAGCATTTTTTTCTGTATTTATAACATGCTTTCCAAAATAAACTTAATTAACAAGGGGGAAAGTGGGGGGGAATAAGTGTACAAGAAGCAGGAAATCAAAAGAGCTTTTATTTTGTTTACCTGAAATTATGGAGGAAATACAATTACAAGCAACATTTTTTTAACCATTTCAGACCAATGGGTTGTCTGAATCTAACCTCAAATGTAAATAAACATATATTTGAAAACATACAGTATTTCTCTAGTCAAATCAGATCTAGTCCTCAAATCCCAAATCAAAAGTTTTTTTTTTGGTCCTTATCTTGTAAAAAAATCCAACAGTGGCCTCAAAGTCACAACAAATGGAGTCAAATTATTGTCTCTAAGCAAAGCAGTTAATTTCATTATCACTGCTAGGCCCAAAATGGGGTATGGGGGATGCGGCACACTCCCAGTGGCCCATTTTTGCTCCCAGAAGGCTTCAGGGAGGCCTCTTAAGCCCAAAATGGGGCACAGGGAGTGAAATGCACCCCTGTGGCCCATGTTCACTCCCAGAAGGCTGCAGGGAGGCCTAACTAGTTCCAAAATGGGGCACAGGGAGTGCGGCATGCCCCCCGGGCCCTGTTTTTGCTCCTAGTAGGGTGCAGGAGGCACGCATCTGGTCATTAGGGAAGAGAACTGGTTGTTAAATTATTTGAATCCCTCTACTGCTTATAAGCATGTGTCTAGTCAGTCAGATATTTTTTTCTTCTAGACACTGGCATAATTGGTAAAAAAATAGAGTTGGATTTCTAATTTTTATCAATCCACGATAAGACACTGATGTCTTAAAACAAGAAAACATTTTCCTTGCCTTGGCAAGCTATGACAAGGAATCATTTCTTTATACTACTGTAAGATGTAAAGTGTATCTACTGAAAACATTATTTTCCCTGTGTGAAACCAGAGAGCCAGTCTTGGCTTTTATTTTTCAACTACACTTAGAGAGCAATGATACTTTTGAATTGGATCTTCCCATCAGCTGTGTCAAGACTGCTCTATGCTCATTTTTTTTAATCCTGGCTTCTGATTGTGAAAAAAAAATCTCCATATTCAAGAATGTTGTTTTCTTTTAATTTTGATTAGAGTGGTCTTGCATGCTGACAGTATTTTTTAGATTTCACAGGCTATTTTTAAATTCCTATGTAAAGAAATGTTCTAATGTTCTAAAAAGTCTGGAGGCCCTTTCCCTCAACCCAGCTGCACTATGAGGGTGTTTTTCTCCCTGAGCGTAGTCCTCGTTTTTGTGTTCTTTTCTCAATAGCCACTTACCTGAGGCTAATTTTGTACTTCTATCTTATTGTTCAAACAGCTGGTTTTAAATAATATTTGTTGATTTTACTGAATGAATGACACCAAGCTTTTTTTTTTCAATATAAATGCATTTGTTAGACAAGAGCCCTAAAGAAGCTATGGAAATTTCTAATAACAGATGAGTTCAAGAACAAGAGAAATTTAGCAAATGGTTCCTTTGCATTTAAAAGTTGGCACTAGGAAAATAAATATTGGAAGTAATTCTCTTTTCCTCTTAGCTTACAAACAACTGGCAGAGGGAGAGTAGAAAAAAAAGCTGGACCCTTCAGACAAGTCATTCATTGGTCACCTCATGATGAAATTATATAGGGTTGTCCTTGAAGATTACCCACAAGCGTCAGCTGATCAAAAATACAGCAAGATTGGGAGTTATATTACCAGTCCTCTGTACTTGTATGAGTGAAAAAAAAAATAATAACTCTGAGACACAAAAGACTATTAAGTCTGGAGGGATATGATCTCCAACTGGAGTGGCATGCTTTTCTATGGTATGGGGAAAACAAAATACATGGATATTTTTACAAAGATACTTTGTTAGAAATGCATTGTTGCTAGTATGGGGAAAAATCAAAGAAAGACTAATATGAAAATACCAGTCTTGCTCTCCATGATGGAGGCACTGATACATCCAAATGTGATTAATATGGAAAAAAATGTAAGGTATAGTGACATTTTTAATGAAAAAGGAGAACTTAAATTTTAAATCTAAACAAGAACTGACCAATCAAGGGATTGACCTAGCATGGTGGCCACATGTGCAAATACAGTCAGGTTATGAGAAAGATGCAAGAATATATGGTTTTTATAAAGAACCAATAGAATTAAATTGGATGAGGGACAGATGAATTTTTTTTAAAAAAATGCATAATTATCTATTATTAAAATGGAAGAACAAGTGAAAGAAACAATGATAGCATGGGCCAAAAATTTTGGTTATTCAACAGAATTAGATAAATGGCAGAAATTGTGGGGTAGAAACTGTAAATTAACAATGTCAATGCCATATACGGAAAATCTATACAAAATGTGGCATTTACCATCAGCGAGATTAGCAAAGATGTTTAAAAATTTGTCAACTAAATGTTGGAAGTGTAATCAGATACCAGGTTCATATGTGGTGGACATGCCCAAAGGCAAAAAAAATACTGGACTATAATGCATACATGGTTAGAAAAAATGATAAAGCAACACATAGATTTGAAACCAGGAATATTTTTGTTGGGTATCTTACCAGAACAGTATAATAAAGGGAATACACATTTAATTTTACATGTGTTAATGGCAGCAAGAATTGTGTACACACAACAGTGGAAAAATGAAGAGATCCCTTCAGAGGAAAGTGTTATAAAAAGAATATTAGAATGTGCTGAGATGGATAGATTAACACTTAAAGAAAAAGAAAAGGAAGAAAGAGAATACTTTTTAACATGGGAATTGTTTTTTCAATGGCTAACTAACAGAAACAGAGGTTAGAATTAAAAAGATTAAAAAGATAATTATATGTGTATGTGTGTGTGTGTGTGTGTGTGTGTGTGTGTGTGTAGGTCTTTGGTTATTCGGGTTTTCTCCCACGTAAAATTGCAAGTGTCTTGGCGACGTTTCGACGAAGTCTCATTCGTCATCTTCAGGCTTCAGCTTCGTGCTTCTGGGAGCAATGTAGAAAAAATGCTTTTAGCATTGCTCCCAGAAGCACAAAGCTGAAGCCTGAAGATTAGGACCGGGATACCTTCGAGACCGCCTTCTGCCACCGATTGCCTCCCAAAGACCCGTGCACTCCCACAGAGTGGGCCTCCTCAGGGTGCCGTCGACCAAACAATGTAGGTTGGCGACCCCCAGGCGGAGGGCCTTCTCTGTGGCGGCACCAGCCCTGTGGAACGAGCTTCCTCCGGGATTATGACAACTCCCCGACCTCCGGACCTTCAGACGTGAACTGAAGACTTTATTGTTTCAGCGCGCTGGACTAGCCTAAGAATAAAATGTTTTAACTAAATTTAACTAAGGGTTTTTAATGGTTTTTATCAATTTTAGTGATTTGGCCATGATAATATTTAGTTTTAATTGGGTTTTTAATGCTTATTTATTATATTATATTGTTTTTAATATGCCTGTAAACTGCCCTGAGTCCTACGAGAGATGGTGCGGTATAAAAGTATGATTAATAAATAAATAAATAAATACTATGTGATTAATATTGATACGTATATTATGATTATAATTATGATTACTGTTGTAACCAGCGGTGAAATCTGGCTGGATCTATCCGGATCATGCGAGCTGGTAGGGCCAGCGGTGGGAGGCTCTGCTCACCTACTGGGATGTCATTACATCCTGTTTTTGACCCTCTGCACATGCGCAGAAGGCTCTGCACATGTGCAGAAGAGGCGCGCGCGAGCTCACATTTCCAAACCGGTAGCAAAGATAAGTGCATTTCACCACTGGTTGTATCTCTACTCAAAACTAATTGTACCCAGACAACACATTGTTCAGATAAATAGGGAGTTTTTTATGTATATTTAAAAAATGTATTAATAAAACATATATTTTTTAAAAAAATTACAGCAATATTGGCCGTGATGGGCATGCTTTGATATGCCCATGTAACACCTCTGCGGCTGGTTGCCAGTCTACTTTCTATACGTCATGGGACATAGTAACTTGAGAAACTGCCTGTTTTTCCTAGCATCTGTCCAACCACTTTGATCTGGCAGTTTTAGTGCACTCCAGTTTCCATCGTTAAATAATGCCATCTTTTCAGACCCCAGAACTAGCAGTGCCTGCCCTTTGAAATGAAATTGCCCCTAAGTGTCTGTGGAGATTCTCAGTTATCCAGGTCCTAGTTGTCTCAAAAATGGTTTTTCAAAAGGCAACTGGACTGTTCTTTTCCTGAGGAAAAAGAAGCTGTTTCACTTCTCATCCAAGAAGCTTTTATCGGAGATTCCTCCTTAGATTTGAATGGCTCTCGCCTTCCTGGCATTTCAAAGGGCTCTGAAAATCTTACTTTTTGCCCAGGTCTCGGACAAGGACAATTAACGTTCCTTTTCTTCTTTTTCCTTGTTCCCATCCAGTTTTTGTTCCTTTCTTTTGCATTGGTTTATATTTCTTGTATTGTTATTTGTTTTTTAATCTTTCTTTAACAATTTGTAAACCTTCTAGAGAATTAGGCTGCATATAAAAGCAACACATTGTTATTGCTGTTGCTCTGCTGTTGCTATTATTGTGTAATTATTATTGCTTAACTCGTTTATGAACGTTCCAATCTTATTAAGGTCACTTTAGTCAAGGATCTAAAATATTTTACCTTTATAGATCATGGGGCTTTGATTCGGACTCATGTCTTACCTTCTGCAAAACAGGTCTTGTTTTTTCACTTTTAAATGACTTTTGATCCAGTGACATCCCATTACTGATACAACTGGGGAAGAGACATGGAGAGAGAAAAAACAGCTTCCCTTCCTACTACAATTCACCAAAGTTCCTAACAATCTATTTCCGATATTAGAAACACTCCATTATATGAACTGATAGTATGTAAGTGATGCTAGGTCCACAACAGGTGTGAAATGTAAAATTTGTTACTACCGGTTCTTTGGGCATGGCTTGGTGGGGGAGTGGGTAATGTGACTGGGTGGGCGTGGCCAACTTTTTTTTTTTACTTTTAAAAGCATTTTTTCTACAACCTCTTCTGCAGAAGAGGTTGTAAAAAATGCTTTTAAAAGCCTGTGATGATCAGGCAACTCAGCTGGGATTGCCAGAGGAAAAAAAGCTATTAAAGGGTTCTGACGATCCCAGCTGAGTTGCCTGATCGCCAGAACCTTTTAAAAGCATATTTTCTACAAGCTCTTCGGCTGAAGAGATTGTAAAAAAATGCTTTTAAAATGTTCTGGCGATCAGGCAACTCAGCTGGGATAGCCAGAGGGGCCTTTTAAAAACTTTTTTTTTTACAACCTCTTTGGCCAAAGAGGTTGTAGAAAAAATGCTTTTAAAGGGTTCTGATGATCCCGGCTGAGCCGCACGATCATCAGGGGCTTTTTTTTTCTTTTAAAAGCATTTTTTCGGCCGAAGAAAAAAATGCTTTTAAAAGTAAAAAAAAAAACCTCTGATGATTGTGCGGCTCAGCTGGGGCATGGGGGGGGCGCAGGGATTTTTGCTACCGATTCTCAGAACCACCTGCTGCCATCACTACCAGATCAGGCGATCCGGTCCAAACCGAGAGCATTTCACTCCTGGTCCACATGTTATCTCCTCATTGATCTTTCACAGTGCCATACAACTAAGTACCACAGGAAAGGGGGGAAAATAATAATAGCCTTCTTTATTTTTCGGTGAGCTGGCATTTCCAGTGGGAAATACTTTGGATAGCATCTTCCCTCTGGATCTAGAATGCCCACCTCACCCTACACACACACACACACACACACACACACACACCACATTTCATTTGCGGCTCATATTTTAGAAGTTAAAATAGAACAAGAAAACCCTGCTGGACTTCAGTATGATTTGCCTTGCACATTATTGTGTGATCGAATTTTGCAAAGATCACTTATCTTGCACAATGCTGTTAATGCTTTTAATTATATTTTTTAAAAGCAGTTGATAAATTTAGAAATGATTCTGGGTGATTCGTTTTAAGCTTTTCACAGTCTTAGAGTTTATTAAAGGAAATGTACTAACCTTTTTAAATAGAAACGATGACCTGGGGGAGTCTATGGGTGTTGATCCACTACACCCCTCCTTTTCATTTTATATGAACGTGTGCACATTTGTGCGTAAACATACCCAAACACTTTTCTTTAAAGAAATATTTCTGTGCTTCACCCAAAAAACTGTCAGAGACATCTGCTTTTGTGCCATATGAATTTCTTGTTTGTAGTGGTGTATTCACTTTGTAAGTTATGGCCAGCATTAACTTTTTTTGTAGTAAAATCACCAAAAAAGTTTAACAGGACCTTAAAGAGTAATCAATATATTTTTGCTTTTATTACTGTCTGTTTAACAAATATAGAGCAATCCTGAGAAAGGTATTTTCATATACAAGGGACATACTATTTTTATATGAGAGGGGGATAGTAAAAAAAAAGAGAGATCAAAAGACAGTGAAACTTATCCAGATTGATGTTTAATAAAGCAGTACATAAAGGTGACCTGAGAGCCAGTTTGATGTAGTGATAAAGGTACCAGGCTAGTACAAATAGATTGCATTATAATGTATTTGCATTTTTGCCAATAGCAATTGAAAGATTCTTGGCACTTTTTAATTTTTTATTTATTTTGGCACTTTATTTTGCCAATAAAGTAACTGACATACAATTGGCCTGTTCCCCCCCCCCCCCCCAGCTGCTGGGATAAAAAACTATGTGACTTGGGGCCAGGTTTTGTTGTTTCTAATGTTTTTAATGTGCTTAATGGTTTTTATGTTACTTTTACTTTTAATTGGGATTTCCTTATAAGATGGGTGGCTATATATATGTTTTACATAAATAAATACAAGAGCCGTAATTCAATTAAAATAACACTAAACAACAAGCAGTTCCTCCAAACTGAACCACAGATAAAATGAAGCAACCAAAGATCAATAATAAAAGATGACAATATATATCAATAAAATAAATAATTTTGTTCACACTGATTTTCCGAAGCATAGTAAAGTATACAATCAATATAAAAGGTCATTTTAGTCTCGGCTCTTTAGTTTGACGTTTTTATGGGTTTTCCAGTTTTGGGAATCCATTGAAGTTAGGTAAATGAAATAGATGATAGATAGGTAGGTAGGTAGGTAGGTAGGTAGGTAGGTAGGTAGGTAGATAGATAGATAGATAGATAGATAGATAGATAGATAGATAGATAGATAGATAGATAGATAGATGGATGAGAGAGAGAGAGAGAGAGACAGAGAGAAAGAAGTTCTATTGATCCTCAGAAACCTTGTTTCAGCCACTAGAAGTGTCATAAAGAGGTCTGTGCATGCACAATGCTCACATATACCAGTAACATTCAGCTTTAGACAATGCCACAGAAGGCTGCGATGAGGTATGCCAAGCCAAACCAAGTCAGAATTGTGTCAGGTTTCTGGAATGCTTTACGAGTTGACAAACTGCTTCAATAGACCTCTGACAGACTGCCCTGTAGATAAACATATATTCCCTAATTTATCTACATATGCATACAAGAAGGTGCACTTTCTTACAACTGGACTCTGAAAAGCTATATTTTCTCAGTGAAAATGGAATCTATTTTTCTCAAGATAGATAACAGACTAACTACCTGAAGTCTTCCATTTATTTTTGAATCACAGGTTGGAAGAAATCATCACATCAGCCAGTCTGTATAACTGGTTAATCTGTGTTACATACATTATCCAGGCTTAGAAAAGACCTCCTAGTCAATATGATTTCCTAGTCTTAGGCATCTCTAAAGATTTAGAACTAAATGAGATAATAACAGCTATGACATAAAATGGCCAGGGTAATTTAAAATATCTTAAAATATCTCCATCCTTATTAAATGCTTTCTTCCTAAAACAGCCTAAGTCCAACCTAACAGGTTGCACAAAGAATTAATAGCTAGTCATGAAAGTTCACAAATAATGAAATCAAATGATGGCTTTCAAATCATCTCTCTCTAGCTTGCTTTTCAAGATAAATGACCACAATCTACCCCCTTGCATACAGATCTGCATAACTCAGTGCTGTTAGGGAATTATAAGAAATATTTCTTTCTCTAATGTGAGATTGAATAACACCATACTGAGATATCTTGGAGATGTCTTTCGACAGACTCTAGTGTCTCTTCTCTCATAGCCTTCTACCAGTAGGCCAAGACCATACATTGCCTTCCCTGATAAATGCCCATTGAATCAATAACAAAGTTTTTAAATCTACTTTTGCAGGTATGAAAAGAATCTACCATGAGGAAGATTGAAGAGGATTTTATTTACGAGCCACCTATATTATTTTTACAAACAACTCAAGGTGGAAAACATATCCATTTTCCTCTCCTTATTTTCCCCACAACAACCCTGTGAAGTGAATTGGGCTGAGACGGTGATTGGCCTAAAGTCCAAGCGGGCTTTCAAGACTAAGGTGCAGTGGTGGGTTTCTACCAGTTCGCCCTGGTTCAGGTGAACTGGTAGTGGCGGTGGTGGGTGGGTGGAGCGTTATCTGGACGTTATCAGAGATACTCTGCGCATGCGCACGCTCACAGTTCTGAACCAGTAACAAAAGTAAGTGGAACCCACTACCACTAAGGTGGGAACTAACAGTCTCTTGGTTTCTAGGCCAACATCTTAACCACTGGCTCTCACACAGAAGTGTTTTTAGTCATATCCCCTTAGCTTTCTTCACAATATATTAAGTATATTACATGGAAAGATTAGGTACTGCCAACAAGATAGATTGCAATGGAATAAAATAGCATGTACTTATGCAAAAGGAACATTGTGTTTAACTCTCAGGATAGCTTTTTTAGGCACCACAGAAAATGCATCAAATGCTCATTCAGTTAAACCAAAAGATATTTAGAAGCATGTTAAAATTGTACAATATAGGGTCATGATCAATGGCTCTTTAATCAAATGCTGATAATCTTCTCAGGGCATATTTTTTAGCTTGTAAATCTTTAAAGTAAATCTCTTAAGGAAACTTAGATCTCATGTCTTCAATGCTTCAGGCTTGCTATGGATATTGCCAGGCAGATTTGCCTCAGAGTTAGCATTTATATTTATACTCTGTGCAATCTGAATTAATTTTTGTCCTAGAGCCAATGTAGTCCATTATTGCCCTATGATCTAACTGAAAAATCCAAAAGGTGCTCCATTGGAGTTTGCAAAGTGATGCAGTAAGCTCTTTACTATCATGATTGATGAATCACTACATAAATGAAGTTCATCCCTAAGCATATGTGCCAGATGTTAAGTATTTTGAATAATTGCTAAAAATTAACCATTCCAGCAAGCCCTTTTAAAGCAATGGGTTGCATGCCAAACAATGGGCTAAACTAGCTTCTGGTTATTGTATGCAAGTGCTCAGATTAAGGGAGAGGGAGAAAGGAAAGGAAAGGAAAGGAAAGGAAAGGAAAGGAAAGGAAAGGAAAGGAAAGGAAAGGAAGGAAGGAAGGAAGGAAGGAAGGAAGGAAGGAAGGAAGGAAGGAAGGAAGGAAGGAAGGAAGGAAGGAAAGAAGGGAAGAAGAATGAAAGAAAAATAATATTTTTCATTGTAAAATTCAATTTTCCTTATTAACATAATTTAATATATAATTTATTACTCTTGTTAGTGATCTGTGACAAAATAGGCAGCAGCAAACTCCTTGTAATTCAGTTTAATCCATATGAATGTCCATGAATCTTACCTTATACTTGTATTCTGCCCTACCCATAAAAGTAGCAATGCAATAAATAAAGCAGGAATTTTATCTACAAGCATGTTTCCCTATTCCCAGCCTCCCTCTGGAATTCTTCTATGATAGCAACAGGCAGGGTATATCTTATGCCAGCTGCCAACACATATTAAATACTGCCAGTGGTGGGATTCAAGTAATTTAACAACTGGTTGTCTGCCCTAATGATTTCTTCCAACAACCAGTTTGCCAAACTGTTCACAAAGTTAACAACTGGTTCTCCCGAAGTGGTGCAAACTGGCTGAATCTCACCACTGAATACTGCAAGGAAAAGAGAGGCAAGAGACAAACTCACTATTCAATCATGGTTCTTTTTAGATGCTTCTTTTAATATAGGATGTTGCCACAGGTTATGGGAAGCAGTAACTCCTCCAAAGAAGATCAATTTTGGTCTATGGTTTGCTACCATAGAGCCCTTTCCTAAGATATGAAGTGTTACCCCCAGCTTGGGGGTACTTACCATGGAACCAATTGGATGCTTTGCTCCACCCTAGGGGGTCCTCCCTCTCTGAATTTAGTAGCATTTAGCTCACTTTGTCTGGACTCAGAAGCTATGCTGAGCCAAGTTAGTAATTGGATGGGAAACCTCCAGAGTATATTAGAGCTGTAGACTAGACCAGAAGTTAAAACAAGAGGAGACAGATCGACAGCATATCACTTCCAAAGGCATGTTGTCAGTAAAACTTCACTGATCTGTCCATGAAGTCACGAGGAGTCAAACTCAATTTGAAGGAGATGTTTACCTTCAAGTAAGGTTGCTATAAATCTTGTTAAACCTTCCAAAAGACAGACAGGAAACTGTCCATATTCTTTATACTTCACCCCTCAGCAGCTTGCGTTTAGCAGAATACTGTCTTGGCCTCTGAGGATTATAGTTAATTATCCAGTTAATAGCTGTAAAGTAACCAATTTGTTTTACTGGTCTTCCACAGCTGTACAGTCTATACCCAAATATCCAGTGACTACAAAGTTAGGCACTGTTATGCTTTATCCACTAGTTTTCAATTCTGATTGGCTCCTGGTTGCTGTTTAGGCATTCATCTTTAACGTAAAAGATTAGTTTCATCCCATAGTGTTGGTCCTCGGTTATTGTTTTATCTTCCACTGCTGCCACTTGAAGGATAAATCTGGATTTCACTCCACATCCTCCATAAGAACATTTGCTACTTCATTTTATGCTGACATCATCATTTCTGCCTGAATAATGTTTGGCTCATCTCTGAGAAAGAATGAGAAAAATAATACTTTCAGACTTCCAATTAAAATATAATACAGATAAAATTTTTTGAGTTTTATTGCACAGATTACTTTAAGATAAAAAAAATTATGAATAACAAGATTAGTATTCTTGACCATACCTGCAACGGTCTAGGTTTATTAACAACTCTAGAGCTTAGGTAAGCAGATAAGACAAGACTAGAAAATGGTCTGCAGTTTTGGGTAATTTAGATGACATGGAATCTTAGCATTTGTGGAAATCAACTTTGAATTCTAATATTAACAATTTTCAGTCTAATAATATACCAGACAGCAAGATCCATATGCCCTAATGCAGAACCAAGTCCCTCTTTTGCTTGCTCATAGAAGCTGAGAATATGCTACTAAAATTCAATGGTTAATTGACAAACAATAATAATGACTTTTTGTCTGTATTAGTCCTGGGAAGTGAATGAATTAAGGTGTATTAAGATTTAAGTGTTGCTTATTATCTATTTAAGTGCAAAGAAACAGAAACTCCTTTCCCCCATTTTATTTTAAAAATAGAAGCTTCTCGAAATCTTTTTTTAAAGCAATCCAAAAATGAGGGTGAAGGTTCGCTCTCTGAGCTTGTTGGTTGGTTTCTGAACGTTTCATTACCAGGCTAGGTAGCATCTTCAGCGGGATTTAGGAGAGAGTTTAATTCAAAAATGCCACCAACTGCTAAAAATAATAGTTAACTTCCGACCCCAAGGAAGTTGGTTTCCAAAAAGCTGCTTATTTCTGTCCAACTGTGATGAAAACTTAAAACAAAATGCATACAGAATGAGAAACTCCTTATTCATTATCTCCAAATAGGAGAAGGGAGCTCGTTGTTGTTGCCTGTTTCTCCACCCTCTTTATTTTGTAATTAGTGATGGCATTTATTAGAATCTTTTGAAACCCCAGTTCAGTTTTCTTAACAGTATGTACAAGGACATTCATCAGAGAACAGATGGTTTCCTAAACGCAAAACTAAACACTTCTAGAATGATGACAATCCATTTATCTTAATGTATACATCCCCCAGCAGATCTCTAATCCAGCAATAACAGATTTATATCACCCAAACTGTTTTACATGAAAGTTGCTGCAAGTTTGGTGTTTTTCTTTTATTTTTAAGATAAAGCAAATTTATCATCCTTTAGTGGTCAGGGCTCTAACAAGTGGTCAGTTACAAGAAGGAAATTCAACAGAAGGCTCAACTAAAATAATGACAACCCTGTACTGTGTCCCCGTGATAACCCTCAAGGCACCAGTTCAACACTGCTATGCACAATTGAAAACACATGAATTATTATTGGAGAGAAGGGAGGAGAGGTGATCAAGGTTATTTTTCTCCCATCGTGTTTGAAGATATATTTTCAAGTTCCCAGTTGAAAATTTGAAGGACAAGTCTAAAGACAACTTCTCGGGGTCAAAATATATACTCCAGTTCTTCTCTGATATCTCTTTTTCAGAAATAAGCAACCATTCTTGGGGAATCTTAGAAACCCTGTGGACAGGGACAACAAAACTACTGAATCCTACCGCAAAACTGCATTTTGCAAAATGCAGAAAGTTGGCATTTTTTTCTGAGTTCTGCCAGGAAGAGGCCAAGCTTGGCTGGGTATGCATGGTGCGGGTGTCCTTCACAAGCAAGGATAAGAAATGAGCAGCAAGAAATTCATTATCATGCAAGAATAATGAAACAGATGCAAGATTTTAAATCCCTGGTTTTTGTGACACATAGAAGGTTTAGCTACTTGATTGTGCAGTAACCGATCGGCAACATTAGCATTTCTTATTTATTTATTCATTTGTTCCTTATTCTTTTTCTACCTTTGATTGAAACAGATTGCCATCAGATATCAGGCCACTAATTCAAAGGTTATCATACCCTTTTTGAATCTCAAATTCCCAACCTGAATTGAAACAGAGCTACTTTAAACAAGCTCAGGGATCAAGGGAGGGTTTGAATGACCAATGTTTAGTTTGTTATTTTTTTGGCTAAAATTTTATGTTAAGCTTTAAAACAGTTTGATTATAGCCCCTGACATTAATATGTGTAATCATTAAAACGTCTTTATCTATTTGCATAGTTTTTACAATCATAGACATTACCCAATATCCATTAAGCCTGTTTATTTTGAGACACATATTTTGCAATCATCTAGTAAAAGTTTCCACAATTATCTTTCCTAAAGAATTCCAAAAGGTATAGAATTCCTGACGTAGGCTTTTTCCAGCGTCAAATTTTTCCAGGGGAAAAAAGAGCATACATTGTCCTGACTTTTTATGGGACAGTTTTATATAAAACCAAGCAGATATTCTTTTTTAAAAATGTTGTTAGTTGGAAATACCCATTGCCAAATTTGTAATGAGAAAGTCGATCATAATCTAGCTCCAATGAAAATAAATAAATGTATCATACATAAGGTTTGTATATCAACAATTTAACGTGTGAAATGATCTTTTAATTCAGAAGTAGACAGTCTTTGGTCTCCATAACATTTAACTTTACAGTGCACTTAACATGCACTTAATTTTGTGGGGGCGGGCGTGGATTCATGATGCAGAGGGTCTATATTATACATTTAAATATTTCTGCGGGTTTTTTTTAAGACTGGGAATTAACTGTTTTATTAAAGGACAAACTACTTTTATTGCCTCAAAAAAAAAAAAAAAAAAAAAGGAAACTGTACTATCAATGTGTAACATTTGTTCCACAGATATTCATATGACCCAAACAAAAGATAGCAGGTAGGAGAAAGATAAAGAGAGAGGACTAGAGCTAAAGAGCTATAGAGGAATAGAGCTATAGAGGAGTAGATATGTAGAAGAATAGAGATGTAGAGAGATAAACATGTAGAGAGATAAACTTGTAGAGACATAGACCTTTTGACAAATAATAATGAATTAATAAGTAAGCCATTCCCATCTTCTGGCTTATATTAAGACAGTAAAATAACAGTCTAACTGTGTTATATTTACATAGCACATAGCCATGAAACATTTCTGAGATGAATGCAGTCAGTTTCCAAAGGTTGTAAACACAGAAGCTTTGTCTTGAAGAAATAACTCAATACCACATATCTGAGGCTTCCCTATCCCCACCCACCACAGTTCACCTCACCCCTGCACCACTATCACTTATTGTTGTGCCTCGGCCGCCCCCCCTCTCCGCAGCCGGGCCCCTCTCATTTCCTGTTATCTCAGCCAGAGACGGATAATGAAGACGAATGGCCTGGCATGCCTTCAGCCCCCAGTCCTGGCACCATGCCCGGACAAACTGAGCAAATAAACCCCTCCCCCACAGCATGTGAACATGAGGAACATGAAGCCAGTCACGAGCTGGAATTTCCGACAGCTGGAGGGTGGATGGATCCACGCTTCCGGAGAATGGAGAGGCGACGTCAGCAAAAGGAAGGGAGGGGCAGGCCTGGATAAGTGCTGAGTCATGGAGCCACACCCCATGGCCGATATAAAGGATCTGCTTTCTGGCATTCTTTGAGTCAGGCAAAGTCTAATTTGGATTGCTGAAGTCACATCTTGGACTCCTGCCTGCCCTGAGAACTCTGACAGAACTTTGGCAAAGCTTCAGAGGCTTGGTGGCCACGCTTGATACAGACTTCCCTGACCCGGCTGTCAGAGGAGGAGTGGGACACGACACTTATTCTTTGGGGTGTCAGATAAATAAACAAGGAATCTCAGTCTTATAATCAGAAACAGAATTTTCTGAAAGTCACCTTCCAAGTCTAGCAAATTACATTTGCAATGGGGGTGAGGGATGGTGAATGTCTTTCCTCTAGAAGTGAATGATTGTGTGCTGTTGAGGATGATTTTTTTAAAAAAATCATCTTTAAATTTTAACTGACATGAAAAGAAATGTCTGTGAGTAGAGAGAGAGAAAGCATTGTCTTCAACGGCAGAAGGAATGCGTCATAGCTAAAGTTGCAGAACAAGAGTTCAAAATCAAAAGCATCGGTTATCCTTCTAAACTTAGATGCCTTGAATTGAAAGAACACGAGAGATACTTGAGGTTGTGGACACATTTATTATTTTCTTTGCATGAATCAGAGAGGAAGAAAGAAGGCAAAGAAGAGGATCCCATCTACTGGGATACATCATAGTTCCCCTCTATTTTATTGACAAGGTTAGGTGTCTTAAGCAAGCACACAAAACAGAGAGAAAGCAAAACTGAAGTATTTAAGTTGTTATAACATCTCACCCAAAATTTCAGATAGACTGTTTTCCTTCCAAGATGCAGTTACCGGTTTCTAACTTCAAACTGCGTCAAGTTTGCTGTGTCTGTTTTTAACCCTTCTCCAAGTACATTTAAATCCCATGTGTTGAGGCTTTCAATCAAAGTCACACAATTCTACAGCTACAGGGTAACTGTCACTCACAAACATCTAAGCCTTGGCATTTCTGTCTATAGTTTACACAGGGGGCAATAATTTTTAACCTATAACATTCACAAAGAACTACTAGTTTTTGAGACAACAGCTGAACAAGTGTGATTTCAAACAATGGTATTTTTGATTCGCATTTTAACCCATAGCACATTGAACTTGCTTTGGCTCTGCGTAATGGTTTTATAATGTAATCCTGCAACAAAAATTGACAGCTTTTTCTTAAGAAATGTATCAGCTGCTTAACTATAGTGTACTTCTATTAAAATGGAAATCAGAGAATCTAGCACATAAGAGTAAGGAGCCTTGGAGAGATCATCTAATGCAATATTCTTCAAACTTGGTAGGTTTAAGATATATGGAATTCAACTCCAGAATGCCCTAGTCAGAATACTTCTGACATTGTTCTCTTCTTGAGGGACCAATTTCTACTATTAGTAAATTCTCCCTGATACCTAAGGAAAAACTGTTTCCTTGAAATTCAATTCCAATTGTTTTCATATCTTAACTTTCTGAACAAGTCTATCCCCATGTTTTATATGTCAGTCTTCAGATACTTGTAGACAAATATCATTGATTGATATTTATTGATATTTAAGAGAAGATCCTATGATCTTCTCTTCTCCTAAAATTGATGCCAGAAATTGGTAGCTGAGGGTACATATCTCTAGACTTTTCTGATCTTGTATGAAATGGTATTTCTCATCTCCTGCTTATACATCCCTTGCTACATATACGAGATGTAGCACTCTAGTGGTGACTGTGAAGTGGTAGTCTCTGGGATCTGCTAGCTCTCAATGATTGCTTCAGAAGGTAACATCGGGAAGCAGTACATGCAGTCTTGTCCACCTGCCTTGTGACTTGTCAGTTGAGACCCTTTCTTTTCTGCACAAATCGACACACGCAGGAAAACCTTAGAGTCTTCCACAACACAAAAATATTTCCAAGTTCCCTACACTTTTAATCTTCGATAGGCTGATCATCTTCGTTCTTTCCCAAACCGTATCTGTCACACAAGTCTGGACATTGAAGCAGGTCTCTCTTCCAGGTGAACTGATATCAAGACATTGGAATAAAACTCAAAAAGCAACTCTGACACCTCTTCTGCCTGTCTAGCACATGAGAGAGCAGTTATATAAAAATACTGAGCTAACAATTCTTCCTAGGTCTCCAGAGCATTTGGCCTTTGCAATCAATAAAATTGATATCTTGGCTGTTAGATCTTTCTATAGCTTCATCCATTGTCCCAAACTGTCACGTAGCTAGACTTCCTTATATAAACAAATGATACATTTTAGCAGGATTCCCAGCAATGTTATTCTTAAAAAAAATAACATAAACTGATAAAATAACTAAATAAAGACTCACTTTTTTATAAAAGAAAAGAAAGGTGGATAAAGGATAAGGATAGTATGTTCCAGTAGTTACTTTAGTTAGCTAATGGACTCATCTGGATAAAAAAGCTTCTAAGAACCAAAGCTCAGCATCACATCTACTCCAGAACATGCAGGAACTGGATATGTCTAGTTTAATAAAAAGAAGGACTAGGGGAGACATGATAGCAGTGTTCCAATATCTCAGGGGTTGCCACAAAGAAGAGGGAATCGGGCTGTTCTCCAAAGCACCTGAGGGTAGAACAAGAAGCAATGGGTGGAAACTAATCAAGGAAAGAAGCAACTTAGAACTAAGGAGAAATTTCCTGACAGTTAGATCAATTAATAAGTGGAACAACTTGCCTACAGAAGTTGTAAATGCTCCAACACTGGAAATTTTTAAGAAAATGTTGGATAACCATCTGTCTGAGATGGTGTAGAGTTTCCTGCCTGGGCAGGGGGTTAGACTAGAAGGCCTCTAAGGTTCCTTCCAACTCTGTTATTATTATTATATTATTATTATTATTATTATCAACATGCCTAAGCTAATTTTGGTAAATAAGGTGGGTACACCTTCCAAAACAACCCTCCTGTTTTTAATTGTAATGTTTCTGTAATAAGATTTTTAAGCCATTACATTTGGAGTCATCAGAATCTCTATATAGAGATAAAATCAAAAGGCCACATTTTAATGCAAAAATGTCTAAGCAATTAAATGAGTTTTCAAAGTTGAGGCCTTAAAGCCTACAGAATCATTAGGTCAAAGTTCATTGAGAAATCTGGATCATATTATTCATTTTCTTTTTCTAAACTAGCTACAGGGCTAAGTTCACTTTCTAAATTATTTAATGTTGATGAACTTATCTGCATTTTTCCATATTATCAGGATCCTGACTAGGGCACTCTATTTTATTTTAAATATAAACTTTGGTGACTATTTGATCATACTGTAAGAAATGCAGAGGAGTTTTTTTGCTATTATTAAGAAATGTCACTAACTAATTACTGCAGGAATTCAAATGCTGTGCAATCCAATTAAATAAATATCCAAAATCTGTATAAGTATTGAACTAATGCATCGTAAAAACAAAAACTAAATTGCACTGAAATTACTTTATTTGTTGGCTTCTATTGGATAGAAGAAAAGGGATAAGGTGGCACAGTGGCTAAGACACTGATCTTAGTGTGGCTTGTCGATCAGAAGGTCGGCAGTTCAGTGATTCGAATCCCTAGTGCTGCATAATGGAGTGAGCTCCTGTTACTTGTCCCAGCTTCTGCCAACCTAGCAGTTCGAAAGCACATAAAATGCAAATAGAAAAAATAGAGACCACCTTTGGTGGGAAGATAACAGCGTTCCATGTGCCTTTGGCATTTAGTCATGCTGGGCACATGACCATGTGCCTTTGGCATTTAGTCATGCTGGGCACATGACCATGGGGACGTCTTCGGACAGCGCCAGCTCTTCAGTTTTGAAACGCAGATGAGCACCTCCCCTAGAGCTGGAAATGACAAGCACACACGTGCAGGGAAACCTTTACCTTCACCTTATTGGATAGAAGAAAGGAAACAAAGGAGTCCCTGTGGATTTTAATTTGCTAGTCTTTGTCAACTCTAGGGGGCAGTTCTTGTCTCCATTTCAAGGCCATCAGCCAATGCTGTGTGAAGACATTTCTGCTGTCCTGTGGTCAGTATGATGTTATGGAGCGATGTTTCCTCCCCACTGAAGTGGTATCTATTTATCTACTCGCATTTTCATGCTTTCTAACTTCTAAGTGATCAGGAGCTAGGTGAAAATAGGTGCTCACCCTGTCACATTTGATGCTCGGGTCTTGAACTCAGCCTCTTAACTGCTAAGCCACCATGCCTTCTATTGGATAAATGGCATTTTACTGAGAAAAGTCTGTCAAGGACAAATTTCTAATTAATGTTATGGCATATCAAACTTGTTAAGTAATTCCTCAGTGTTAGAACTTTGTAACTTTAAGGCATAAAGCATTAAATTGATATGATTAGAGAATTTTAGCAGACAAATAACATTTATGGAAAGGATTGTTTCAACTCTATTGCATCAAAAACAGGAAGGAAAATGAACTGATTACATTCAAGCAAAGGATCAGACAAAACGTATGCTACTACAGATATTTTAACTACCCAGATACCATTGATCTACAGTAAAGCTTTTTTCTTAAATTGATTCTCCATCTTGTCTCCTCACTCTTTTGACAGCACACAGCAGGAAGCTATGTTGACATGCAAAAACAGGATCTTGCTGTAGGCAGGGCTAAAAACCAAAAAGACACTGATTAAAACAAAAAAAAGAGTCTGATGCTACAATTTGATCTTAAGATTATTGATCTTGTCAGTCATGTATGGGTGAGTAATGGCTGTTTAGGACTGTAAAAACTCCAATGTTTATTCTAAATTATCAATTATTTTAAAAAGCAAAGAATTCTATACAATTAGAACATGACACCTTCCATAAATAATAGAAAAATGATCGTTGTACAATATCCTGTCTGCATGATGATCTAGCTTAAAGACCAAATAATCTTCAGCATTTCAGGAATTTGATGTTTGCAAATTTGTTTTTCACTTCTCTCAAAGTTGTTCTGGCAACTTCTCTTCTTCTGGTAACAAGTTTAACTAACCTAAATGTATAAACATATTCATTTCAGGTCATATTTTTTTTAGAGAAAGGGCAAATATGTTTCTGTGTATTTGTATTTATATCACATCCATGGGACATATGACATACCATTATAGTAGAATCATGCCCTTGTGTCATATTTTGATATAATTAAGAGAGTGACAGGTTTTCTTTAAAAAATGACTGTTAACAAGCTTCTCATTTCAAAAGACAAACATTTTAAAAGCAACAATCAATATTTCTAATTCTACATTTGGGCAGAATTGCAGTTCCTTTACAAGCAGTGACAAAGATCACCGGATCTAGAGTAGACATTATTCTCACCTGATATTTGTAATTCTTACTGTATTCATGGAGCTAATGAACCCTGTCCTGTTGGTCCATTAGTGAAATATAGTGTTAAGCACCAGGAAAATCAGGCGATCCGGACTGTTCAAATAAAGATTTAGTGGAAGCTTGAGTTCTCTACAAGAATCTGAACTACTAAGGGAAATTAACAGGAAATAAGAGTAGAAGGAATTCAAGGTGGACTGGATTTAGATCTCTTGTGGGTGCAAAGGGACTCATGACTGTTGATTTGTTTGATCCCTCCCTCAGGCTCAGCCTGGCCATCTCCTACAGGCAGAAATGAATAACATTCCTTCTATAAATCCTGTGTTGTGGTCCATCAGCAGCCTACAGAGCTGGCAACAGAGTCAGACAGCGATAAGCTGAGGTGAGGCCAGGGCCATCGGGAAGTGAGGTGCTAACTCCAGAGCCTCCAGAGATTGATAGTAGTGAGGCAGAGAAACAGGAGGAGCCTGTTCCTTATGCACACATGAGAAGAGCTGCCAGAAGACAAGAGCAGCTCAAGCAGAGAGGACAACTCGGGAGTAGAGCCAAGAGATGATTGGCCCCTCCCATAAGGCTTAAAACAGACCAATACCAGTATTTCAGTTTTGCCAGAAAACAATGTTGTAGCTGCGTCTTCTGTTTCGTCTTCTGCTTCATATACATCTTTGTTTTTGTGGCTTCTGGATGTTTGCCAGAAAGGGCCTTTGGTAGTTTGCCTAATTGAACTAAGGTTTGTGAGATAACTGAGGAATTTGTGTTGGGAGGCATTTGTTTTACTTTAAGTTGAACGATGCTGGGAATGAAGTAATTCCCAGCTGTTCGAATAAAGTTTGTTTTTCCACGGACTAAGTTTATTACTACCTACTTGGGCCTGGGTCACAACATCCTGGTTTATCTTCAAGGTGATGTAAAGAATTCTGCTCCACTTCTGAAGTACACTTTTTCAACATGAATGCTCCTTTCTTCTTTGAGTAATAGTGCACTATGTTGCAAGCTAGCCTCAGGGGCAACAACAGCCCTTCAATCGAGTCAATGATTTGTATAGTCTGTAACGTGTTTTCCAGTTACTTTTTACAATGAGTACTGTAATATCATAATGCCTTATACCATTCCACTATTTTTCTGTAACCTAAGGGAGAAAGTTTTTACTTCCTGTTCTCCAACAGCCCTGATAATCCATTATCAACATCTCTTGATCTGAACAGGTTTTTCTTACACCATCATGGAGACAAGGTCGCAGAGAGTGCAGACATGGCCAAACTTTTAAAACTATCACCTGAAATCAGCACTGTTTTCATCTACTAAAAAAAAAAATGTACATGAAAATTATACAGGGGTGCTCAAACGAATGTTTGACTGTAACTAAATGTTGAACACAAATCATATGTATCTGTTTTATAGGAAAATTAATATTACATATGAAACATTTACCAAGAAATTCCACTTACTAGTACATCTGTTTATTTTTTCTAAATACCATGAAGAGAGCTGAAGTTTCATTAAGCAGTTTCAGAAGGAAAACAGAATATAAATAGGATGAAATGCCTTTTACAATAAGCTAAACTAAATAAGCATCATAAATATTTTCTTTTTCTTTTTCTTTTAATCAGATAATATATAGTTAATCATTTGGCGAATAAATTTTGATGATGTTCAGATCAACAGACACTTTATCAAAGGAGGTCTTCAAGACTAAACAGATTTATTGTGTTATAAACTATTGTGGGAAGGAGCTCACTGCTAGAGATACTAATGTCCTAATAAAATTAGTAAGTCCTGAAAATGCTATTAGAGTCTGTGTCTGTTTTGTTGCCAAATTTAACGTGTTACTTCCCCATTGTTACCAGCTAATTTAGCATTTGTGAATTGGATCCCAAAAAAGGTAAGCACAAGAAAAGATGCCTGGGCAATTACAATTAATAAAAAAAATATTAATGAAATCCCTATACTTACAGCATCAACAAGGAGGAAATGGAATAGCATCTGTTCACAAAAGGTTTGCCTTTGTAGGGAAGACCCTATAGTCTCCCCCTTCCTCTCTCCACCCCTTGGAATGCTCAACTCAGTCTATGTAAGACCAGCTAGAATATTATATTTGCCTTGATTCTATAATTAAAGAAAATTAATACATAGGCAAATAGTAGAAAATTTGCATAAAAAGAGACTCAATAGAAAAATCTGTTTGGTTTACTAAGCCATTTGGTAGTGAGGCACAAGTTCAGTGATACTGGCAGTAAAAGCAGTAAAGAAAACCCTATTAATTTCTTAAGGTCAGAATGGGAAAATATTTTGTTCCCAGCTCACCTGTGATAAGCAAGTGGCACACTATTCTGGAAAACATCTTAGGAAGAGATAATTTATTTAAGCACTATCTACCTGGTATAACTTGAAAAAAGTAGATCAGTTACAGGATACCCCTATTCTATACACATACCTTTTATATCAAAGACCTATTCTTTGAATGTAAATTTGGTAGAAGTATGTATGTTATATGTCTGGCATAAATTTGTCCCTAACCTTGTCCCTAAAATTAAAGCCACATTTTGGGTCACAGCTGGGAACAATAGACCACAGACATTTATAGCAATCATTAAAGGTTCTACTAAGCTATACCAGCAAATCTGGAGAACCTCAGTGGCCAACAATTTGAAAGAGGTTATTGTACATTCCAATTTCCTCCAAATGAAAACATAGGAGAATGTGCAACCTACCGTATTAGATATTTTATTTATGCTTTCAAATATAATGATTAGGATCATCCAGTAGTGGGTTCCACTTACCCTTGCTACCGGTTTGGAATGGTGAGCGTGCACGCTCGTGTGCTTGCTTTGCTTGTGCATGGTGCTTCTGCGCATGCGCAGAGTGTCTGTGATGACATCCGGGTGGATGGGCGGAGCCTCCCGCCACCACTACCGGTTTTCCTGAACCAGGCTGAAGTGGTAGAAACCCACCACTGGGTGGTGATTTGTTGATCATCCAACAAAGATTAAAGTCCTACGTGGAAAAAGAGATACCAGATGTTCAAGCTGGCTTTAGAAAAGGCCAAGACACCTGAAACATTATTGCAGATGCACACTGGGTAACCGAGAAAGCCAAAGGGTACCAATAAGTCAGAACATACTTCGCTGATTATAGAAAAGTCTTCAGTTGTGTCAATCATGTTAAGCTGTGGAATGTGGAATCCTCTAGAAAAATGAGAAGCCCCCAAAAATCTTATTGTCCTCATGTAGTCATACACAGCTCAGGATGCCACAGTAGAGATAGAATATGGGGAAAGAGGCTGGTTCCATGTTGGCAAAGGAGGGTCCATCCATCCATTCATGTCAGAAGCATCTACAAAGTTAACCGAAGAGTGCTGCTGGGTGGAAAGCATTTTTCTGGTGACAACACCACTGCCCAGGGGACACCCAATTGCCAAAAATAATGCAATCTTCAAGGAGGCTCCTTTCATGTTCACTGGCAAAGGAGAGTGACAAGGCTGTATACTTTCACCTTATTTTTTGAACCTAGATGCTGAATATGTATTAAGGGAAACTGGATTGGAAGAAGATGAGCATGGTTTTAATACTGGAGGAAGACACATCACATATGCTGATAACATTACTCTTAAGAGTCAGCAGTGCAAACGATCTGCAAGATCTACTAATAAAAAACAAATAGCATAGTGAAGAAATGGGATTAAACTCAAATATAAAGAAAATCAAACCAATTATAAGAAGTACAACAACTAGCCTTCAAAAATGACAATGAAGATACTGATAGACAGCTTTTGTTTTGAACCATCAAGAGTACAGGAACAAGCAACAAGACATATGTCATACACTAGCAATTATTATTTTTCTAAAACTTGTATAGCCATGAACTGCATTTCACACACACACCACATACACACACAAACACAAACACCCCAAATAAGGGTTGATAACAGTTTGGAATCCCCCTATTACCCCCACCACCAGCATTGTCCCTAATCTTGAATGGGTCACAGCTACAGTTCATAGGCACCACGACTTGCAAATGAGAAAGAGGAGTGCAGATTAAATGTATCATGAAAATCCTCCCCTCAAAAATACCAAAACAAAACTATTCAAGAGTATATTGTCATGCTAACATTAAATATTATAAAGTTTTGATTACAGCGAGAAAGATTTAAATATAGTGTAGATCAGGGATCTCCAACCTTGGTCCCCTTAAGACTTGTGCACTTCAACTCCCAGAGTTCCTCAGCCAGCCCTGGTATAGATAATTTTTCTTTATGATATGCAGTACTATTGCATGACCACGGAGACGTCTTCGGACAGCGCTGGCTCTTCGGCTTTGAAACTGAGATGAGCACCACCCCCTAGAGTCGGCAACGACTAGCACGTATGTGTGAGGGGAACCTTTACCTTTACTTTTTACTATTGCATTGCAGTAGTTAGAACTTAAACATTTAACTTTGGTTGAATCATGCCACAAATTTTTTTTTAGTGCCACAGTGAAATGTATGTGAAGTTATTGTGAACCGCATTTTTTTTTAATAAGGTTGTTTTGATTTTTGTAAGAAATAATTGATTTGAAGATTTGGTCTAATTCCCCAGGCTCCCTTCCTATTTTAAATTTCAGAAGAAGGAAATGTTTTGATTATTGTTAAATTGAAGATGTGCAAGAGCTTAGTACCAAAACACAGGAGAAAAAGAACATGGTATATTTTCTTTTTACATCCCTGTCAGTAAAATCAATCATCAAATGAATCAAAATACTTTCAGCATCTTATATGGGGAAAAAGTAGCCTTTCTTGTCTTACTTTTTGTTAAGTTTTCTCTGTTTTCCTAGATCAGCACCAGTGTTTTAAGACCTGGAGAGTTCGCACTATTTTTCACACAAGGTTGTAAATTATCCTTTTCTCATTAGCAGAACACCTTCAGGTTGAGAAACTGTAAGTCCTAATTAATTTCATTTTAGAAGGCTATCCTTCTCTATATTGCTAGCACGTGGATAAATGATGCATTATAACAGTTGTTTAATTAAAATGAAGGTAAATAGATAAATAGATAGATGATAGATAGATAGATAGATAGATAGATAAATGCAAACCAACCTTGCTAATTCCACCAAAATACTTCTCTTTCTTACCTTATAAGTAAGCAAAAGGTGAGCTTCTAAAGTCTTCTGCAGAGATGTGACAGTGAACATTTCCTGTGGGAAGACAAACACCATTACAAAAATAACACGCGTTTATTTGAAATGAAAGCCAAATAACAACTTTTGCTGGCAATAAAAATAAATAGAAGCAAGAAACAAGGCAGAAAAACTAATTAACAGACAAGGAAGTGAGACTGGCAAAGATGAAACAAATGGATAGCCTGTTTATAGGTTGTACAGTACGGTTGGACAAGGTAATTGTGTTTATCAATTATTATTATCAGCAATAATTGCAGAGCAATCAAGCCCCTGAATATTAAGAATGTGATTCCAAAAGCAAGAAAAAAAATAGGAAAGCAGCAAGAATTTGTAAAGAAGCTCATATATGACTCCTTTGAAGAACAAGATTTCTTCTGTATGGGTAGATAAATTTACTGGATAGAAATAGTATCATACATCATGCAAACAGAAAAGCTTTTATTTCTTTATGTAAATAGAATTTGATGCTAACCTTAGCGATATGAAGCTTCAACCATTTTTTATTCATTGGAAAGCTCAGAGTAATTAATTCCTGAAGGCAATTCCTTGTTTTCTTTGAAGGTTGGTGCCAACATCGTTCAGGCAATTTCAGGTCAACTAGAAATGTTTGACTGTTGTGCCACAAAGATAAAGCCACTGTCATTTTCTTTCCCAAATAGTTCTTAAATGCAGTAATCAATACTGAAAACCTTCAGAAGTCAGTTGCGTGCAAGTGGTATAAGCATCTTTTTTTTCAAGCATCATAGATCATTTATCTCCAACTCTTAAAAAAAAAAAGAATTTCAACTTTATCTTTGAATAGACATTGATAGTTTTATTGGGCAAAGAATAAGCAATAAGCAATGTTTTTCCTTTAGACAATGTCTAACTTCAGTCTGCTGATTGATCTTATGTGGGTTTTCTTACCCTTCAAATATGGATTTTTGATGGAAATTATGCATGATTTGAAGTGAAAATAAATTTAATTTTTCCCGTCCTCTTCCCCAGGTCTTCTAGACTTTAAACTGATCTTGGCAAAATTGGAATATTATCGCAATTTATACTTTACGTCCCATGCCTCATTCTTGAAATAGAAAAATTAGTTCTCTCGTGTAAGAGTAGAAACATTTTATAAAATTATATTAAATCATTCTAAGGAAGAGATTTGTTAGGGGTGTATGTGCTCATGTGCATATATAATGGTATTTGTCTGTGAGAAAAAATTTTAAGCAGATATTGTTACGAATTTTGCAGTTTATGTTCTGTTTTCCCTGTTCTTTTAACATTTACCATCATATCAACTATATATACAACATTTGTTTTGTGGCGTTTTAATTATTATTTTGGCTTCATTTGTTTTACAGATGCATCACATTTCAATTATTCAAATATATTAAGTGTATCCAGTAATTTGCTTTTAGTCAAGGTAAAATAAATTTGATTTCATAATGGATTTATAATTCAAAATAATTATTCAGCAACTGTCTAAATACTTCACAGTAGAACATAGCAGAGCCAATATGAAAAAAATGAAAAGCTTGGGTTATTTTAGACTGCAGGAAATTAAATCCAAATGAAATCCTATTGTATAGTCTGTATAATGCACAGCTTCATCCAGAATCACAATATAAGAAATTATTGACATGTGTACACAGAATGGACTTTCTATATCAGATTTTAACATTTAGCCTGTGTTTGAATAAACTTCAATCAGTTTGCCTTATTTCTGAATATCCATATTGTGGAATGAGCAGTTAAAGGATTTATTTTATTCACCAGATCTGACATTCTGAAATAACTGCTAACAATTATTTTACAGATGTATTAAGAATGCAGATTTAAAAAAAAACAAAAAACATTTTAGTTGACACACTAAAAAATAATAATAATAACTGAAGATTGACTAAAATAACCTAATTTGGAAAAGTACTATGCATCTAAATAATTGATGCTGAATACAGGAGACCAGTTGGTTTCTCTTAACCCCTGCACCTTCAATGTTCTTGCCAGCTTTAAAAAGCTATATTGATCATCTCAAGGCACAAACTTGAAATGTTGATAATCATTTTTCTTGAAAATTAGTACAGCTGAGACACAGCCCAGTGATCCAGAATTACATCCTTTGCTGCTGAAGTTCGGCTTCTGTTTCCGTGGAGACCTTCACTACTTCTCCAACAGATAATGGCTGCCCTCTAGTGACATAGATATTTCAGCTAGAACAGGAAAAAGAAAACCACATGTTGCTTAGTGGAATCTGTCTTCAAGATTAATATAGGAACGGGGGTGGTGGAAGAAGAAGAATGCCTAGAGTGTAAAGAGATTTCTACTACCGTATATGATAATTGTGTTCCTTTAAAAAAGGAGAAAAAGAAATAAGAATATATTTATTATTTCCCACTGAAATGTTATCAATTTTATCATCTTCCTGCTTCATTAAAATATTTCCCCGTGTGATAATGTGATAATTCTTGTATATAAATACAGTATTGTTAAAAGTAACATTTAGATCAAGTTGATATATCTTTAAATAAATATTTCTTCCCTTCTTTGTTCTCCACCATCCCTCTCACTCTTTTTAGCTCTATCTCAGAAAAATTAATAATTTTTACAGGGCTGCTAAATACTTCCATTACTAATTACATTCAAAGAGTATAATTCTGAACCGTTTCCTGCCTATTTTCTTGGGGAAAGTAAAGGCTAAACCTGACAAAGAGGCAAATCTGAAAGAGCTTCATAAGGATTAAAAAATATGCTTAAAACTTTGCTTTACAAAGGAAAATTCAAGAGAAAAATATATAAAAAAGATAATTATATTAAATAAATCTACAGAACAGTTTTCTGAAATAAAGGACATATGGTCATTCTAGCTATTATGGAGAAAATACAAATGGTTGTTTTATTGTGAGAATCTCTATCTTGCTCTGTGCATTGTTATATTCCAAATTTTAATTTTTAACTTCTGTTCAGGGGAAAATAATTTGATCTGAAACATGCACACTTTTAAATATAATATGTACCCTCATATAATTGTCAATATCACTCCATTTTTGGGTGGAAATGTATCAAAAGAGAGACCTTGATGATCTTTATGTGATCCCCTTATTTATAAAAGACTATTTAAAGAGATACTACTATTAGAGAGATGACCCAACCAAAGGAATAAATAGCTTTAATTTATTCAGTTTGATGCCTTCTAAATTAGTCTACTGCCCACCAGTGCAGTTGTGAAAGCTGGCTTATCAGTTTTGAACCAGTACAATGCTAATTTAATTCTAGTTCTGATCATAGATGACATCTACAGTATACAGATTGTCTCTCTCTATCTCTCTCTGTATAATGTATTGAGAGGGAATCTCTTCCTTTGTATTAACCAACAAAATGTTTGGATCAGATTCTTGAAGAACATATTCTGTCTGAACTTCTCTTCTTGGTATATGTTGTCATTATTCTCTGTTATAAATGGAACTAGTTCTGAACTAGCTCTAAAAAGAGCATACACTAGCATGGCTTCAGAACAATTTTCAAATATTATCAATAGTATTAAAGGTTGTTTTCTAATAATCATCTAAAGCAACTTGGATTATTGTAAACAAGTACCTGTTTGTTTTAAATAAAATCTAAAACTTGGAAAATGGAATTTTAAAAAGAGTGCCAGAAAAGTAGAAAGTTTTGAAGAACTTTCAAACCTGTTTTTGCTATATAATTTATACACACCACACCCACGTATACATACTCATACGCATATGAATACACACACACACACACACACACACACACACACACAAGTGTGTGTGTGTATGTGTGTGCACACATGTGTATGTGTAAACCTAAAATCTAGGTTTATTTAAGAAAAGTTACAAACATTACAGTCATTTGAACAATGATAAGCTATAGATCCAAGACAATGCATACAAACATACAAACACATGTGCACACGCACGCACACACACACACACACTTACTCATGTGTGTGTGTGTGTTTGTATGTTTGTATGCATTGTCTTGGATCTATAGTTTATCATTGTCCAAATGACTGTAATATTTGTAACTTTTCTTAAATAAACCTAGATTTTACACAAAACCTCCTTAGATATTTGCTGATTTTCCTTGCTGAGAAGGCCATGATATTAGCAGATTTGGGATACTGGTGCCATACGTACTATATAATGGCATTGTAGTCTGGATGGCTCATGGTATTTAGAATCAAACAAATACTTAGGCTTTGCTGAATAGAGTATCTATGCTGAAAACAATTTTCTTCATGAGGAAGTCTATGTCCCATAACTCTGATCAACATATTGTGAAAACTTCTTTTGGGTTGCCACCTATTACTTCATAATTTATTACTATACATGAGCATGTTGAACTTGTAACTATTTTTTCAGGATTCTGGTCTGAAGTAAGCTATGTCAAGGATTCTTTTTTTTCCAAATCAGAATCTCAGAACTGTTCTTTCAATTTAATATATAGTACATTGAGATTTGACAGCACTGTAAATACAGAATCTGCATGCAGTGTGTCCTCTTCCCTCTTTATGATCTTGGCAAAAGCACTGAGTACATATATTGCTTTATTCAGTAAAGCTTTCCCATTCAATGCTTTTATCCCTGTGTTTTAAAGAAACCCAAGCTCTGATTTTGCATCAGCTGGGGAAAGCCGGCTGAGCATATGGGAAGCACACATAAGCCACACAATCCTGTAATGAGCATATGTGGAATTGCACATTTACTGGCCTGGGGATATATAGCCATATAATCCTAAAATCCTGATCTTTGCGAAGAGACCTAAACTGTGCACCTGGAGGATAAATGGCCAGAGTATTGATCAAGTGAAATCTTTTCAATATTTGGGCATGGTTTGTCATAGTTCCACCAAATACAGTGCACACCAAAGTTATGTGATATAAAATGCTCCCAAAAGCAGTGGTCACAATTAATCAGTACAGCATATCCCACCAGCACTGAAGCTATATTCAACTAAGACTATTTTTTGATGGCCAGGTAAGACCTTACACTTCCTTTACTCCTCTTGAAATCGTCCCATCTAAATGTCTACGGCCTATATTCCAGGTACCCCTTACATTCCAAATATAGTATTCAGGAATAGAATAGAATAGAATAGAATAGAATAGAATAGAATAGAATAGAATAGAATAGAATAGAATAGAATAATAACTTTATTGTCACTTTGAATGTACACTAATCGGCATACATTAAAATGAAATTTTGTTGCATACAGTTTTCAAATGGTCACCAACCTCCAATATACACTACATAAATATGACTAAATAAACAAATAAATACAAAATTATGCATATAGCCTCATATATTACATGACACAGAGCAACAACCCAGTCTAGTTCAGATGGACGCATGTACATGGCAAGAAAAATGAAGCTTGCGAGTTTACTAGATGGATAGCATAAGGAACAAAGCTGTTACAGAACCTGATAGTCCTGCTTGAAATTCTTCAAAGGCTCTTCTCAGAGGGAAGCAACAGAAACAGACAGTAAAGTGGGTGTGTGAGGTCTCTAACAATATTTTGAACTCTAAGCACATAGTACTTATAAGCAGTATCCTGAATAACAGGAAGCAAGCTTCCTATAATCTTCTCGGCTGTCCTTACCATTCTCTGTAGGGACTTTCTATCTGAGGCACTGCTGCCACCAAACCAAACAGTGATACAATTTGTTAAAATGTTTTTAATTGTGCCTCTGTAAAAAGTGGCCAGGACAGAAGGAGAAAGATGTGCTCTCCTCATATGACATAGAAAATGCAGATGCTGGTTTGCAGGCTTCACTAAGGATGATGTGTGGAGAGACAAATTCAGATTGTTAGTTATCTGCAGAATTTAATAATGTTGATCACCTCTACAGTTGCATCCTTGATACTGAATGGAATATGACTATGTCGACTCTTTCTAAAATCTACAATGATCTCCTTTGTTTTATTAACATTTAGAACCAGGTTACTTTTATTGCAGCAGTCCACCAGAGCCTTCACCTCTTCCCTATAAGCATTTTTATTGTCTTCCCAGATAAGGAAGAAGACAGGGCTACCTAAAGTTGAAACAAGTGCATGGACATGCATCATAGCACATTGGGTTCTTTCCCACAGGTTTGAGTTCTTTCCTTATTGAAACAGGTCATGTCATACTTTGTAATTACAAATCAATATGGTTCAGAACAGTCTTACAACTTCAGCAGTGTTTCTAACATGAGTTATAAATGTGTAACCATTTAGATATGAGCCAGCAGCGTGCAGCAGCTGCTAAAAAAGCCAACACAGTTCTGGGCTGCATAAACAGAGGGATAAAATCAAGATCACGTGAAGTGTTAGTGCCACTTTATAATGCCTTGGTAAGGCCACACTTGGAATATTGCATCCAGTTTTGGTCTCCACGATGTAAAAAAGATGTTGAGACTCTAGAAAGAGTGCAGAGAAGAGCAACAAAGATGATTAGAGGACTGGAGGCTAAAACATATGAAGAACGGTTGCAGGAACTGGGTATGTCTAGTTTAATAAAAAGAAGGACTAGGGGAGACATGATAGCTGTGTTCCAATATCTCAGGGGTTGCCACAAAGAAGAGGGAGTCGGGCTGTTCTCCAAAGCACCTGAGGGTAGAACAAGAAGCAATGGGTGGAAACTGATCAAAGAAAGAAGCAACTTAGAACTAAGGAGAAATTTCCTGACAGTTAGAACAATTAATAAGTGGAACGACTTGCCTGTAGAAGTTGTGAATGCTCCAACACTGGAAATTTTTAAGAAAATGTTGGATAACCATCTGACTGAGATGGTGTAGGGTTCCTGCCTAGGCAGGGGGTTGGACTAGAAGGCCTCCAAGGTCCCTTCCAACTCTGTTGTTATGTTATATGTTATGTGTACTAATTGTAGTTACATAGCATAAATCAAAATCTGTAAGTCCAGCAGGACCAGCCAAGATCATTTTTCTCAACAATCAAGTCCCTTTTTACAAACCAGTTAGATTGGCATTATGATCTGTGTAAGGGTTTAGTAATAGAACCTCCCAAGACACTCAAATATCTTGCTGCTTACAGGTTCTTGAGTGTCCTTCTGACAGTTACATGCACAGTTAACAATTTATGAGGAATGAAACTGGATTTTTGCCTGGAAATTTGATTTCTAAGCTTTTGTTTGTGTCACAGTAACCTGATTATAATATCCATCTTTCTTGTTCCTGTTCTTCCTCCTCCTTCTCATTATTATTAGTTAATATCATGTTGATTGCAAAGTGTGACATGATCTGTTTCAGTCAAGATAGCTATTCTGTAGGAGTGACTCATACCAGTCTTAAAGTTCAACAGTTATTATATTTTTAGTCAGTCTTGGCTGATTCGTTTCTAACTTTCCACCCTGAATTATCCCTGTTTTTTCTCACAGGTTCTGTCAGCAGAGAAACTATTGATGACGTCACCAAAGGTATATAAGCCTTGACCCATATAGAAAAGGGAAGTGAAAACAAATTGATGTGGGAGTTATAGCTTCAAAGAATGCCTTGAGAGATAGACTTTGAATATGAAAAATACTTGAGAACTAGAGGGGGGAAAAAAGAGGAGAAAGAAAATGAACAAGAAGCAGAAGTCTGCAACTGGGAGAAGCCTATATTTATTTTCAATAAATCAGTGTATTAATTCAGGTGGGATTCTGCAATACTGAAATATGGAGGGCAAAAGAAGGCAGAAATGGCAATTATTACTTGCTAGAGCTGCTTAGCAATAGTTGTGGGAAACACTTGGACTTTAGTGTGGTCTCCAAGGGCTTGGAGTAAAGTACCTTGATGTTCTCCTATTTCATCTATATAATATAGATCATGGAGTTTTTATCTGCTGTATCACAAGGTGAAGCTCATATAAATTACATTTTCCTAGCAGCCCAGTGCTTTTTAGGGTTGATGGGTGCAAGGCAAAATAGGTTCAGGTTGTAAGCTAATAGCTGTACATGCCAGGATATAGGAAACACAATCTGAATCTGTAAACTAAGGTACCTATCTGGAAAGAATGAAGAATATTTTCTTGTGAAACATGCTGATTGTAGGTGTAGTTTAACTTGCCACAGCCCTAAAGTTCAGAAAACAGGAGAGGGGATAGAATGAACATAAGGAAGATAGGGAAGATAGTTTGGGAAAGCAGAAAAAGAGCTCTCTCTCTCCTTCTCCCTCCCCACCTCTCCTGTATCTATATTTCTATCTATTATCTGTCTTTCTATCTCTATCTCTACCTTTATCATCTATCTATCTATCTATCTATCTATCTATCTATCTATCTATCTATCTATCTATCTATCTATCTATCTATCTATCTATTAATCTATCTATCTAATGAATGATCTTATGTTATATTTCTATATAACAGTGACAGCAAACCTTTTTAGTATTGCACGCCAAAAGTCTGAGCACACAAGCTCTGTTGCACTCCCATGTGCCGGCACCCATAATACACACTCCCGCGTGCATGCACCCATTTCTGCATGCATGCAAGACACTCCCCCCCCACTCCCTTAGCATGCCCCCCATTTTTTCCAAGAGGGCCTGTATGCCTCTTACCGGAGGACAACTAGGTACTGGCAAGACAGCCATTCCCTGGCCAGTGCATAGCGCTGCCGAGATGGTGGGCCTGAGACCACTGCCAGGGAAGCTCCAAATACACGGCCTGGGCTCCTTCCCACTGGGAGCTGCCGTTCACTGGCTGATGGCCGTACTCTCAGCCCTGCTGGGGAAGCTCTGAATGCACAGCTTGTCTGGGCACCTCCCCTCTGGGAGCTGCAATTCCCTGGCTTGGCGCAGCACCCCCACCCAACCCCCCTACACTGCCTGTGTTTGGGTCCATCGTCTGACCCCTGCCATGCCCGCTGCTGTGCCGCCAGCCAAGCCAATGCTAGAGAAGGAGTAGTGGGTGGGGCAGCCAGCTGCCCAGCCAGCAAATGCTCCCCCATGTGCTTGAGCTGGCCAGTCACTTTGGCCCTTTCCCCTGCAGTTGTCAAAGCTGCACCTGCTTGGAAACCAGGAACAAATCCGCACCGAGCCAGGGAATGACAGCTCCCAGTGGGAAGAAGGCCAATCAAGCTGTGCATTCGGAGCTTCCCTGTTGAGGCAGAGAGCACTTCTGCCAGCCAGGGAACAGCAGCTCCCAGTGGGGAGAAGCCCAGGCAAAAGTATCTTGAGTGGTACTTTTTGTGAAAAGGTGAGATTCAGACAGCACAACACAGCCATTCTGCCACTTCCATGCTTAAGTATAACAGTGGTTGCCCCCTTTATTTGACAGTGGAAATGCTATAGGTGATTTCCTATAAAAACTATTTCAGGATTTGTTCCCTATTTCTGCCTCCTGTTCTCCGCAAGCACAGCTTTTTAGTCAGATCTCTCCCCCCTACAAACAAGGATCTTTTAAATGGGGAAAGAAAACAGGTGAGAGAACCAACACATTCATCAGTTGCCCAATCATCAGCTGAGCAAATTCTGGCTGTAGAGCCACCCCAAACCCCAAAGCCAATGAGCTGGATCGAAGAAGAGAAAAGCCCTTCTTTTTCGTTCCCCATCGGGTGGCTCCGCCAAAGTCTATCTCCCGGTCTCGCAGCCAGTTCTGTCCTGAAGTTTCAAGGGCTACCACATGATTTCCATGAACTTGAGCTGAGCAAATCTGTGGTGCTGGGCAGGGCAAAAGTGGTGGATCCTGGTTTTCCCAGTTGCTTAGTGCTTACTTAGAGAAGAGCAGCTGGAGAAGCAGGCAAGGAACACTGTGGTGGTGGCAGGCAGGTGTTGGGGAAGTGCTGAAGGTAGCACGTGCATCCAGGATGCCCCTCTTTGAACTTTCCGCTTAGGCGGCAGAGGGTACACCGGCTGCTGGTCCACCAAAGTCCCGCCAGCCACACCTGCTCAGCCTGCAGCTCCTAGTGGGAAGGAGCCCAGGCAAGCCACCCATTCAGAGTTTCCCCGGCGGGACCGAGAGTGCAGCCATCAGCCAGGGAATAGTGGCTCCCAGGCAGCACAGTGGTGGGGGTTGAGTGGGGATGCCGCACTGAGCCAGGGAATGATGGCTCCCAGCAGGGAGGAGCCCAGGATAAGCCCCAGCTTATCTTGCTCCGCTTCCTTAGGAGCAACCACCAGGATCCCATCTCCGCATCTTTTGGCACCCACACCGTTGCTGATCTTTGTGTGCACGTGCATGCCAGAAACCTGACCAGCTGGCATTCCAAAGCATGCACACTTTGGAAACAGGAAGATGATCTTCCTGAGGTATGCATGTGCAATGGGCAGCTGCTCTTCTGGTTTCTGGCCTGCTGGTATACATGAAACCCAGAACCACCAGAACCCAGAAGAGCAATGGGTGATGGCTCCGTGTCCCTGGAGAAATGGCTCTGTGTGCCACTTCCGGCACGTATGCCTTAGGTTTGCCATCATGATTATATATCCCCCCCCCTCTGAATTCTCTCTCTCTCCTACATCTCTCTCTCTATTTCTATATATCCTCTCTCTCTGTCTCTCTGTCACTTTTTCATCTCTCTCTCTCTCTCATATATATATATATATATATATATATATATATATATATATATATATATATATATATATATATATATATAATCTATCTATCTTTCTATCTATCTATCTATCTATCTATCATTTCTCTCTCTCTCTTTCTCTCTCTCTCTCTCTCCCTCCCTCCCTCCTCTCTCTCTCTCTTTCCAAATCTGGGATGGGGGTAAGGGGATGAAAAGAAGATGAGTGGGAGGGAAAAACAGGAAAGGAAGAATATTTAAAAGTTCCCCTCTCTAATGCAGAAAGAACACATGATCAAGATGGCACATCTCCCCATGAAGCTTGGTGTAAGCTATAGCAACTGAGTCAATGGTATAAGAGCTGGATATTTCATCTTTGAGAAGATGCAAAGAAGCAATGTGGAGCTCTAGCTCAAGAAAAAACTGACTGTTGTGGCTTGCCAGTGGCCAGCAGAACTGGCAGCAGAGTCAGACTGTAAGGACATTGGGGAGGAACATGAGCCAGTCCTGGGGGCTGGGAAAGCTTAGACGAGGGCTCTGCATTGGAGGCAGAGAAAGAGCTAGACAGGAGTGAGGCAGAAGAACAGCTGGAGCTTGTTCCCAGTGTGCACATGTGCAGAGCTGCCAGAAGACAAGAACAACTAAGAAAGTAGGATCACCTTGGGAGTAAAGCCACACCTTGGATATGATTGGCCCTTCCCATAGGAAACAAAAGAGGAGCAAACAGGGAGGAGGCTTTTGCAGGAAATAATTTGTTCATGCGGTCATTTCAAGAGTGGAAAGTTCTGTTTGTGACTCTAAGAGACTCTGTGCCTTACTCTGCATTTGGAAACAAGTTACTTGGCAGTTTGCCAAACAAGATAAGGTATGTTGATAAATATACCTTTGAAAAACTGTTTAGATAAGCCTTGCTGACTGTGAATGAAAGTAATTCACAGTCGTGTAAATAAAAGAGGTTTTGCTGGGACCAAGACTCTGCTTCCTGCTTTTTAAGATCACCTAAGTCAGAACACTGACTAAGGTGAGACACTGAGGGAAAAAATAGTTGGATGTCCTAACTCACGAAGGTACAGGAAACACTGACCAGGGCCATTAAAATGAGCACATTGGGAACAGTGGGGAAGAAAAGCTTCCGAACGTTTCTGAACTCTTCATCCCATAGCTTAATACAGAATTCCTAAAGTATCAATCTGTATACAACTCATGTGCCTCTGTGTTGTTACAGTAAAAGCTGTAAAACTTCATAGTTAAGGATCTTTGTTTTCATACTGGATCTACTCAAAAGAAATGAAACCTCTCCCTGGAGTATAGAAAGCTCTGCGGAGAACAAATATTATAGGAACTGAAAAGATGCTATTTGGCAGATCTGCGGATTTAGCCCTCTACCTCAAGACTGCCTCCTATGTTCTAACTGGGATCGTACTTGCCTGCTGTTTGGTGCATGTCATTGTTTCTGAGGGCAGGTTTTTTGAACAAGCACAATAGCAAAGATTGCTGTATTTTTTTTAAAATCCATCCTGTTTAATGTGAATAAACTCTGTATTTGCTTGTGTAGAAAGAAGGCCCAAATGCAGTTGGCTTTACTTTTGTTGAGTAAACATGCATAGCATTTCGCTGCAGTCCTAATAGGGATTTCAGCGACAAACAGCAGTGTTATTCTTTGATCGCTGTCAAGTGACAGCAAACATTTAAATGACATATTCTGAAATGAATACACTGCTCTTGCTCAATCCAATCAGCCTCCTTAATACTCCATCTTTTCAAGCCTCTGTAGTTCTAGCATGCATTTCCTTAACCCTCATAAGCATATACCAGAAAACATGATATGTGTGAGGGTTGGGTTTTTTTGTTTTTTTTGAATGAATAACAGTTGTTAATGCATTTCCATTTCCTTCTGACTTTGCAGGTATTTGATGTGAGTTACAAAAACTTAGCTTGGCTTCCCACAAATCCACAGTCAAAATGCAGAACACTGCAGGAATTGGTTGCTGACTTGTACCCAGAGATATATTGCTGTTAACAGGGAGCTTGAAGTCTTGATTAGTTGTTGTAAACACTACAATCATGTTTGCACGCTTCCATTCACTTTGTGTGCTGTGTATTAGATGGATGATATTTGTGCTGAAAGCTGCAATTTAATTACAATAAGTCTGTTTCCTATACAATTTTGTCAGTGTCATCCTATTATACTGGTTGTGAACTATTACAAGGTTCAATACATTGTGCATCATCATGTCAGGGATTTAATGTCACACAATGGATCAATTTTAGGGTGTTTTTTTTTCCTCTCTCACTCTCTCTCTCTCTTTCTTCCCTGATTGTTATTGATTGTTAATTATTATTAACTTTACAACTTCTGGTGAACAGAAGCAATGAGGAAGAAAGAAGAACTCATGGGTTTTTAAAAATAATAATATTGCAGCTGATATACCAAGAGGGATTGGTATGAGGAGAATTAATTCCTGAAATACTTCTTTCAAAGTTTATGATTCCTCCAGAAAATCTGTAAAAAAAAAAAAAAGAGAAGAGAATAGCTGTTTATAGCAATAGCAATAACACTTAGACTTATATACCACTTCCTACTGCTTTTACAGCCCTCTGTAAATGGTTTACAGAGTCAGCATATTGCCCCCCACAATCTGGGCCCTCATTTTACCTACCTTGGAAGGATGGAAGGCTGAATCAACCTTGAGCTGGTGAGATTTGAGCTGCTGAACTGCAGCTAGCAGTCAGCTGAAATAGCCTGCAGTACTGCACTTTAACCACTGTGCCGCCTCGGTTTAACTTTCAAAAATTTGCACAAAAACATTTCCCACTTAAACTCCATACTGTCCTTAAGCAACACATGATTTTTTTTTTTTTGTCTTTTAAAATGCAATCAGCAGAGATAAGCTTTTAGGATTGAGAAGTCTAAAACTGTGCAATGTGAATTGTAAAGTATTAGACCTTGGCGACTGAATCAGAAGAGACAGGTGACCACAGCAGAGACACAAACATGCTGAGGGAAATTTTAATCTCCAGTAAGAGATTTTTTGTGGGTCTGTGACCTACAATGCATTCCTCGTGGCTCCAAACACAGTATTGTTGCAAACAAAACTGAAGGATTTTATACCACCAAGGGTCATTCTTACTACATTATCATCTTATATAAGAGAAAAACCATTAAAAATACCTAATGTGGGTATTTAAAAACTGAAAGAATAAGTTCAGCTATTTGACACCCATTGGGTACATACTGTATTTATAATAATGGAATGAAACAGAATATTTCAAGGACACCTGTGAAAGAAGAAAAGAATCTCCTATTCATGAAACCAGCTACTCAAGAATCTAGTTCTGTAGAGTCGCCACGTGAAAGAAGCTTCAGTTAATGAAACAGGCAGCTGTTTAGTATATTGTAAATTGGTGTAGAAGTATTTCATCAACTTTTGTCCCAGCAGCCTTTGCTCCCAACTTGAGCTTTGTGTTCCATTCCTAGTAGTAATTCATTGGCCTCGAACGTGTTGTAATGGCCACATACATTATGCTTGTGTGGAGGTTACCAACTGTCCTCTATGCCATGCAGGAAGAAGCTGTTAATTATATTAAAAATCCCAGTAGGAAAAAACCAAAGTGGTAGGTATGAATCTGTGGGATTCTGATGTCGACAGCATACATTTGTCAATATCAAAATAGTCCAGTATATTAATTTAATAATTTTAGAGCTTTAACAAAGTTATTGTCTCGGTTAAATTATTAAACCATTGTAGCTTTAGCTAAATCGTTGTTTTTTTCTGTTAAAATACTAAATAGTTGCTTAATTTTCCATTTACAATCTAAACCTCAATAGTAGTTCAATTTAATATGTAATAGATAGTTTTAATTTTTGTTGTATTATATGCTGCTCTTACCTGGGCTTGGAACAGTGGTGGGTTGCCACCAGTTCACCCCGGTTCAGGCAAATTGGTAGCAGCAGCGGCGGGAGGCTCCGTCCACCCACCTGGATGCTTCTGTGCATGCCCATGAGTGAACCAGTAGTGACACGTTTTGAAGTTCACTCCTGGCTTGGAGGCTAAAGAAGTTTAGATCTGGTTAGGATGTGAATGGCAATCCTTCATCACATAGCTGTTAAGATAACCTAGCTTAGCAACTCTTACCCAAAAGATAAAATATAGAACATAGAATAGAACATAGTATAATATATAATAATACTATATAATTATACTTATATGCTAATTATACTTAGTATATAAGTATAATATATAATAAAACAATTATTATATTAATAGTATAATATAATGTTACATTATAGAACAAAATAATAAGTTATTCTATAATATGTTATTACTTATATAATTATTATTAGTAATTATTATTACTTATATAATATTATTCTTATATAATAAGATATCAGACTAGGAAATTAAAAAAACTATCCCAGAAGAAGACAATGAGAAACCACCATTTCCATACTGCTACTCAAAAACACATCCCCCAACATGGATGTGACCATGAAGTCACCAGACATTAAGGCCCCCTACTGAAGAAGACTTGGCTTTAACTATAAATATAAAATAAAGCTACCTTCCAAAGCATATTTGCGTATGATTATCTTCTGAAGGTTTCTAGATGATCTGTGTTTGTCCTTTCTATTATTTGTAGATCCAAAAAAATTCAAAAAGTATTCTCAATGATAATGCCATTCTTTAATAAAAGTAGGCAAAATATGATAGTTCACACAGTGAATGTCAGGAAGGATAGTTTGAATGCATTACTTTGAAAATGAATTTGCATGAAGAACACAGACGTTGGCAGATGGTTAAGCAATCAAGCAATCCTGCATTTGAGAGAACCATACATGGTATCTGTCAGATTTCTGTTAAAAACAAAATAGCTAAACAATGCTGAAATGAGATAGCAGATTTCTGGACAGCTGAGAGATATTTGAAGACAATTTTTTACAAGACGCAATGGCTTTTTTCTCCCTTTGGAGAAAGATGAAACAATAAAGTTCATTCTATTCTGGTTTTTTTAAGCCCTGAAGGTAAAAAGATTGATATGCAATACTGTATTTTTTAATATACTATCTGCAAGTGTTGTTAATAGCAAAGTTAAAAACAGAGTTAAAAAAACAAGGTTAAAATTTAGAAGGTAAAATTAAAAAAATCAAAATTAAAAGTTAACAAGGTTAAAAGGTGGAAGGAGCACCCTTAAGCCACTAGCCAGCCCCCAAGTTGCATAACAGAGTCAAGTCTTTGGCAGGGCAAGAATATGAGGAGTCAGCTCACCTCTAGAAGTAAGATGTTCCAAAGAGCAGGCACAACAGCAGAGAAGCCTCTCTTTCTAGATCACACAGATCCAAATTCTTTATCCAATGGAACCCACAGCATCTCCTTGCTGCAGATGGAACTGAACACACTCAAAACTGTAGAAATGGTGGTAGACTTTAGGAGAAACCCTCCCATACAATACAATACAATACTAGACAACACAGTATCAACAGTAGAGACCTTAAATTTCTAGGTTCTATCATATCTCAAGACCTAAAATGGACACCTAACATCAAGAATGTCATCAAAAAAGCACAGCAAAGGATGTTCTTTTTGCGCCAACTCAGGAGGCTCAAACTGCCCAAGGAGCTGCTGATTCAGTTCTACAGAGGAATTATTGAGTCTGTCATCTGTACCTCTATAACTGTCTGGTTTGGTTCTGCAACCCAACAAGACAGACACAGACTTCAGAGTATAATTATTTATTTATTTATTATTTATTTATTTATTTATTTGATTTCTATACCGCCCTTCTCCCGAAGGACTCAGGGCGGTGTACAGGCAAGAATAAAACAGACGGTACAATATACAAATTTAAAATGCAGTTAAAAAACTTATTTTAAAATTGGCCTGAAAAAATTAGAACTGAAAAAAAAAATTGCTACCAACCTGCCTTCCATTGAACACCTGTATACTGCACTAGTCAAAAAGAGGGCTGTGAAAATATTTACAGACCCCTTGCATCCTGGACATAAATTGTTTCAACTCCTACCCTCAAAACAACACTATAGAGCACTGCACACCAGAACAACTAGACACAAGCACAGTTTTTCCCAAATATCATCACTCTGATAAACAAATAATTCCCTCAAAATTGTCAAACTATTCACTAAGTCTGCATTACTATTAATCTTCTCACCTATCTCCTCCCACTTATGACTGTATGACTGTAACTTTGTTGCTGGTATCCTTACAGTTTATACTGATTGTTTCCAAGTATGATTTGATTGCTTATTTGTACCCGATGAATATCATTAAGTGTTGTGTCTTATGATTCTTGACAAATGTATCTTTTCTTTTTATGTACACTGAGAGCATATGCACCAAAGACAAATTCCTTGTGTGTCCAATCACACTTGGCCAACAAAAAATTCTATTGAGCGATATTTTGAAATGAATCTACACAATGGTTTTATTTTAAATTCTTCATATGTAATATGTTCAATAGGATCAGAAATGAGGAGTGGCCATACCCAATTGGAAGATGTGGAGAGACTTGACCCACAGAATCACCTAGAGTCAGAAACAACTGAATGGATGACATCATCTTCATTAATCCACCTACTGCTTTTACATCACAAAAGCTGGGAATGCTGCTTTTATTTTTATCAGCAGAATTAAGTGTTTCCTTTGTCCTTTTATGATGTTCAAATTTGCTGCATAGAATTGATGGACTGCAAGTGAAATTAGAATGTCCCTCTTGATAATTTTTCCCATGATGGAATAAAATACAATCATTGGATTGTATTGAACAACTTCGAAAAAGTAGACCTAATACATGAATCAAACAAAAAAGGCTTACTATTCTTTTTTTAAATATATATTTCCATTCACTTCGTCTGATTCTTGAAGGCTGCCTAGACAAGTTGTTGCAATTTTCTTGGCAAGATTTTTCAGAAATGGTTTGTCATTGCTTTCTTTCTTGGGCTGAGAGAAAGACCAAGGTCATCCAGCTGGGTTTGTGATGAAGGTGGGACTAGAGCTCACTGTCTCCTAGTTTCTAGCCTGATATCATAACCACGACACCAAACTGGCTCTCTTTTGCTTATATAATTTATCAGAAATAAATATATCAAGGATGGATGAAAAGGGGAATTATCCAATAGCTTACTTCTATACCAATCCCATAACCACTTCTGCTATTCCTCATAGGGGCTGGGTGATGCTCCTCAGAGGAAACTGTGGAAGTTTAAATCAAGAATATATAGGTTAATGCAAGTCATGCAGAGTTCCCAGCTGCTAAATCAAAGCAAACAGGCATCTTTAATGAATAGCAGAAATATATGTCTATAGACATTCTCAATCGTCCAGGTCATAATTTTCCCAAAGGTTCTTTTTCAAGAGGCAATCGGACTTTCTGCAATATAGGACAATGCATACTGGAGATGGATAATAACTTTAGCAACTGGAATTGGATGAGTCTGAAGATCATACTGCTTACTATGCAGTTGGAAGAAAATGGACTGTATGGTCTAGGAGAAAAAAGGAGGAAATTGGATGGTATGATCTCGGAAAAAGAAATAATGCAAGAAAACAATTTAGCAGAGTTTACCAATCCAATGTTTTCTTCATTTTTAACACTTTCCTCACCACCACCCCAAATATATTTATATTCATAAATATAACCACAGAACACATAAAAATGAAATTAACTATCATAATGGTACAAGAAGATAGGAAAGTTCAGTAATAACTTCATGTGATATAGTCAAAAGCTAATAATGAAACAGATCACTAACCATTCGTACATCCAACCTCATTGATAGAAGAAGTCTAGACATTAAGGATGAATATGAAAATAGACCACAAAAACGAAGAAGCATATGATGAACAATTGTAAGAATTGGGTATGTCTAGTCTAGTCAAAAGAAGGACTAGGGGTGACAAAATAGCAGTGTTCCAATATCTGAAGAACTACCACAAGGAAGAGGAGTGTCAATCTATTTTCCAAAGCAGCAGAAGGCAGGATAAGAAGCAATGGATGGAAACCAATCAAGGAGAAAAGCAACCTAGAACTAAGGAGAAATTTCCTGACAGCGAGAACAATTAACCAGTAGAACAGATTGCCTTCAGAAGTTGTAGATGCTCCATCAATGGAGGTTTTTAAGAAGAGATTGGGGACCCATTTGAACAGAATGGTATAGAGTTTCCTTCTTGGGCAGGGGGTTGGAACAGAAGAGCTCAAATGTCCCTTCCAACTCTGTTGTTTTATTATTCAGAAGAAGGCAAACTGTTGATGAAAATTTCCAAGAAGAGAACAAAAATCAAAGGCAAAAGTCCCAGGCAGAAACTTGACAATGAATTTCAGTGAGCTGTTAGAAATGACAACCAACACTATTATGACAACACATGTAAAGATATTAAAGGTAGAAAGAAAGAAAAACAAGAAAATCTTGCAAAATGTATTTGAATTCATGAGGAGGCTCCAACTTCAAGTCAGTATGCTACAGGACACCAATGGTGATCCAAAGAAGGTAAACAAAGGAATATATTGAAATTGTATATAGAAGGAGTGTCAGCAGTCAAGATACTTTTAAAAATATCTCCTATTTAGTATTAGAAGATAAAGCTATATCAGCACTCTGGTCATTACTCACTAGGAAGGCTATAGGAATTGATGGAATAGAATATCTATAGAAATATGGCAAATAACTAAAGAATCAGTGAAGGTTGTAAGCCAGTATGCAAAAAAATAAATAAATCACACAATGGCCAATTAAATGGAGGTAGTAGTCTGCATATGATTAACAGACTTAATATAATACACAAACAATTGTATAATATACTTTAATTCACTTGCCAGTAAAATAATGCTTAAGATCATCCCCATGCAACTAGGACTTTACGTGGAGAGGGAAATGACAGGTGCTCATGCCAGTGTAAGAAGATTGAGGAACAAGCATTGTTAATACACACTGGATAACTGAGAAAGCAAACAATAACAACAGAAAACTTAATATATGGCTCTTTAGTTATAGAAACGCTTTAGTTCAGGGGTCTCCAACCTTAGCAACTTTAAGACTTGTGGACTTCAACTCCCAGAGTTCCTCAGCCAGCTTTGCTGGCTGAGGAACTCCGGGAATTGAAGTCCACAAGTCTTAAAGTTGCCAAGGTTGGAGACCCCTGCTTTAGTTGACGTAGTCTTTTGTCAACTAAGTCAAACTCAGATGTATTTAAAATGTATTTTGGAAACTGGGAACTCAGAGCATTTATCTAACCTCATACAAAACCTATAAACAGGACAGATAACTACTCTCTAGAAGGGTACAATGTTCTTTTACTAAGTCAACAAAGAAACAAGACAAAGCTGCTTACTCTCTCCCTGATTATTCTGCCTATCTATTGAATATCCATTGAGAGAGGCTGAGTTGGAAGGAGATAAATTTCTAATGAGAAATTTGAGGGACCAGTTTGGGAACAAATTGCCCAGGAGAGATATCTATGTAATTGCAAAGAGTCAACAACAACCTGACGGGGCAAATAATTAATCAACATTTAAGGAACCAGCAGCCAAGAAATATGCCACAGATTAGCACTTGATAGAGCAGTAAAGATATTCAGATGCATTAATCAATCAATTAATTATGCCAATATTGTTTCTGACCTGTCTGAGCTATTTAGGCTTTGGAGCTTCATGTCTTCATTTTCATCTTCATTGGTGTAAGAGGACACTAATGGCACAGTTATGTAGCTTAATCTTTATTACTAAGCTGATATGCTATTATCATGCTACCATAAAGGCATTTTTAGGTGTGTATAAAAGCTATACACACTTGGATTAGGATTCTATATGCACCAAAGTAAAAGTAGATAAATCTCAAAAAGCAAAATGCCTTAGTTGAGCAATGTCCCATACATAGGGATTCTTTTTCATCTGGCCATTTTTTTGTATGGGGAGAGGGAGAAGAAGGGGAAAGTAGCCAATCTGTGATGCAATACACCCGAGTAAAATGATATATTGGTTAAATTAAGACTGAGCAATCTAATTAAAAAATAAAGCAAAAATACATATTGCCTACCACTTCCTTGTCTACCTGACATCCTCCAACCGTTTCCACTCAGCAGAAAACACACCCCATCAGTTATTTCCTACCTGCCCCAGCCATTTATATAGTAGCTCACTTCCTTGCCTTTCAGTGCCATGTGTGCACCACATATTTTGTGAGCGTTACGAAACAGGGAACAGCTATATCTTAACAAGTAACACTCCGTAAATCTCATTCACACATATGAAGTCAGTTGCAAATGAAACTCATTTCGCAGACAAGCTCTGCTGTCTTGATTTAAATATGGAGCTAAGGAAGCAGACCTCAGCACTTGCTTTAAGGTCCTACTTGTATTAGCCCTTTTAAAAATTTTATAGGGCTATCTTTGCTGCTATATCAATTAACATATGATAAAAGAGTTTAATAAACTAGAAGCTGTTTTTGTGGCCTGTTTTTTTTCAGGTAGCTCCTAGAACTGGGATGTTCAAACAAATGGAGACTCGATATGGGATCATGATGCCATTTTTCGGGCACCCACAATTCAGAGTTCCCATTACCAAGGTACTTATGAAAACTCTTATTGCAGTTTGAGTTGAAAACTGCTTCATTGAACAAACATTTAATTGAATGAACTTGTTGCACTTCCATAATTAATATGTGGGTGGAATACTACACTCCATTGTATCTCAGTGCCAAAATGTAAGTGATTTTATACTTATGTGTGTTTACTCTAAAAGGACTTCCCTCTTCCCCAGTAACCATATAACTAGAGGAGGGCTGCCGGGTTTTTTTGGATAGTTACTAGCACCAAGGAACTTGGTTTCTCTGATTCTTTCTGTATATCTTTTTGCAAAATGGAGGGGAAAAGGTCAATGTATGGAACAAACTCAGTACATTTATGTGAAAGAATCTGAGAGTTTTGGGAATAAATAAGTAATGTTGTGAAAACTGAAGCGCAGAACCACAGAGAGTGAAGAATTCAAGTGGTTTTAAAAATAAGCAACCATTATTTTAAACAATACTCTTGGATAACATAATAATGTATAATGGCTGAGCATGTATTCTCAGGTTCAAGCAAGAAGGAAGGAGGAAAGATACTGCAATCAGGAATGTCAGCAAACAAAGGAAAATGAAACATGTTTAGATGAAATATCGTATCAATTACAGGAAAATTTACAGCTGAGGTTAACACAAGAGTAATAGCAAAAGAGATCCGGTAGAGGTATTTATGTTAAAAGAAGATGAAAATACTATATAGACATTATGGAGTGACAGAAACATTTGTAGAGACAATATACATGCATGAATCAATTGCATTTGGGGAGCTATACTAGGCAGAAAACCAGCTGTCAAAAATAGGAAAAAATCTGACCCACATGAAATACCCACTGAATTTAAGGCTGCAGGAGAACAGTCAATTAAAAACCTAACAAGTGCATGCCAACAACTCTGGAAGGAGACCTAGGGTTTGAAATAGTTTGGTTTTATGTCTATACTGAAGAAAAGGAATGCAAGAGAACATGCTGTTTCCAAACCATTAGAGTAATTTCAAATGCAAAAGCAAAAAGTCTTTTGCTTAAGACTTTTAAAAGCATGCTTTGGCTTAAGAGAGTCCAGAGATATTTTACGAGAAGAGTCCTCCACTTCTCCTACCTGCAATAAAGTATCTTATGCCACCAGACTCCAAATTTTGGGCTTAGACAACTTAGAACTATGCCGACTTCAGTCTGACCTAAGCATAGTACATACAATTATCTACCACAATATCCTACCTGTCAATGACTACTTCAGCTTCAACCGCAACAATACACAAACAAATAATAGATACAAACTCACGGTAAACTGCTCCAAACTCGATTGCAGAAAATATGACTTCAGTAACAGAGTGGTCAATGCCTGGAATGCACTACCTGACTCTGTAGTTTCTTCCCCAAACCCCCAAAGCTTTAAGCTTAAACTGTGTAATGTTTACCTCACCCCATTCCTAAGAGGTCTGTAAGGGGTGTGCATAAGTGTACTTGCGTGCCTACCGTCTCTGTCCTAATATTCCTTTTTACTTATTCTTTTCATGTATCCAAATTATGTTTATACTTTTACCTGTTATCTTATATATGATTGACTAAATAAATAAATAAATAATGTTATAAGAATAAATGGGTATCAAAATTCAAAATACAGAGTCCAGACAAGGCAAAGGGGCACAAAATCTTGTAGCCTAAATTAGGTGAGTGATAGAGGCACACTAAAGGAACCAAGGTTATCTATGCTTTTTATTTACTAGAGCAAAGTCTTTTTGTGGTGTAGCATTTTTCAAACTTACCAACTTTAACATGGGTGGACTCCCAGAATTTCACACCCACCCACGTACAAACAGATGCAGAGACCTTTAAACGATAGGTCAACCAGCCAACTGTTCAACAGGCTGACCACTAGGTAGCAGCACAAAATCAGAGTCCTCCAGATTTCTGCAGTCATCTGCTAGGTGTCCTTGAAGAGTTGGAATATGAGAATTGTAGAACAGGAGTTAGCCTTGAAGAAAGAATGTGGCAACTGTTAACAAAAATATCAGCTTAGGTCAGAAAAATAGGACTGAGTGAGGTGGCAATTCAAGATTCAGAATCTTGATTCTTATGGGTACAACAGAAAGAGAATGAGAAACTCAATCTTTCAAGAGTGTGTGATTATAATAATCTATATTAATAAAGAAGCATTTCAATATTTCTTCTAGTGGCTGTTCTTGACCTGGTCTACCTCACAGAATTGACAAAAAGAAGGCTTAGCTTTAGGGAGCTAAGTGATTTATCCTGTGAAGATTTTGTTCTGCAGTGTTTATTTTAAGCACTCATATAGATCTTTCTGTTTAGATTAATACCAAATTCTTACAAATAGAGGAGAAAGGATCTTTTGGGGGAGGGGGATATGTAAGTTGTACAAAGGCCAGACAAATGTTTTCTGCAACTTCCTTCAAATAATAGTTTGCCCATAGTCATTTAAAATCATTAAGAGAAGATTCTCCAATGTTAAGCATAAGAGGTTCAGAAGTTGCGTATTTATTACTTTTTATTACTGCTTCAATCAAACATTAAAACTTTGCCAAATTTTTCATTCCTTCATTAAAAAAACATGAATTCTTTTTAAAAAAACCATTTTAGGTCACAAGTCTTAATTTAAATTTTGTAAGCCAACTCAAACTTGTTGCAACAGTAAGCCTTTAACCTGTTCTCACTTTTGAGACTGCCATAATAAAAGCAGACATTCTCCTGAAATTTTATCTTAGAAAAGCTCAATAAGAAGACTTTAGGTTCTCTGCTTCCTTTCTTTCATGACTTCTGAGGCACTTTTATATGGAGAGATTAAATTTACATATAATTTAACCATAAAACATTAATATATTAGACACCACGAGGTTTAAATAAAACGTTGCGTGGAAATAAGCATTCATGAGTATAACATGCGTTCCTCTGAGTTTCTTTTCCATTATTTATTTATTTATTTTTCAACTGCCACCTCTGGTGGGTGCCCAGAGGGGCTTACAAAAGACCCAAATTAAAATTAACAATAAAATAATCTAACAAATGAAAAGTATGTTGAAAGAGATAACTCTGCAGATATTTGATCAATCTAAGGAGCACAGTTCTCCGTGATTTGAAAACAACAGATCCAAACTTATATGATAAATGAGATATCCCCTGCTTTGGCAAATGTAGTCAAACATTTTCCAGCAGAGAAATGATGTGATTTGTTTCATATGATTTGTGTCATTCAAAAGTTCATCCAACAACTGCTGGAAGTAGGCTTCTCTGCCTACTTTGTACATGAGAAGGAATCTCTTGCAGCTATCTGAAACGGCTTTAGAAGGAGGGAATGTGGTGCTTGAAAAGGGCTTTGCATCCAGCATTCTTAAAGTGATTTTTGCAAGAGATCTTAAAATATAGTACAAGCAGTCCTTGAGTTACCACCACAAGGGAGCCCAACATTTTGGTTGGTAAGTGAAACATTTGTTTAAGTGAGTTTTGCCCCATTTTGTGACCTTGCTTGCAACAGTTGTTAAGTTAATCATTGCAGTTGTTCAGTTAGTTATTCAGTTAAGTTAGTTAGTACAGTTGTTAAGTGAATCGGACTTCCCCATTGCCTTTGCTTGTCAGACGGTTGCAAAAGGTGATCATAGAACCCAGGATACTGAACTGTCATAAATATGAACCAGTTACGAAGCATCATGACCATGGAGAGACTGCAGTGGTCGTAAGTGTGAAAAATAGTCATAAGTCACTTTTTCAATACTTTTGTAACTTTGAATGGTTACTAAATGTTGTAAGTTGAGGGCTACCTGTAATGAAAAATTTCATATCAGCATTGCTATCAGATGCACGGACCTGTTGTGTATATATAGTGTGTCAACTAAACTAAAGTTTTAGAAACAAAGTTTCTAAAGTTCACAGAAACAATTAGGACCTTAGTTATTTACGGGACCACCTGCTGCTTCCGTTTGCCTCCCACCGATCCATGCGCTCTCACAGAGAGGGACTCCTCAGGGTGCCGTCAGCCAAGCAATGCCGGCTGGCGACCCCCAGGGGGAGGGCCTTCTCTGTGGGGGCTCCTACCCTCTGGAACGAACTTCCCCCGGGACTTCGTCAACTTCCCGACCTTTGGATCTTTCGCCGCGAGCTGAAGACATACCTATTTTTTCGAGCAGGACTGGCATAGGATTTTAGAATTTTATATGTTATTATTGGGGTTTTAAATTTTAATTGGGTTTTATTGTTTTATATATATTTTAAATTGGCCATATTTGATAGGTTTTTTAATTACTGTTTTATGATATTTATTATTGTGGTTTTATTTGGCTGTGAACCGCCCTGAGTCCTTCGGGAGAAGGGCGGTATAAAAATTTAATTAATTAAATAAATAAATAAATAAGTCAGAACATTTAACAATCTACTATATTTTAACCAAGCCTCATTTTTTCTTCTATTAATTTATGAAATCAGAGAATTACGAGTGGAGGTGCTCGATCCAGCGTCTCTGAATTCTGAACAGTAAATCGGCTTTCGCTAATGGAGAATCACACTTTCGAAAAAAATAGTATGCGGTGGCAAGAACGCAATTTGAATGACGCTCTAAAATAAAGTGAGCTGTAAATAAACACAGATGCAAATTAGGTAATAGGATGATAAAACCATAGTGTTCAATATATTCTCCATTTAGTTCTGTTGTAAACTTCACCCTGATCTTAATGCGGTTGGATGGCATCCATAATTTGCAAAGTTGTGTTTAACTACCCTGACATTTGAAGTTTTTTTTTTTCTTACTGACTGGTGTTTTAAAATTAGTATGACTAAAATGAACCTTAAGACCTGCTTTTCTTCTCCTCCTTTAGTGTTCTAATTATACTCTTGTCACTTTCTATCTTGGCACATTTTTAGCTACATGTACCTTTCTGCAGTGACACCACATTTTACCTTTTGTCTACTGTCTTTGAAATTACAACAATCTTATATGTAATTTTAGATTTCAATTAACGTTGCTTTGCTCAACTAAGAATAAAAATAGCTTATGACATTCTACACTTTTCCACTGGGAAATGAATGACCTCCATTGTCTTTTAGCAATGAACTCTTTGGTTTAGAAACTATATAGCTAGTTTCTCACCGGAAAAAAAAATAGACAGTAATTCCTGATTTAAAGATTAGTTATTCATTTAAGTTGTCATCATGTCTTATTGGAAAATGTGAAAAGGAGAGTGCTCTGATTGTTCGCTGAAGCTTTGGTTGGGATGACATATTATGTTGAACCACCCTGCTGTTTGAGTGATCTTCTCTTAAGGAGCTGTAGTGAAACAGTGGTTACAATGCAGAATTGCAGGCTAACTTTGCTAACTGCCAGGACTTCAATCCTGACTGGCTCAAGGTTGATTCATCCTTCTATCCTTCCGAAGTCGGTAAAATGAGGGCCCAGATTGTTGGGGGAAATATGCTGTCTCTGTAAACAACTTAGAGAGGGCTGTAAACCATCATGAAGTGATGCTAATGCTATTGCTATTAATGTGATCTGAGAGTTTCAAACCATGGTTTATAGCAGTGTTGGATTTCAAAAAAATTTACTACCGGTTCTGTGAATGTGGCTTGGTGGGCATGGCTTGGTGGGCGTGAAAGGGGAAGGATAATCTCCATTTCCTCCCCAATCCAGGGGAAAGTTACTGCAAAATCCCCATTTCCTCACGATTAGCTAGGACTTGGGAGGCAGGGAATAGATGGGGGCGGGGCCAGTCAGAATTTTTACTACTCAAAATTTCCGCTACCAGTTCTCCAGAACTGGTCAGAACCTGCTGAAACCCACCTCTGGTTTATAGGACATGTGACCCAAATCACAGCTTGTTCAATAAACAATGATTACAGGAATCATGGCTTAGTGAAAAGCCTGAACCAATCTATATTGTGACTATTTATGTATAAGTGCTATATATGCAGGTTTGTATGTAATACACATAGAAAGATATGCATACACATCTACATAGAAACATGCATAGATTTATTTTATAGAAATTATTTTATAGCTTGATCTACACACACACACTCCATCCTTGGAAGTAGAAATATTGATTTCTATATAGCTATCAGTGTAATATAAATATCTGTAATTTAATGAAAGAATTCAAGCTGCCAGTCATGATGCAACAGTAGCAGTTGGAAGAATTCTTAACTTCATAATAAATGGAAGCCAGTTTTCCAGTTTATAAAATAACTTCACATTGCTTGTTGGTTTAGCTCATAAAATCATCCGTTGTAATGTTCTTCCTGTCAATGACTTCTTTAGTTTCAATAACAATATCACAAAAGCTACCAACAGATTTAAACTCAATGTCAACCGCTCCAGTTTAGACTGCAGAAAACACGATTTGTGTAACAGAATTGTATATGCTTGGAATGCATTACCTGACTCTGTGGTTTCTTCTCATAACCCCAAAAGCTTTACTCAAAATCTATCCACGGTTGACCTCACCACTTTCCTAAGAGGACTCTAAGGGGCGTGCATAAGAGCACAAATGTGCCTACCGTTCCTGTCCTATTGTTTCTTCCCATATGTATATATATGTTTATAGTACCTTGTTTCTCCTCATATATAAGTTTATATATTATATAATCCTTTATGCAATGCTTGTATATATTGTTACAACAAATAAATAAATAAATAAACAGATAAAATTGCAATAAAAATAGATTTGCTGTGAGCTGCTTAATACAGTTTATTTTTGGTGGTTCATCACTGTTCCCTGTTATTTATTACTCTACTGCAATTATGAAAAAGAAATACCTAGCTTCACAATTCTCAGAACTCATAAGGATGATTTACATAATCTCAGTGGGACAAAGGTGAAAGTACTTTTATGGGTATGTGCAATATGCTCTAGTACATGACCTTGTAATCCTTTAATTTGGGTAGAGTCAGAGTAACTGGTTAGAGCTAAGCATTTATTGGCCAGATGCCCTTCCTGATGCCTACATGGAGTTCACAGCAGATATTTTTTCTTTGCATCCTAGGAGAGAAAATCTGCCACTACCTAGGATTGAACTCTCAACCTTCCGGGTGGGAGGCGAGCATCTTGACCACCATCACATTGCTCATGTGTGAAATGCACCATCTCCAAATATTTCATCATTTGTACCCTGTCCCAAACCTGTCCCACATCATGATTTCTCTGGACTTCTTAGAGCCACTTTAAAATATTTGGATTATTTCTTGGAGATGGAAATTTAGTGCTTCCATTCTTAATTAAAGCAATTCCTTAAACAATCATTCTTTTCCTTTTCTTTCTTTCCCATTTGCTTATTAATACTTATTATTTAGGTGTCTGTGTCATTCTATTCCAGACTGGGTTGGACCCAAGAAAAGCGAATATATTAAAAATAATAGAAAAGAAAAACATTCCTCTCCCACCCCACTGCCAGATTGTTATCAAATGGCCAAGTTTTAACAAGCTAAAGAAAAAGTGGTCCATATGTGCAAAACCAGCTGTCTTACAGAGATCCATCAGATGTTATATTATTTGCCATGGTGTTTTATATGTTTATAATATATGTTTTATATGGTTCCTCAAGGGGGAAAAATACTGTGGTTTTTTAATCAGCATGCTGATGATTTTTAATTTAATGAAATTAAAAATATTCCAACACATTTCTTGCACACTGTAAGGGATTAGAGCACAAGAGACTAGCTGCACATACAATCCTATCCTTTACTTTAAATATTTAACTATAGATATAGGTGTAGATATACAGTAGATATAAGTAACTATTTCTTTACTGAAAAAGATAATGTTAGGTGAAAATTATCAATAAGACCTGGATACAAAAAGTTCATTCCAAACACAATTTCAACGTACAGCAATTCTGCACATGAGCTTTAAGTTGCAGTTGCAGTTCCAGCTGCACCTGGAAATGGAAATGAAACCGAAGAATTATGATCCAGGTTTCAATCCATTCCTTCACGAGAGCAATGATGCCAGACAGATGTTCAACGCAACAGCAGCCAGCACAGCTCTTCATTGATGGGTGCCCCTCCACTGGTGCTGAAAAGGCAAGTACCAGTTGCTTTCATCTTTGTAGGTGGGTCTTGGAAAATACGTCCCAAGATCTACCTGCAAGGAATTCTGCCTGCATGGAATAGAAATCCTTCCATTCCTCACCATCCAGTCAGAGATGAAGAAGTTTCTTGGTTGAGAAGCGAAACATCTTCAAAGAAAAACAAGAAAGTCCAGTTGCCTCTTGAAAAAGGGACAAACATGGCTTGGATGACTGAGAATGTCCATAGACATTTAGCTATGCTTTTTGGGATGAGCACCCTTCGAATGGAAGGGAATACAAATGGATTTCCAGAAAAATTGCAGACTACAGGAACCATTTGCAGTTCAGTTTGAGATGCAGACAACACAGACACATCCCCAACAGCCTGTGCCTGTGTTCAACAATGAAGGGACACAAGGCAGAAAACATCCTGCAGGAAGCACAGCTCTACACCACAGGCTTTTCAGCAGTTCCAAGAAGGCTCGGCACCCATTTGCACTACTCAAGTGACCCTGAGGACACAGACAAACCACAAAGTGGCCTCAATGACTCTCTAAAAGAATGCAAATGACCAGTTGTTTACAAGGAATATAAAAGCTTCCATTCCCACCCTCCCTCCCAGTCAGAGCTGAAGAAGCTTCTTGGATGAGAAGTGAAACAGCTTCAAAGAAAAACAAGGAAGTCCAATTGTCTCTTGGAAAAGACAACCATGACCTGGATGACTAAGAATCTCCACAGATGTCTGGGAAGATAGCAATTTCCTTTTTATGAGCTCTCAGTTCTTCTAGCTTTCAGGCACCCTCCTGCCCAATCAATGAAATCTACCCAGAATCCTTTTTTTGTTTACTCCTTCAAGCCCTGACAAAATATGAATTTTTAAAATATGAATTCTCCCTGTTCTATTTTCCTTGCCACCTCCTGCAGTTCCACTAATCCTAATCCTAACCCTAACCTTAAATCTCTTCTGATAAATTCTAGCTCAGCTTTTTTGAGGGGAAGGGGTATTTATATATGAGAAAGGCAAAGAAATATGGTATGAAGCCTTGCATTTTTCAGCAAAGAGCATTTGTATCTTAAACATTAAATATTAGTGTCAGAACCCCAACAGCATGTATAAAGAGATACCACATAACAAAATGTGCTTGTCCAGCTTGTCTGCTGCAAAGCCAACAGCCCAGATTCAAGACCTGAGCACCACATGATAGGGTGAGCTCAGTGGTGAAATCCAATTTATTTTACTACCGGTTCTGTGGGTATGGCTTGCTAGGCATGATGTGGCTTGGTGGGTGTGGCTTGGTGGGCATGGCAGGGGAAGGATACTGCAAAATCTCCATTCCCTCCCCACTCCTGAGGGAAGAATATTGCAAAATCTCCATTCCCACCCCATTCTGGGCCAGCCAGAGGTGGTATTTGCCGGTTCTCCGAACTGGTCAAAATTTCTGCTATTAGTTCTCCAGAACCTGTCAGAACCTGCTGGATTTCACCGCTGGGTGAGCTCCTGTTCTTGCCACAGCTCCTGCCCACCCAGAAGTTCAAAAGCATGGAAATGCGAGTAGATAAATAGGTACCACTTTAATGGGAAGGTAACTGTGCTCTGTGACAGGCCATGCTGGCCACATGAACATGGAAATGTCTTTTGGATAGCATTGAGGCAATGGTCTTGAAACAGAGATGAGCACTGACCCCTATAGCTGGCAATGACTAGTGAAGTAAAATCTGTGGACTCTTTTTTTTTTTTTTAAACAATTTCAGTCTAGTTTGAATCAGAAGAATTAAATTCAAAATTTGACAACTTAGAATTTGAAGTAAAAGCAATCTGGATAAAACAATCTCCAATATACAAGTAACATGGTAGAATAATATGGTGCCTGGTTTTAATAGGAAAGATAATTTAAAGTTTAAAAAAAAAACTAAAGAAAAAAAAGGCTTTTGAGTCAGTGGAATGATGATGTGATGTCTTCTGCCATGACAGTTCCTCTTTAGTAGGTTTATAATCTGTCTGTAAAGCATTCATGTATTAGATGTAAAAAATTCATAGATGAAAAGCACTTGGGATAAATAAAGATCAGTAATTATTCCAAGTGTCAGTTCCTATCTTTAAAAAAAAACTACTGGAGCAGAGAATACATCAACTTCAATAAAAAGTTATTTGTTATTTTCAATGTTTATCTTCAAAAAAATAATATAGCAAGTACTGGTTTTCTCCCCCAGATTATAGGCTTCATACATTCATTACTTCACAAAGCAAGAATTCAGTGGAAAATCTCTACCACTTTGCGGACAGGCACAAGGTAAGTAAGATTTAAAGTGAAATCCAGAAGTTTCCCTGTAAATGTAATTATGTTCATATAGGGTTGGTTGGGTTGGAGGCTATAATACCCAGTTTTCCCCAAGAGAATAGGGTTAAACATAAATGAAGTCTGAAGCAAAACTGACTTTGTAGTCAGTTCAGCTCACTAAAAACCATCACTCAACTTGTCAGCACAACCCAACTATATATAATTCAATTGTTTAGCCTTCCTGACAAGTTCTAATCAGGAAGATTTAGGCTTGCTAACATTAACCCTGAATTACTAAGGGCAATGTTCAGGAAGACTGTGGCCATTGATCTGATGGACACCTCCACTATATATTTCCCATAGAACAAGTCTTTCAGAAAAGGCCAGCCCGCTGTTTCTCAGGAGCAACAAAGTAAATTTAACAGTACATAATAATAAAAAGAGTTTATGTTTTTAGCTAAACAAATTAAGAGCATTAGGATAGAAATAAACATTGAGGCCCAAAGGTCTAAGCAACTAATACCTACTGTCAAAGAGAAAACTAGGCTACTCAAGACACATGATAAAACCATCTTTCAAACTTAGGAAACTTTCCAAAGCAACATGTGCATGATATAGAAGTCTTTTCTTCATGGAAAAATCTACAGACAGTTCCAGAGAAAACACTACTGACCATAATTAATCTCTTGGTTCCGTGTAATTATTTAACAGAATATCTAGGGATACACTTGTTTAATATTATCCATTATGCATCTGGACCACTCTACTATAATCTGTGGCTTTCTGTGTCCTACCCCACAGCCATTGTGGAAAGATTGGCACCCTGCACAACTTGCCACTATTGACTTCATTGTTCACTATAAACGATGCATTCCTGATTCTGTGCTCTTTTCAGCTCACCGCCATCCTTTCACTTTTGAAGAATGGGATAGCTCACCTTACATACAGATGCTAGGAACATCCTTGCAAATGCATTAAATAGAACTATAAAATATTAAATCGGGGTTGGTGAACTCCAGTGTTGACTTCCTTATTTATACAAATAGATCATTCTTTTCAGTTCTCCAAGGACTGGACTAGTTTCTGTTACAATTCAAGTATACGCAAAAGGTGGTAAATAGAATCTGGAAAGCTGCTGCCAATTAGCCTATTACATGTAGGGAACAACTTGTATGCTAGACACTTTTATGAGAAATTAGTTGACTGGATAGCACAGAACAATATTTTTGCAGGTTTAGGAATGACATTCAATGCTTTTGTCCTGCATTATTTAGTAAAAATGTATATCAGTGATTCTTGAGACTGAATCTCTGTCATATTTTGTGACTGGAGTATTTAATTCAGTTCTAAAACACAAGATTTAAGACAGATTGATTACCAGTAACCCTTGATTTACAACAATAGTTGAGTATGGAATTATAGTCGTAAATTGTTAAGGTTGTAAAATGGATCAGCATGTGACCAGATCAAATTTTATGACATTTTTGTGGTGATCATTAAGCAAACACCATGATCATTAAATGAATGTGGTGGCTTTTAAGTTGTTACATGAACACTGCGGTCATTAAGTGACTGCTATGGTGGTTAAGTGAATCCATTTTACCCAATGGGACTTTTATGACAAAAATAAGAAGTAAACACCAGAAACTGGCAAAAAAAAAAAAACATTGAAAATCATGGTCATATGACTGCAGGATGCTGCAAACAATCATAAAGGTGAACTGTTTGACAAGTGCTCAAAATGTGATAATGTGACATGGAGTTTGTGTGTATGAACTCATCATAACTTCAAAATCAGTACCTAGTTTTTGAAGGAGTCCATTGTAACTTTGAAGAGTTGCTAAAGATTTGGGATTATGGCATTTGACTGCCAGCTGGTATTGGTAGATCCTAGTTTTTAATTGACATGATTGTCAATTATGTTTGTTCCACATATAATTTTTGTGTGTTTTTATAAATTTTTAACACAATTATTTGTTTTTTCAAAAAATATAATTGACAGGTTATATCCGTGGGAAAGGTAAGGATTTTCCTTTAAAAGAAAAAATGGCTTGAATGAGCAGTTCTCAGAGTAAAAAGCATTTGATGCAAATGATACCATTAATGTAACTTCTATCAGTTAAAAATACATCTCGTATTTAGATTTTGGACATTCCAGAAATAATAATTTCACATGAATATTCTGGCACATGACATAATAGCCAAAGTATTAGTCCTGATTCATATGGGTCATTGTGGTTTTCCCATATGAAGAAGATTTTGATTATTAAGTTCCTAGTTCAGGGATCTGCAACCTTAAACACCCAAAGAGCCATTTGGACCTGTTTCCCACAGAAAACAAAACACTGGGAGCCACAAAAACCCTTCCTGTGTCTGACTATTCCTTGAGCGGCCACAAAACTAGCATGTGTAGTTGAATTAAACTTTCTGTTTTCTTCTGAAACTTTTCTTTTCTTGGATTTATCCATGGTTGGCCTATTGGAGGTTGAAAAGCTCAATAAATCGTATGCCAGTGGGTGTCGCACATTAGCAGTTGTGAGGCATATTTTGAGTGACAGGGAGCCACAGCAGAGGGGTGAAAGAGCCACATGCAGCTCCAGAGCCACAGGTTGCTGACCCCTGTCCTAGTTGCTGCTTTTATTGAGGTCTATTTAATTTTAATCTCAGAATTCAATCATTTAGCAATGATTTCCCCTTGTTTTTGTAAAGCATTCCAATGGAGAATGGGAGATTCAACATAGCATTTCATTTCCTTCCTCAGCGGTACATCCTGAACTATAGACATCTGTTCTTGGATAGTTTGTGTTTCAGTCCAGTGCATTCATATAAAAGGAAGACATTAGGGTTTTTTTTTTTTCCTTTTCAACTACATTAAGTATATAATATATAATATAATATATTATAACAACAGAGTTGGAAGGGACCTTGGAGGCCTTCTAGTCCAACCCCCTGTCCAGGCAGGAAACCCTACACCATCTCAGTCAGATGGTTATCCAACATTTTCTTAAAAATTTCCAGTGTTGGAGCATTCACAACTTCTGCAGGCAAGTTGTTCCACTTATTAATTGTTCTAACTGTCATTAATTGTTCTAATTGTTCTAACTGTCAGGAAATTTCTCCTTAGTTCTAAGTTGCTTCTTTCTTTGATCAGTTTCCACCCATTGCTTCTTGTTCTACCCTCAGGTGCTTTGGAGAACAGCCCGACTCCCTCTTCTTTGTGGCAACCCCTGAGATATTGGAACACAGCTATCATGTCTCCCCTAGTCCTTCTTTTTATTAAACTAGACATACCCAGTTCCTGCAACCGTTCTTCATATGTTTTAGCCTCCAGTCCCCTAATCATCTTTGTTACTCTTCTCTGCACTCTTTCTAGAGTCTCAACATCTTTTTTACATCGTGGTGACCAAAACTGGATGCAATATTCCAAATGTGGCCTTACCAAGGCATTATAAAGTAGCACTAACACTTCACGTGATCTTGATTCTGTCCCTCTGTTTATGCGGCCCAGAACTGTGTTGGCTTTTTTAGCAGCTGCTGCACACTGCTGGCTCATATCTAAATGGTTATCCACTAGGACTCCAAGATCCCTCTCACAGGTACTACTATTGAGCAAGGTGCCACATATATGGTACCGGTGCATTTTGGGTTTTTTTGCCTAAATGTAGAACCTTACTTTTTTCACTGTTGAATTTCATTTTGTTAGATAGTGCCCAATGTTCAAGTCTGTCAAGATCCTTCTGTAACTTGAGCCTATCTTCTGGAGTGTTGGCTATTCCTGCCAGCTTGGTGTAATCTGCAAATTTGATGAGTTCCCCATCTATCCCTCGTCCAAGTCATTGATGAAGATGTTGAAGAGTACTGGGCCTAAAACAGAGCCTTGGGGTACTCCACTGCATACTTCTAGAAGAAGGCACAAAACTCCTGTTTCATGCTTCCAAATACACTCCTACAACTCCATGCTCAGAAATAGTATGGATATAGTGTAGATAAACCTCAAGCATTTGAACTCTCTAGTTGACCTAAACCGTATGAATCTCTGGAGTAACGAAGTGCAAACCAATAGTTCTATAGATCCTGCCATCTTGAGATGGATATGTTACTTATATGTAATTGTGGTTTTAAATTATCTGTGTATTCATACATTTGAGGGGCATGCCTACCCAACAATGTAGGACATCTTTAGTACTGAAAAGGACTTTTGGGTAGGAATCCCATCTGTCATGGCTTCTTTTACAACTATATCCAATATTGTGGACTCCCAAGAGTCATTAACAGCACAGGTCCTTACACAACACTCATAAGTAGACTTTCCTACTACCACCCACATAGTATCCTACACTTCACAATATTACCAACACTCCTTGTGAGTATTGCTACAATTTGGATCCTGGACTCTTCACATGCAAAGTAACTACCCTGCCACTCCCCTTTATAAAATTTAGGACTTTTAGTTTAGTTCTGCAAAGGACTTTTGGGTAGGAAACACACCTAAGAAACATGTTCCTGTCCTCTCAGGTTGCCTAAACAGTAGAGAAGAAAATAAGTGGGGTTTAAGGCCCCACGTATTTAGATAAAACCTATAGGGCAAAATTAGAAGGGTTATGTTTGAAGAAGAGATTACCATTGGAAGAATCCTGTGCTGTTTTCTTCAGAGTCTCTGTGCATTTTACATGAAGGACAAGCTTACATCAATTGCAGAGGGACATTACTATGTCCAGGTACTGCAAGATAGGAAAAAAAAGATAGCTCTGCTTAAGGTCATGACTGCCATTGACTGACATAATATTAATAAATGTAGATCAATTTACAGCTCTGGTAAATCATGCAAAGAACTTAGACAAAGATCAAAAATATTTTATTGGAAAGTAGATATGAAAATCAAGCAGCTTTGAGAGTATACGTCATAAACCAAGAGTCCTTCCTCAGTTTCTGTAGAGGGCTGACAGTTCCTTGTTAGAAGAAGAAAAACCTTTGAAGAATGGTTAAAGGAAGACAGTTTATCACAAATAGAAAGACAGGGCTATGAGTACATCTAAAGTGGAAGCACTCAAAATGGAAATCTGAGAGCACTTTCGAAAAGACTGTATTTGGAAGATGGACACTATACCCCTGTGGAGTTGAAGATAGGATAATCAAATCTACTGAAAGTAGACATAATTCACACACAATGAGCCAATGTAATTAAAAACATGAATGCCATTTTGAAGGGGACCAGAACTCTTGAAAAAACAGTGCAGCAAAGAACAATCTTAATTGTTTACTTTGGGAAAACACCCACTGTCTCAGACTGCAGGATAGTGGAGAAGATAAAATAATGGATAAATTTCAGACATGGTAGTTCAAGAAATTCATAACTGAGATGGAATCTGGAGAATGAATTGAACCTGCCACTTCTAGCCATTTCACTTCATGTTTAGGCTCTCCACGTTACAATATCAAATGAACTGACTGCTTGCCAGTTCACAGAGGAGAACATCCTTAGATCCAATTTGAAGAATTATCAGAAAACTAGGACTTGGCTCCATTGAAGGGTTTGTTGTTGCAGTGGTATCACACCATCATTTTGCCTTAAACTTACTCTTCAAGGTTTGTCAGCAAGGTTTTGTGTGAGTGTTCTAATCCATACCAATCTTTTTATATGCAGTTGGCCTCAAGAAAAACACTCATGGAATAAAGCCAAGCATGGTGATGAAAACGAATCGTGATATTGTTGCTTTGCAGTATGAAACTGCAACTTCAAGAGAGAGAAAAAAGGAGTGATGCTTCATTTTTGTTTGTTTTGTTTGTTCTTTTCCACAGAAAACTCTCAGACTATCATGATGGTCTGAGCTGTGAGGAAAAGGGTTTTGTGAAGTAAACTCTCTTCCCTGTTTTACCCTATTTGCAACTTTCACTATCCACCACATTGGGATGGTGAAAACTCAAAATACAGTTCAGTCTAGTTCACCTTGTTCTGGACGACCAATTTATCTCCTCTTAGAAAAGACAAATAATTGCTAATGTGGTTTTCTGTGGAATCTCAGCCTATGGTGTGTATAGGATAGGGCTGAAGCCAGGCAATGACTTTTTGGCTCATTTTCCTAAAATGATGTGGCAAAATGTTCACATCAGCATTACATCACTTTGAATGATACTCTTTATGTCATCCTCAAATGCATCTATAACAGTGATGGCAAACCTTTTTGCCGTTACATGCAAAAGGGGGGAGTGTGGGGGCTCATGCGTGTGCATGCCCACATTCAATGTGTCCCATCCACCTGCGCATGCGTGCGTGACCCCCCCCCCCGGTGCTTCCCCCACTTTTGGCATATGATGGCATGGTGGGCCTGCTAGGCCAATTTTTCGCCCTCCCCAGGCTCCAGAAGCTTTCTTGGAGCCTGGGGAGAGTGAAAATGGCCTTTCCCCCCCCCAGCCCATTTCCCAATTTCCAGTGGGCTCAGAAGGCCCAAAAATTAGCTGGCCGGCATGCACATGCATGCTGGAGCTGAGCTAGGGCAATGCTTGTGTGCCCACAGATATGGCACCTGTGGCACACATACCAGAGATTCACCATCATAAGTCTATAACATCCTCTCTCTCTCTCTCCTCATAAATGGTCACTCAGTTAGATGTGATTTGATATCTTACTTTTGAAAGGTTCTTCCCAATTTCTCCTCATGTTCACAGCTGAAGCCAAGGAAATCCGGGAAAGTCCTGGGAGAATTTTTTTTTATTCTTTTAGAATTATGAAAGAAGAACAATCTCTGTCCATTTTCCTATTGACTACAAAATAAAGGAAATATATTTGATCTTCCTAGCTATAGATTCATCATCTGGCTAAATACAATCAGCTAACAGTATGTTTAGTATTGGACAAGTTTGGACTATTGGACAAGTTTAAAATAAAACATCCTCAATGAGGATACTGGCAGGCTTCAAGAAAGACCAATCAGCTCTTGACTACTGTCTGGTTCTTCCCAGCCTAGAAACTCTTTTGTTTTGTTTTGTTTTTTTGTAGCCTGTATTGATTTTAAATTTGATTTTTATTTAATTCCAGGGGAGAAGCAGTGGGAAAACCAGAGTATCTTCGACAGCTATAAGGGTTAGTCCTCTCATTCAGTACTTCTAAGTAACCTGATCCTGTGCATATTATAGTGAGAGACTTTAATCAGGCTGACTTAAAAGCAGTGCTCCCTAGATCCCTAGATTGCAGGAACTCGGTATGCCTAGTTTAATGAAAAGAAGGACTAGGGGAGACATGATAGCAGTGTTCCAATATCTCAGGGGTTGCCACTAAGAAGAGGGAGCCAAACTATTCTCCAAAGCACCTGAGGGTAGAACAAGAAGCAATGGGTGGAAACTAATCAAGGAGAGAAGCAACCTAGAACTAAGGAGAAATTTCCTGACAGTTAGAACAATTAATCAGTGGAACAACTTGCCTGCAGAGGTTGTGAATGCTCCAACACTGGAAATTTTTAAGAAAATGGATAGCCATTTGTCTGAAATGGTGTAGGGTTTCCTGCCTGGGCAGGGGGTGGGACTAGAAGACCTCCAAGGTCCCTTCCAACTCTGATATTATTATTATAAAAATTCTATCAGCATGTTAAGTGTGCTACTAGAGGAGCAAACATATTGGACAAAGTATATACCAACATTAAATATGGCTATAAGGTTATACAATTACCACATTTGGGACAATCAGACCATATGTCACTGCTTTCAGCACCAGCATACATCCCTTTAAGGCAATGGGTTCTGCCTGTAATAAAGACAGTGAAATCTTGGCCAGAAGTTGCTTCCCAACAACTTCAGGATTGTTTTGAGAACACAAATTGGGACTTCTTTTACCATCCTGACCTGGAGGAGCACACTGTAACTGTTCTGTGCTATATTAAACACTGCACAGATACTATGACTGTGAATAAACGTATTAGGATCTATCCCAATGAGAAGCCCTGGATGACCAAGGAAGTCCAGCACCTCCCGGATGACAGGACCAAGGCCTTTAGGTCTAATAATGGGGCAAGATACAGTGTTGCCGGAGCTAGTCTGAAGAAAGTCATTTGGAAGCCCACGACTGATTATAAGAGAAAGATTGAGGATAATTTTCTATAGTAATAACATGAGGTAGATGTGGCAAGGGATTCAACAAATTACCAACCATCAACCGACCAATGTCATCCCTGCTGAGGGGGACGTTTCATTGGCAGAGGAGCTGAATTGTTCTGTTTCCCTCCCCCCAATACTCCCAGCAAAGAGTCACTCAGAGGCCTCCTTTTCTCCTTTTATTTACATAGATATATGTCCTGGCCAGGTCTACCCACAGGCCTGCCAAGTTTCTGGAGATAACGAGGAAATTATAGATAAGGCCAGAATTACTCACGAATATATTCTTCCCTCCATTGATACAGTTTGCCCGCGCAAATTCTTTGCTTTGTCCAAGAAAAAAAACTAGGAAGTCCTGCCTCCTATTTATAGTCTCTGCAGATGTCACTGCATGACAATTATGACTTGGCTTTATCCCAACACTACTTCTGCTGCGCGTGCCGGTCACGTCTGCGCAGTCTTGCATCACTCCAAAACTGTTCTTGGGGCGTTGCCAAATCAGAAGAAGGCTCGAGAGAATCAGGCCTTGCCGGCCCTTCCTCCTCCCTTTGAGTGGGTGCCAGGGAGGGAAAGGGCTCAAGAGAAGCAGGGCTTGCCAGGTCTTCTCCCTCACTTTCTGAATCATCCGAGTCCAGGAGTCCGGGTCCAGGAACCTGGGTCACAACATGAATCATTTCTTTGCTTCCTTTGAAGTAGAGAGACAGACAGCTAAAATACATCCACCAGCCCATTGTAGCCCCCACCTCATTGTGGAGGAAAAGGTGGTGAGGAATATTCTGAGGGCTGAGGACCCTACAAGGCTGCCGGTCTTGGTGGTATCTCTGGCTGAGTGCTTAAAGACGGTGCTGATCAGTTGGCTGGAGTCTTTACCAGAATCTTCAATCGGCCTCTATCCCAGTCCACTATTCCATCTTGTTTGAAGGCTTCCACCATTGTTCCACTGCCAAAGAAGTTCCTATCAATAACCTCAATGATTACAGACCAGTGGCACTCACTCCTATCATCATGAAGTACTTTGAGAAATTGGTTTGCCAGCACATCATTTCTGGTCTTCTGCATACATTTGATAAACACCAGTTTGAATACAGAATAAGCATACAGAGGATGTTATAGCCATCACTCTTCACACTGCACTGACTCATTTGGAACAGTGGGGTGGGGAGGGGGTATGTGAGCATGCTTTTTGTAGATTTTAGCTCTGCATTTAACACAGTACTCCACATAGACTAGTGTCTAAATGTATGGATCTTGGGTTTTTTATTCAATCTGCCTTTGGATTATGGATTTCCTGTCTGGCCACTCTCAAAGGATCAGATTAGGTAATCATATCTCTTTAGCCCTTATTCTTAACAATGGTACACCATAGGGTTGTGTGTTGAGTCCCTTAGTCTATACTCTATTCCCACTCATGCTAGTAATACTATTATTAAATTTGCAGATGATAAAATAGTGGTGGGACTCATCTCGGGGGCGGGGGGAGGTGAGTCTGCCTATCGAGATGAGGTGGACCAGTTGCTTTCGTGGTGTGGAGACAATAGTTGGGGAAAAACAGGCTCCAGCTCAACCCAGCCAAGACCGAGTGGCTGTGGATGCCGGCATCCCGGTATAATCAGCTGAGGCCGTCGCTGACCGTGGGGGGTGAGTTTTTGGCCCCCACAGAGAAGGTTCGAAATCTAGGTGTCCTTCTGGATGCACGGCTTTCATTAGAAGAACATATGACAGCCATCGCCAAAGGAGCTTTTTATCAGGTTCGCCTGATACGCCAGTTGCGTCCCTTCTTGAACTGGGATTCCCTATGCACAGTCACTCACGCCCTCGTCACATCCTGCCTGGATTACTGCAATGCTCTCTACATGGGGCTCCCCTTGAAGAGTACCCGGAGGCTTCAACTGGTCCAGAATGCGGCCGCGCGGGTGATTGAGGGAGAGGCTCGAAGCTCCCATATAACACCTATCCTGCGCAGGCTGCACTGGCTTACGGTTGCCTTCCGGGTGCAATTCAAATTGTTGGTTCTCACCTTTAAAGCGCTCCATGGCTTAGGACCAGGTTACTTATGGGACTGCCTGCTGCTACCGGTGGCCTCCCATCGACCAGTGCGCTCCCACAGAGAGGGTCTCCTCAGGGTGCTGTCTGCCAGACAATGTCGACTGGCGACCCCCAGGGGGAGGGCCTTCTCTGCGGGGGCTCCAGCCCTCTGGAACGAGCTACCCCCAGGATTATGCCAACTCCCTGACCTCCGGGCCTTCCGGCATGAGTTGAAGACTCTTTTATTTCATCATGCAGGACTGGCCTAATAGTTTTTAAATAGTTTTTAATGGGGTTTTTTAAATAGTTTTTAGAATCTTCAGCCTATTTAAATTAATCTTTTAAATTTGTTTTTAATTTTTGTATTGGTTGTTCTTAGTTGGCTGTAAACTGCCCTGAGTCCTTCGGGAGAAGGGCGGTATAGAAATTGAAATAATAAAATAAATAAATAAATAACTTGGTCCTTATCACCGATAAGACCAAGGTGCTTATAGTGGACTATAGAAGGAATAGATCAGACATCCAGTCCTTGCTTATCAATGAAGACGGAGTGGAACAAGTGGCCAGTTTTAAGTTTCTGGGTGTTATCATAAAAGAGAACCTGACCTGGGGCACTCACATAGCAGCACTGGTCAAAAGGGTCCAGCAGAGATTATACTACCCGAGACTTCTCAGGAAACAAAACTGAATGAAAAACTGCTGGTGACTGCTGCGCCATAGAGAATATGCACCTGTGTATGGTTTGCCAATTGCACAGTGACAGATAGGACAGAGTTCCAGAAGGTTAATGTCATTGTCCAGAGGATCATTGGTTGCTGTCTCCCCTCTTTGGCAGAGCTTTATAGCTCCCGCTGCCTTAAGAAACTTCAAAACATTCTTAAAGATCCATCTCATCCTAGGCATCCTTTTTTTGAACTATTACCATCTGGCAGACAGTACAGGATAATAGAAACAAGAACAAATAAGATGAAAAACAGCTTCTATCCCAGGGCAGTAACTATATTGAATTCTACTTTTTTAGTGCAATATTAATGCAATATCAGTTTTCAGTTCAATTGTATAGAACGTGAAGGATGTGTGTTTGTGTTTTATTTTTATAATTATAGTGTACACTGAAGATGGCATTTAATTTCATTGTATGAGGTGCAATGACAATAAAGTAAAGTAGACTAAACTATTCCAACGTCACTTTGAAAGTCAAATGTTTCTTTTAGGGATATTGTTGTGACCCAGGTTCCTGGACCCAGACTCCTGGACTCGGATGATTCAGAAAGTGAGGGAGAAGACCTGGCAAGCCCTGCTTCTCTTGAGCCCTCTCCCTCCCTGGCACCCACTCAAAGGGAGGAGGAGGGGCCGGCAAGGCCTGATTCTCCCGAGCCTTCTTCTGATTTGGCAACGCCCCAAGAACAGTTTTGGAGTGATGCAAGATTACGAAGACATGATCGACGTGCGCAGCAGCGGAAGGGTTGGGACAAAGCCAAGTCATAATTGTCATGCAGTGACATCTGCAGAGACTATAAATAGGAGGCGGGACTTCCTGGTTTTTTGTCTTGGACAAAGTAATGAATTTGGGCGGGCAATCTGTATCAACGGAGGGAAGAATATATTCGTGAGTAATTCTGGCCTTATCTGTAATTTCCTTGTTATCTCCAGAAACTTGGCAGGCCCGTGGGTAGACGTAGCCAGGACATTTATATATATGTAAATAAATCAGAAAAGGAGGCCTCTGAGTGACTCTTTGCTGGGAGTATTGGGGGAAGGGAAACAGAACAGATATCTCCCTGGCATTGTCGCTATCCATAGAGAGGTAAGGCGGCATTGTATTCTAGAGCTTCTTCTTTTTAAATCTCTGTATCAACTCAATAAACCGAGTCCTCTCTTCTGTGTCATCTCATCACTCCCTTGCTTTAGCAAAGACTCTTTTTTTTATGTGCAGACAAGAGGTGGTATTCTGCTGGTTCGCACCAGTTCAGATGAACTGGTAGCAGCAATTGCGGGTGGCTTTGTTTGTTTTGTTAGCTCTCTGCCAGTAAAAATGGAGCTTGGGGCACACATGTGGCCCATCCTGGGCTCCATTTTTTGCTGTGATGGACTCTTACAGCCCCCTGCCAATGAAAATGGAGCTGTCACTGCCAAAAATGGGACCCCGGAGTTCCGTTTTCACAGGCAGAAGCAATGCAGACCATTTTCACAGGCAGAAGTAATGCGGACGGTGTTTCCAAGGTGGTCCCATGGGCCAAGTCTAAGCATCTCTGGGCCAGTTCTCGCCCTTGGGCCTTGAGCTTGACATTTCTGCTCTATAGGAAGTCTTGGGTGTCTTGAATTTATACTGTCATGGAGAAGATTTATTGCAAAGTGTATCACTTTTGTCTTTTCTCCTGCCAGACCATTGCTCAGATATCTATCTGAATTGAACTGAAGAAGTTTCTAGGATAAGAAGTGAAAGTTTTCCAAAGGAGAAAAATCAAAAAAGCCCAATTGCCTTTTGAGAGAGAATGAGGAAAAAAAAAACACCTTTGGGACAACCATGACCTGGATGATTGAGATTCTCCATAGACAATATCTATTCCACTTGCCCAGCTCTGCATCTCTATAGTATATAAGCACTTTCGAGCAATTGATCATTTATGATAATACTAAATGAGGAGACATGTCCAGTCCTCAAAGTTCCATCCATCAGAGTGTCCATGGTCATTTGATCTCCATTTGCAACCTTCACTGCCAGCTTCTAATAAGTAAAGTCAATGGAAAATCTAGCAAAAAGTCACAAATTTCAGTCACGTGGCATTGTGCTTAATCACCATGAGTGATTCACTTAACACCCACAACTGAAACTGCCAGAACTGCTGTTATAAGTTGGTGCAGCCATGTTATTTTTCATTTTAAGACTGCATTGCTTAGTGGTGGAATACCCAGTCCTCATTTGCTGAGGACTACCAGTAATTACGTCATAATATATTTGCATTTTGGAATAGTCACCACAATGATTAATGTAACTCATTTCTAGGAATTTCAGAAGATACACAGGTATTTACTCTAACTTTCTGACATTTTTCAACTGCTTTAATGAATAGGAAATGTCTTGATAAATTATCTAATATAATTATAATGGTTCCATAAATTTCCTAACTCATTCCTTACCTTTACATCATTTTTTAGTCTTCATACTTAAAATCTGACTATTTATAAAAGTCAAGATGATGAGGTATGCCATTTACTTTTTAAATAAATTAAAATTGTTTATGTGTGATTTGGAAAATAAAATGTTCTCCCTAAAATTGCTTACAGAAAAGTAATTGGAGACTGCTGTGAAATTTGATGTGCATATAAATAAAAAGAATTTTCCCAATCCATATTTGTTCCAAACAAGTAAAATTAGATAACTGACGCCTCTAATACAATTTAATAAAATTAATGTACATGCGATTTTATCTTCCATGAATGTAAGTCATGTATGCTATAGATCCTAGAAGAAGCAGAAGAAGCAGAAGAAGAGAAGGAGGGAGGGAGGGAGGGAAGAAGGAAGGAAGGAAGGAAGGAAGGAAGGAAGGAAGGAAAGAAAGAAAGAAAGAAAGAAAGAAAGAAAGAAAGAAAGAAAAAAAGAAAATAATACACATACAAGTTGGAAAGTAGACAGTGATGGCACCTGCTCTCAGCACCCACTGCAGACCTTGAACATGTATTGATAATAAGCCTCACATTTCCGCCTTCCATCTCTTGACTGCCAGCTTGAAGTACTTTACTTCTATGAAGGAGAACAAAAAGATTTCTCCTTTTCAACAGGCAATGTCTAATTATGTAAAGGAAAAAAGTGATTAACTGATTATGATGAATAAATTAATCTCCAAGGATTTGTACAAATTCAAACATTTCTAATTAGTATGATTTTCATGAGGCATCTCAAAACATCCTCTGTTCCTATTAGCAATGATTAACAGAACAATAAGTAATTTTTGGCAGCTCTTGCAAAATTATTAGTATCAACCTGGGAGATTGATATTAAGGATTCATGAAAAAAAATATGCTACTGATTGATGATGAAATATAGGTACCTCAATTCTCATTGATGAAGGCACCCATGTCTAATGGCCTTCATCAACATCAGATTGGCTAGCAATAGCCCTTAGACTTATATACCGCTTCACAGTATGGTTTATACTGAGTCAGCATATTGCCTGGGTCCTCATTTTACCAATCTTGGAAAGATGAAAGGCCAAGTCAACCTTGAGCCACTCAGGATTGAACTCCTGGAGTGAGCAGTGAATTAGCCCTGCAATACTGCATTCTAACCACTGCTCACCACAGTTAGTGTTCTCCATTCATCTTCAGCCTTCTTTAGAATTCACCTTTTTTGTTTTCTTCAGGAAACAACAGTTGGGCAATATTAGAATCTACTGGTTGCTCCAAATCAACTTTCCCACCACTATCTAGAAAAGGGTACAAAATGATCTACTCTATGATTACATTATTCTTGGAAGTAGGAGACATTTGAGGAGAACCCATTGTTGTTCAGTTGCTAAGTCATATCCAGCTTTTTGTGACCTCATGGAACATAATAGACCAGGTCCCCCCTGTCCTCCACTGACTTCTGGAGTTTGTCCAATTCATGTTCATTGAGTCAATGCCACTATCTTACCATCTCATCCTCTGCCATCCCCTTCTCCTTTTGCCTTCAATCTTTCCCAACATCAGTGTCTTTTCCAATGAGTCCTCTTTTCTCATTTGGTGGCCGAAGTATTTGAGCTTCAGCCTCTGTCCTTCCAAACCCATTAGAGAACACCAGTTATAAATATATTTCTTTGCTTGTAAAGGAAATGCCCTGCCTGCCAATATGCTTCCAATCAGAATTCTAGATGTTAGTGATTATACAGAAATTCTCAGCACTGTTAGATACATCTGCAGCATGTTGTGTTCCTCCAATGGATATAAGGTTCATTATGCATACCCTTCAAATCATTGGTACCCTGATGATAGAATGGATACAAAGCTGGCATCAATATTAGTTTTGTGTCAGTTTAATACTTGTATTTGTAATATGATCTACACTCGACTGATGATTAAATAAATGAATTGACCAATTTAAATGAATAAATTTATACTGTTTAATTTTTTACAACTGTTGGTTTCTGGTTGTATCTTTTTATTATGAGACAAACATGTCATCTCAACAGATAAGAATCAAGTTTATGTGAAGTTAATATCACTTTATAATGCTTATAAGATCAAACTTGGAATAGTGCATCCAGTTTTGGTTGCCACAATGTAAAAAGCATGTTGAGATTGTAGAAAGAATGCAGAGGAGCAACAAAAATGATTAAGAGACTAGAAGATAAAATATATAAAGAACGGTTACTGGAAATGAGTATATCTAGTTTAATGAAAAGAAGGACATGGGGTGACATGATAGCAGTGTTCTGATATCTCAGGGGCTGCCACAAAGAAGTGTGAGTCAAGTTATTCTCCAAAGCAACTGAAGGCAAGACAAGAATCAATGGGTGGAAATTAATCAAGGAGAGAAGCAACCTAGAAATTTCCTGACAGGTAGAACAATTAATCAGTGGAACAACTTGCCTCCAGAAGTTGTGAGTGCTCCAACACTAGAAGTTTTTAAGAAGATATTAAGCAACCATTTGTCTGAAATGGTATAGGGTCTTCTGCCTAAGCAGGGGGTTGGACTAGAAGACCTCCAAGGTCCCTTCCTTCTATTCTATTCTATTCTATTCTATTCTATTCTATTCTATTCTATTCTATTCTATTCTATTCTATACTTAAGAGCTCTTGCTATGAGCGATACCTTATGAGCATTGTTTTAAAAATGAATTGTTTCACCCTCCCTTCAAAACATAGAAGGCATCTTTGAATTGATTTCAGTGAAGGTCATTTCACTCTCCTATACTTCTATCATACTGGAATATGCAAAGTTATTGACGAAGAAAGAACCTCAATATCTTCAATGTCGAGCAAGAAGTTGTCTTGTCAGGGCTGTTCTGGACAAAATGGAATGGATGAATTGCACTTTCAGCTGAGGTTGACTGAAAATAGACATTTTAATGGATGTTGAACTCTACAGACCCCAAGACTTTATCATTCTTTAGCTTTTAAACACCACCCTATAATTCAGCACTATCAGCCACCACCTCTTTCATTTTATCATCCACAGGTGAATACATTTGTTGAAAACATGATTTTCGGGTGTTTTATGCAAGTTGGAACTGTCAGAAAACACAAAAGGAGAGAGGAATATATGACACTTGCTCAAGGAAAGGGCATTTGTAATAGTGATTCATACTATGCTAGTAAGTAACCAAGAAGGCGTATCTAAAGGGCAAAAAGGAAGTCACTAGGAAAATATTTCTGAATTTATGACCATGCATCTAAATGATGTTTTCCAGGCCTGCATTCTTATATTTAGCTGAATAGCATGGTGAACTTAATAGTATGGTTGTTTATTCCCAAAACCTTGAGAAATAAGAAGGATTGGGAACCAAATGGATTTGGCAACTCTGCTTAGTGATTCTCCTTGGTAGTGATGTAGGAGCTCCTCTGAAATGAATTAGGCTTGGTATATCACTAAACAAGATAAGAAGTATAGTCCCATGGTGCTTATTCTGATAAGGTAATGAAAGCCCACCTTAAATAAGGCTCCATAATTGTAATCACCCTATCATCATTTGAGGAGTCCTGGTGCTTTCTGAGCTTAGTTGTTTTCTTGCAGACATTTCATTACTCAAACTAGGTAATATCATCAGTGCTGGTAAAGAATGGGGTTTGCTCTCTGTTTATATTTGAATGTCAGTGTTGGTAGAAGAGGTCTTGGAGGTTGTTTGGTGGGCTGGTTTAGAATAGAATAGAATAGAATAGAATAGAATAGAATAGAATAGAATAGAATAGAATAGAATAGAATAGAATAGCATTTTTAATTGGCCAAGTGTGATTGGAAACACAAGGAAATTGTCTTGGTGCATATGCTCAGTGTACATAAAAGAAAAGATATGTTCATCAAGAATCATAAGGTACAACACTTAATGATAGTCATAGGGTACAAATAAGCAATCAGGAAACAATCAATATCAATATAAATTGTAAGGATACAAGCAACAAAGTTACAGTCATACAGTTTACTATTGGCTTATTTGGCAGTTCCTTGATTGAGGTATTGTTTACTTGATTGTTGGACTGATGTTAGTCTTGGAATTAATCTATGCTCATCTGAGTGCTGATGGTGGTGGGGAGGTGTTTGGGTCTTTTTAGTATGTAGAGTATATAGAGTATAGTATGTAGCTCAGAGCACCAAGGACCCTTCATTTCAACCCTGAGCTACAAAATATTCTTCTTTATTGGAATCATCACTTGATAATTTCAGGAGAATCTATAGGAAAGATGGTATTACAAATATACAGCATGCACCACTGAGCTGAGATGGCGCAGTGGTTAGAGTGCAGTACTGCAGGCTACCTCAACTGACTGCTAGTTGCAGTTCAGCAGTTCAAATCTCACCAGCTCAAGACTGATTCAGCCTTCCATCCTTCCGAGGTAGGTAAAATGAGAACCCAGATTGTGGGAGGCAATATGCTGACTCTGTAAAACTGCTTAGAGAGGGCTGTAAAAGCACTAAGGGTATATAAGTCTAAGTGTTATTGCTATTAAGTGCAACCTCTAATTTAAACAAATGCCAAAAGCCAACAGGAGGATAGAATGATACCTCTCCTCATCAATTTTTTTGTAGATTATTTATTTTTTTAATTTCTTGCATAGAATATGGAAAGGGAAAACAAGATTTTCTGAAACTCAGCCAAGTTTAAAACAAAGTGCTGGGGCTGGGCCCCAATTCAACCTGTCACAATAAAAAAACACAATGGAGCTCAAAAGATCAAATTTTAGGTAGGCTTTACTGTCCTTTCCCATACTATTGTAACTGAATGTGGTAAATGACTCCACATTAATTAATAGCCATTTTCACTTTCCTTCTCTCTTACCCTTCTATTAACCAAATAGGAAAAATAAAAGTGAATAGACATAGAGACACAAATGTATATGGCTATAAGAGGAGAAGCTATGTTTGGGTTTCTATAGCAGCATAGTCCTCGCTGTGGTTTAGAACAATTTTGGTTTACTTTAGTCCAGCCAAAGTAGCCCAACTTGATACAATTTCACCCAATTTGACATTGTTTAATAATTGTCATACTAGCATAAAGGATATGAGCGGGAGGAGGGAGAGTGACACACACTGCTGCTGTAGCATATTTAAAAAGATAATAGTAGCATAATAAATATACTTCTTATAGGTCATCTTTCACTGACATGTTTGTGATTTGACACTAATCTAGTGAGGAGCCTAACAAAGGAGAATTGACAGATATACATGTGACAACCACATAAGAATCAGGAAACTGCCATTGTTATCAGCAACAGATAATACAACCCTGAAAGAATTAATTATGATGATTGCTTAAAGTGTACCTTTTTGTGTAGCAGCTCTAATTATTAACAGCAACACTGTACAATGGGAAGGGAGTAATCATTTGCCGTTCCTTTAGAATCCATTGCAGTAACATTAATCACAATGAGCTCATTTGGTTTTAATGTGAATATAATATGTGATGCCACAGGAATTCCATTGTAATTCATCAGTAAATAATGTTGAGTGCTATCAAGAATTCCTTTGTCAAATAATGTATGCTGGTTTTCAAACCAACGCTCATTGGTATGCATTGTCTCTCTATTGCTTACTTATATGCTCAACCATTCTTTCAAACGTTCTACATAATGCTTTGAGTAGTTAGACAAAGGATTACATTGGAGGCCAACTGGGAATTCTGCTGCCTTTTTTGACAAAACTTAATAGATAACATCCAGATATTGTTCTGACACAGAAAATGTTTTTGGTGTTTAATCAATGATAATGCTATGAAAATTATTATACACTTGCATAGTCATTGTATTCATTATCCAAAAGCAAGATTCCCTTTATAAGATTACAATAGGGATGTAGACTCCATCCTGAGTATGATAAGTATGCTCAGAACACAAATGGATGATTGTAATATTTTTAAATGTTATCGGAGTTAAGCATAGATTTGTTTGAGCTATTTGGAAGCTGGGAGTAAAGCCTTTCTTTCTCAGGTAACTGGAAGAAATGGTAAAACCTTGGAGTTATTTATTTTTCAAAAAGCACATGGGAAAACTGGCAACTCAAGAAAAGAATCATCATTATCCACCAGGTTTTGAACCCACAAACTTCCATGTGCTAAGCAAAGCTTTCAACCATTATGCTAATTCAGCAGTATTGACATGAGGAGATATGAAAACAACTAGAGATTGGGATACAACATGGGCTCATTTGAAGGAGTAGTCTTTTCTTTGCAAAGAAGCCAAAAAAGTTGCCGAAGGCAATGTACAAACAAAAGCGTTCTTTCCCAAATAGATAGAAGTAAGGCAATAGAAAGTGGAAAAGTGTATTTTGCAAGTGCAGAAGAAAAAATCCACCTGAGGTCACTTCAAAACTGAGTTGTGGATCAACGGAAGACAACATCCATTTCTAAATGGGTTAACTGAGAAGTATAGATAAGCCATGAGCAAGTAGTTGTATCTGGCTGCATATATATTTATCAGTCAAAACAAAAGAAGCCAATCTGGAGCAATAATTACGTTGCCTGAACCTGTTATAGTGCAGATTTACAAAGAATCACTTTGCTTAACTAAAAAAAATAATAATAATTGATCAAGCTGCCCCACCTCAAGATGAAGGTGGTGTTTCCCTTTGAAATGCTACTTCACAGCATAATCTCCACTTTAATCTGGATGCTAGAAGAGACTGCTGTGCATATGTTGTTCATACACAAAGATGTGGTTTTGGAAAAGCTAAGAGATCCGTCAAATCTGATCACTGTGTTAATTTGAACCCAGGCATTTAGCCAGAGACCTGATTTTGTTCGTTCAATTTGAAGACAAGAACCTCTCTTGCATCAGATCACTCTAGTAGTCTGGATGTGGTCAATGTCTCTAAATAGAGTGATCTTGTTTCTCACAGTTCCAGGAGTGGTGTGAGGAGTGATTCTAAATAAAACTCATTCACATCTGTATTTAGATGTGGCATAGGGCCGGGTTACTTACGGGACCGCCTGCTGCTACCGAATACCTCTCACCGACCCGTGCGCTCTCACAGAGAGGGACTCCTCAGGGTGCCGTCGGCGCGACAGTGTCGTCTGGCGACGCCCAGGGGAAGGGCCTTCTCGGTGGGGGCTCCCGCCCTCTGGAACGAACTCCCCCCAGGACTCCGTCAACTTCCGGACCTCCGAACCTTTCGCCGTGAGCTTAAAACTCACTTATTCATCTGCGCTGGACTGGGTTAGTTTTTTAAGTTTATGGGTTTTTAATGGGTTTTACTTCTAAATTTTAATTCTGGCCAATTTAATAAGTTTTTTAATAGTATTTTAATTGTATTTATAGTGTATTATGTATTTTTACTTGGCTGTGAACCGCCCTGAGTCCTTCGGGAGAAGGGCGGTATACAAATTTAAATAATAAATAAATAATAAATAAATAAATATTTTCGGAATATGGACCTGAATTACCAAATTGAGGCTTCCTTTTCATATCAATAGTATTTAACACAGCAGTCCAGTGGTGGGATTCAGCCAGTTCGCGCCACTTCGGGAGAACCGGTTGTTAACTTTCTGAGTAGTTTGGCAAACTGGTTGTTGGAAGAAATCATTAGGGCAGAAAACCGGTTGTTAAATTACTTGAATCCCACCACTGCAGCAGTCTCCTATATTTTTTGTACTAGGGACCAGTTTCATGAAAAACTATTTTTCCAAAGACTGGGGATGGGAGAGGAGCACACAGCCTAGATCCCTTGTCTGTGCAGTTTAGAGGAAATGGTGTACTTCTATGAGAATCTAATGCCTGATGATCTGAGGTGAAATTAAGGTGGTAATACTAGCACTGGGAACTGGCTGCAAATACAGCTGAAGCTACCTCTTTCCTGGTCCACTCACCTACAACTGTGCAGCCCAGTTCCTGCCACCAACAGGTTCTGGTTTGTGAACTGGGGGTTAGGGACTCCCGATTTGCCATATTTTTGGTAAACTAAGGCAGCGATGGCAAATAAATAAAAACTATTGCTTGAGCACAGTCATTGCTTCAGAATCCTGCCCTATCGAAAAAATCCTGCTTACAAAGTAACAGAACAATTAATCAGTGGAACAACTTGCCTGCAGAAGTTGTAAATGCTCCAATACTGGAAATTTTTAAGAAAATGTTGGATAATGTCTGAAATGGTGTAGGGTTTCCTGCCTGGGCAGGGGGTTGGACTAGAAGACCTCCAAGGCCCCTTCCAACTCTGTTATTATTATTATTAGAATGGCTAGTAAAGAGGTGATAGAACAGGATAGCACAAAGTGTACTATTAGCTCATTAAACCAATGAGTAAAACCCCAACTGATTCAGTGAAATTAAGATTATATTATAGCTAAATTTTTCCAACTGCTCTGCTGATACAAGCTTCATTAATTTAATGTTCGCATGCAGTGAGTATCCTGAGGGTTTTTTTTTTTCCTAAACATTAAATGGTTTATTTCTAAGCAATTCCTTTTTGCAACTATAACATTCTTAAATATCAATTTAAACTGAGCCTTGTACATTTCATAGGAAAAAGCCTCCATTTTCAATTTCCATTTGTTATTTCTAGAATGCCACTTCCCTTGGCACAATGATTAAATGTCTCACATTCTTTTTAAAAAGAAAATGATATGCTGGCTTGCAAAATTCTGTTGCTAGTTTTGAATTGATAGTGATTTAGAAATGTGGAAATAAGCAAACACACATGTAGAAACACACATTACAGAAACTTTATTTTTCCCTTTCTGGTTTTTGAATCTTCCTCTCAAATGCCAATTTAGCTTTGTTTCAATAATTTATAACCGTTAGAGTAGAGATTGTGAATAAAAAAGTTAAAATTGAAACATTGCCTTGTTGCTAATATTTATTCCTTTCTTTGCTTGATATGAAAAACTTGATAGATTTTAAATCTTAAGTGTGCCTGCAAACATGCTAACAAGTATATTCAGGCACCATATAACTTTCCTTTCTGCTGTAACTTCTTAGATCTGTTTGGCACATAAGACAATTAGGTAGCATTTCACATCCTTCCAGCAAGTGAAGAGGCAACATGAGGTATGTCTACACTTACAGTTTAAACTTCTCCTGTCCGGAGCTTATGGCAGCTGAAGTTTAAACTGATTGAAGAATTATATGTCTGACCTGAGAATTTTGGCAACAGTTTGCAGGATATTTAATTCTGACTGCATGTTGCCATGTACTGCCAATAGACACCAGTCCCCTGCTTCTGTGTTATCTCACCTGTTTGGACAATGGCAGTCTTAATGACATTTATGCACTTTCTGAAACACAGAGGAGGAAGAGAGAGGGAGAGGAAGAGAAAGAGAGAGGGAGGGATATAGAAAGAAGTTAAAGGCTGACTCAATAGATAGATAATAGGAGATAGAGGCTGGCTAGCTGGCTGGCTGATTAGATAGATAGATAGATAGATAGATAGATAGATAGATAGATAGATAGATAGATAGATAGATAGATAGATAGATAGATAGATAGATAGATAGATAGATAGATAGATAGATAGATAGATAGATAGATAGATAGATAGCAGGCAGGCAGGCAGATACATGTATACAGAGAAATGTTTAATAAAAAAAAATTTTTGAAGACATTTTGCATACTAATAAATCTGAAGCTTCCTTTTACCATTAGTACTAAAATAGCATAATAGCTAAAGTTTTGCCTAGTGTTTAAAGAGACTGTTGATTCGCAGGTCAGTAGAACTGTTTTTCTTTTTTTATTATTTTATTTTATGTATTTTTGTTGGTTTTTTGTTTTTTTTTAATTGTGGAAAGGAAAAAAGAGAGGAGAGGAGCTGTTTATAATAGAAAATAATGGAACAGATAGACCCTTATTTATACTTGTACAGTATTGTAAAACAAATTGTTTTATAATAACACCTAATGAATAATATTGAAATATTCTATTGATTTTCTTAAGAAGAACGAAAAGTGTACTATATTCAGAGAATTGCAAAAAGAAAGGAAAAAGCAGACATACTCCATAATATATGTGCTTGTTTGTATCTATGTGTCTACATGTGTGTGGTTTAAAAAGCTTCTGGCATTAGTGTAACTCCTTAAATTTCTATTTCCAAATAAAGTTGTTCAGAAAAAAGAAATTTTTAAACAAGAAGAAGAAGAAGAAGAAGAAGAAGAAGAGGAAGAGGAAGAAGAAGAAGAAGAAGAAGAAGGAAGAAAGAAAGAAAGAAAGAAAGAAAGAAAGAAAGAAAGAAAGAAAGAAAGAAAGAAAGAAAGAAAGAAAGAAAGAAACCCTTTTCCGATTGGCTTCTTAATAGATTCCATCAATTTTGTCCCTTGTAAGTCTCCCACAATTATTCTCAAAACAAAGCTCATGGTCTATCAAAATTGCAGGGTATGATATTAAAAAAAATGGGTTAATGGAAATGGAGGCTGTGAGTAGGAAATAAGATTAGAGGTGACATATTGTTCTCAGCCAGGAGGACTTCTCTGAGCTGCAGCAAGGAGGGGAGGGTAAAATACCCAGCTATTCTGCTTTAGTCATCTTATCCTGTCCTTATTTGCTGTGGAATTCAGAAATAATTGTGACCTTAGGGCTGCACCGAGCAGTATGAATTAGATGTGGATAGTTATGAATGCTATTTTCCTGAGAAACCTGCAGCTTAGATTGTTTAGGGTAAAAAAGGAATGTTGCAGTTAAGCAAATCCACTCCAGACATTTTGACTTTTAAGCACAATAAAACTAATCCAGAAGTATTTTTAAGGAGCCACTACGAGAAGAGCCACTTGTGAATGACTGAGACTATGCCAAAATCTATTTTCCAATAAGCCAAGCTTCTCCCTTCCCTTTGGGGTTCCTTTCTTTCTTTCTTTATTGATGAAATCAGCTTCTTTCTGAACTGTTTTCTCCAGTAAATAAAACAATCTAAGAATATTTTTTTATTATTATTTTAATGCACTTTACTTATTTTTTTTCAGTGTGGTTTTGAACTTACTTTATTGCCAGAGAGTAAAAGGTGCCTTTTTTTTCTGTTAAGTGGGAAGTCATGAAAGTTATGGACTGTAGGAGAGATGCTTATTAAAAATGTACTCATAGAGCCTCTTTGTGAGTAAAGTACCCTGTTTCCCCCAAAATAAGACATCCCCTGATAATAAGCCCAATCGGACTTTTGAGTGCAAGGCAATAAGGCCAAGTGCTTATTTCAGGGTTCAAAAAAATATAAGACAGGGTCTTATTTTCGGAGAAACATGGTAATGAAATATGCTGAACCCCAAACATATAACACTGTTTTAAAAACATGTAGAATAAATTGACATTTTTTTCATGACCTTAACTGAGGTGGGAACAGGATGTCCTGAAGGGATTATTAGCATAGCATTCCAGTATCTGCAATCAGATACTTGATACTTGAATCATTTTCAATACCAGCATATGAACAGTTATGGGATATAAGTTATTTGTTGAAACTAGAATGCTCCTTGAAATTTTTGGAGAAAATATCAAGATACTGATTATGGGAAAATAAAATATAGAATCTTTTGAAACAGATTTTAAATGAAGATCTAATAATTTTGTATCTTTAAAGCTTTTTCTTCCTTAAATATACACTAGTATATTTAAACCTATAGGGACACGGTGGCTCAGGGGCTAGGACGTTGAGCTTGTCAATCGAAAGGTCGGCAGCTCAGCAGTTCGAATTCCTAGTGCTGCCATGTAACGGCGTGAGCTCCCGTTACTTGTCCCAGCTCCTGCCAACCTAGCAGTTTCAAAAGCACGTAAAAATGCAAGTAGAAAAAATAGGGACCACCTTTGGTGGGAAGGTAACAGCATTCCGTGCGCCTTTGGCGTTGAGTCATGCCGGCCACATGACCATGGAGACCTCTTCGGACAGCGCTGGCTCTTTGGCTTTGAAACGGAGATGAGCACCGCCCCCTAGAGTCGGCAATGACTAGTACATATGTGCGAGGGGAACCTTTACCTTTACCTTTATATTTAAACCGATTTTTCTTCTAAACTAGAAAAGTATGTTTAAAGCAATAACCATTGTTATTTCAACAAGTTGTTGCTCCTGGTTTTTTTGCATAGTTTAATTTTTAAATTTTTTTTACATAGTTTTAAATTTTTAACTCCTTTTCTATTTATCTTTTTTATGATCTGTAAACTGCCACAGTCAGTTTATCAGGGAGATGGGTAGCATATAAATTTAATAAATAAATAAATACATTGCAAAGCTGATACCTATAATATAATTTATGTATTGCCAAGTGAAATCAAGTTTTCTCTCACTAATTCTGGGCCACTTTAAACATTTATTGCTGGTTTTTTTCCCCACTTATCAAAAGCTATAATGTTAGTAATATTCAAAAAAAGTAAAACAAAATATTATGCCCAATAACTCATTTTTATTAGATACGGATGTCTTGGTATTATTAGCTATGTTTTTCCTGAAGCTTCTAAATAGATATCTTAACACATCCTTAATACATAGCAAGTATTTATGCAAAAATTTATGACTTCTAGTAGTAGTAGATCTACTTTAGAAGTAACATTAGTTTAAGGAATGAGAAATCAGTACATATTAAAATAGATGTTCATTCTTGGTTTCTAAAAGTTGTCTAGAAAAAATGTTCCATGTTTACAGTGTGGTTATCAAATGCTGTTGTCTTTAGAAATTGTATTAAAATATTTTAATAGGGGATTGTTGGTGCTCTCTGAGCTTGGTTGTTTTCTTGCAGATGTTTCATTACCCGAACTAGGTAACATCATAATGACCTCTCTTTTCAACCGGGAGCTATAAATATTCTCTTTTAAATCTTTTAATGTCATATTTTACAATAGCAGTAAACTCTTTCAGCATTTAAATAATGTGGGTTACATTATCCTTCAATATTGCTAAGAGGTCAAAAACAGAAGATAAACATTAAACTCTACTTCTATTAGGAAAGTGAAATCTAGGATAAAATTCTTTAGATGATATGAATTACTGCTAAAGTCTAAAGAAACACATATGTATAGGAAGAAGCATTGTGATATATTTAGACAGAATATATCTGTCTAAATATATTCAAAAGATAATAAATCAAAGTTTAGGCCTTACATAAAAAACTTCTTATTTAAAATTCATATAATTCATTTTGCTTTAACACATGCCATGCATATTTACCATCAATAAGAAAGAGTATAATAATATCAACAATCAAGTATGGGAAGTTTATTATATATATTAGTGTTTCCTTTCCTCTGTAATTTCATGTGTAAATTGGAATATTGTTGAGTGGCTACTGAGTTAATGTCTTTTTGTCATAATGGTAAAGAATGATCAGCCTTGAGATTTCTTTGGAGGCTTTTCTTTTCATTTTAGAACAAAAGAAAGATGTACATCTAGTCACAATAATTGTTGAAGGCTGTAAAAAGTAAAAAGTCTATTCACTTAGTAGCTTTCATGTTTTCAACTTGGCAAGCACTATAGTCAAAGAGAGACTTTATCCATTTTCTTCTGAGCTCTATCATTACCCCTTCAGCCCTTATGACATTTTGACATGTCATCATTTCTGTGATCTGAAGTATGTATCCATTGATTTTTCAATCATTCTCTATTAAAGCCAACAAAAGAGATTTAATGATCCCGTTCAATCAATCCCAGAAAAATAGCCACCAGTTTCAACCCCATTAAAAGATCCATACTTTTTTGTTTGTTTGTTTTCTCTTGTACTCTCAGTACATTAAAATAAGATGTCTTGCTTCATCAATGCTTCTTGATGCTTCACAATGGAAATAGGGAAATTCTTAAGCGATATATCATGCTTTTGAAAAACAGGATAATACTGCATAAATCCATGAGAAAATCATGAGGAATATGATTTCTAGATGCATGACTATTCGGTATTCCTTCCAAAGCTGCATATCATGATATAATGTTGACACCTTGAGATCTATATAGTAAAGTCCCTAATAAGGAAAGACTATAAAGCAGGGGTGAAATTCAGCAGGTTCTGGAAAACCGGTAGTGGAAATTTTGAGTAGTTTGGAGAACTGGCAAATACCACCTCTGGCTGGCCCCAGAGTGGGGTGGGATTGGAGATTTTGCAGTTTCCTTCCCCTGGAGTGGGGTGGAAATGGAGATTTTGCAGTTTCCTTCCTCTGGAGTGGGGTGGGAATGGAGATTTTACAGTATCTTTCCTCTGCCACACCCACCAAGCCATGCCCACCAAGCCACACCATGCCCACTAAGCCATGCCCACAAAACCGGTAGTAAAAAAAAAAATTAAATTCCACCACTGCTATAAAGAAATATTACAAATTGCTAATATATTAGCAAGTTTGATTTTGCTTACAGATAAAAGATACTTTCTTCATTGTTTTGAGTTCCTTTAAGCTACCACTTATTTGGATCTACGTTTACTTAATGCTGTTCAGAAATGCAGTTGTGGAAAATCATGGTTATCTACAACTTCCAGTCATATTGTGTTAATAGACACTTTGAGGAGTAGTGATGGTTCACTTCACTAGCCTAGAAGATTAAAATAGTGCTGGGCAAGTTCCTGGAAGAGAGGATTTCTGATGACCATTAGCCATGATAGTGATATAGTGTTCTTTCTGCGCCAACTCAGTAAGTTCAAACTGCCCAAGGAGCTGCTGATTCAGTTCTACAGAGGAATTATTGAGTCTGTCATTTGCACCTCTATAACTGTCTGGTTCGGTTCTGCAACCCAACAAGAAAAACACAGACTTCAGAGGATAATTAGAATTGCAGAAAAAATAATTGCTACCAACCTGCCTTCCATTGAGGACCTGTATACTGCACAAATCAAGAAGAGGGCCGTGAAAATATTTACAGACCCCTCGCATCCTGGACATAAACTGTTTCAACTCCTACCCTCAAAACGACGCTATAGAGCACTGCACACCAGAACAACTAGACACAAGAACAGTTTTTTCCCGAAGGCCATCACTCTGCTAAACAAATAATTCCATCAACACTGTCAAACTATTTACTGAATCTGCACTACTATTAATCTTTTCATAGTTCCCATCACCAATCTCTTTCCATTTATGACTGTATGAGTATAACTTGTTGCTGGCAATCCTTATGATTTATATTGATATATTGACCATCAATTGTGTTGTAAATGTTGTACCTTGATGAACGTATCTTTTCTTTTATGTACACTGAGAGCATATGCACCAAGACAAATTCCTTGTGTGTCCAATCACACTTGGCCAATAAAAATTCTATTCTATTCTATTCTATTCTATTCTATTCTATTCTATTCTATTCTATTCTATAAGCTTTTAAGGAACATTGGAATATATGTTGCATTAAGTGAAATTATTAGTTCTATCAAACCATTATGATATTAACAAGTAACATCTGTTCATCTTTTGAGGCAATTGTTTTTCCAACTCTTTCTGGAAATGTCAAGAAATTAGTCAAGGAGAGAAGCAATCTAGAACTAAGGAGTCATATCCTGACAGTGAAAACAATTAATTAATGGAATGGCTTGCCTCCAGAAGTTGTGGGTGCTCCACAGTAGCGGGGTTCAATTTTGGCCACTACTGGTTTGCTTGTGGGTGCACACTAATGCACGTGTTATGCTTCTGCACATGCGCAAGTGGATGGGCGAAGCCTCCTGCTGCTGTTGCTACTGGTTCCCCCAATCCAGGGCGACTCAGTAGCAACCCATCACCGGTGCTCCATCACTGTGAGATTTTCAAGAGACTGGTCAGCCATTTGTCTGGAATGATATAGGATTTCCTGCTCGTTGAAACACAAGACCTCTAAGTTCCCTTCCAATCTTATTATTGTGTGTTCTATGTTCTAATCAGAGCTGAATTTGACAGTTTACTAATATGTACGGGGTTGTGAAAAAATCTTAAATATTTACAACAAAAGTGAATATTTGTAACTCAGCTTTGAACTGTGGATTCCTTGGTTCCTCCTGAGCTTGATTGTTTGCTTGCATGTTTTTCATTATCCAACTAGGAAACGTAATCAGTACAAGTAAGAGGAGACGTTTAAATATAAATATTTGATATAGGCCTGTAAATTGGGCTCAAATATCTGTAACATTAAATGGCCCATTGCCTTCTTGGACTTCATAGCTAAAGACACTTACTCTGATAATGTTCAGTTTTATCTTAATTGGGATCAGATAATAATAAAAACAACAACAAAATGATCCTGAAAACAAATTAATGCACTAAGAAAATCTAGACTATCATTTGGCTTCCTTTCTTCTTCCTATCTCCCCATTTTACACAGTTTATCCATTCTAGTTGCATACTTGCTCACTGATGTTGCTCCTGAAGCAAATAATATTTTGTATTCACTGTAATATGTGCTCATATATGCAGCATTTGTGCATATTTCATATGATCAGTTCTGCTGAAATAATCATTAGCCTGGAGTGCATTGGTGATAATTAGAGCCGTGCAAATCCCAGCTATTCCAGCCTTGTGTGCTGGGTAGCACAGTTTCTTTTATTTAACATTTTGCCGAGTTTTGCATCCTGAGGGCTGGATTATGATTTTTGTTGCTGTCACGAAAACTGTCCCTCTAAGCTTTATTTTGATAGGGGTTTAGAGCCATAGTTCTCAAAATAAAAGTCAGTTGAACCCAGTCAGGCTGTCTTAGTTTCTCCAGGAAAACATAAATCTTTTCTCTCAGTGCCTGGCCTTATATTACTTGAAACTCAGCCAAACCTTGCGAAATTATTCATGAAGGCAGCTAGCCTTCTGAGAATCATAAAAGATCCCAAGCAAAGGCAAATTCACATGTTATTGAACCATGTCTACATTTCCCCCATACAGGCACAAACAATACATACATTCTTATTTCTTTTACATTTATTTATTTATTTATTTATTTATTTATTTATTTATTTATTTATTTATTTATTTATTTATTTATTTATTTATTTTATAACCTGCCTTATTATTTTTATAAATTGAAGGCAACAAACATATTTTTGTTTGTTTGTTTGTTTGTTTGTTTGTATCCCGCCTTTATCATTTTTTACAAATAACTCCAGGTTTTGAACGTATCCAACATAATTTTCTCCTCCTATCGTTCCTATAACAAAAACCCTGTGAGGTGAGTTGGGCTGAGAATGAGTGACCCAAGGTCACGCAGACTGATTTCATGGCTAAGACAGAACTAGAACTCCCACTCTGCCACTTTCTAGCCTGGTACCTTAACTGTAATGTATCTTTAAAAGTTTTGGCGGGAATTAGCACGTTGCTGATTGGTTGAGGCCACCGGCTGAAATGTATATAAAGAGAGGTTTGTCCCAGTACTGGTTGCTGGGTTCACTGTATATTAAAGAGCTGTTGTCACTACCCTGGTCTCCTGCCTCGTTATTGCCCAAACATAACACTGGCGACGAAGGTGGGATTCCGAGGCTAAAAGCACCAGGAAAGAGCTGAACGCACTACGAGGACCGAACCCAGCAAATTAAGGGCGGAAACGCAGCGATGGCCAGCTACACACCGCCCGCGCCGTTTGACCCATCCAAGGAGAAATGGGGAACATACATGACCCGTTTCGAGAGTTTCCTCGAGGCGAACGAACTGCAAGGAGTTCCAGACAACAGAAAAAGGGCGTATTTCCTGAGCCACTGCGGTCCCGAGGTCATCGACATCGCAGAAGCCCTGGCAGAGCCAACGCCGGTACAATCGGTATCGTGGCAAACTCTGCAGAACCTATTGAAGAACCATTTCGCGCCAACACCGTCCAAATACGTGCAACGTTTTGAATTTGGAGAGCGCAGACAGCAAGAGGGCGAGTCCATCAGCGAATACATGGCCGCCCTAAGGAAAGCCTCTAAATATTGTGGGTACCGAGATTTGGATGAGGAACTGTTGGAGCAACTCATCCTTGGGGTCAGGGACATTCGTTTGCGGAGGCGGTTGCTATCCAAGAGCAACCTAACGCTGGCAAACGCTCTGGACGAAGCCAGAGCTCATGAGATGTCCACCCAAGCAGCGGAAACACTACAAAAGCCGCCCACACCAATGGCGAGCGCGAAATCAACTCCGGTCCACAACGAAGAAATCCAGACCGAATCAGACGGCGAGGGTGAGGAAGGAGTTTTCCACACCGGGGGACCGAGAAAAGAAGACCGGGATGACTGCGGAAGTTGCGGAGGGTAACACCAGCGTCAACAATGCAAGTTCAAGGACGCTACATGTCGGCGGTGCGAGAAGAAGGGGCACCTGGCTCAAGTCTGTCGAGCACCCCAACCTTCCCACCGAAAATTCAAACCAACCAATCAGAGCATGGGATCGGCAAGGCGACCCGTGATTGGTCAAAACAAAAAGGGTGCGAAGTCAAATCGAACGACCGTGATAGTGGGTCGTGCAGCGACCCGTTTAGAGAAGAAGATCTTCACAAAACCAAGAATCGAAGGAGTGCCATGCCGACTGGAGGTGGACACAGGGTCAGCGATCACAATCATGTCCTGGGACATTTTTGCGAAAGCTTTGCCGAACATCGCCAAGCGCAAACTGCGAACACAGTGGCTAAAAGTTCAAGACTACCAAGGGAATCGCATCCCTGTTCGAGGAACAACGTCCGTCCGCGTCGAGTACGGACCACACAAGAAAACCCTGCCCATCACGATAGTCGAGGGGACCCTGCCAAGCTTGTTGGGACTAGACTGGTTTCGAGCATTGGGCATGGGAGTGACTGGCATCTACAGAAACGACTTTAAACTAAAGGACGCCCTCATGGAAGAATTCGAAGATTTTTTCAAAGACTGCCTGGGCAAGTACAAGGGGACCCCTATTTCTTTCAACTTAGATCCTCAGGTAGCCCCCATACGGTTAAAAGCGAGGAGGGTTCCTTTCGCCCTTAAGCCCAAGATTGACCGGGAAATAGATAAACTAGTCAGTCAAGGGATACTAGTACCAGTCGACCATGCAAAATGGGAGACGCCAATCGTCACCCCAGTAAAACCAGATGGGTCAATTCGAATTTGCGCTGACTACAAGGCGACCTTAAACAAAGCCTTGCAAAAAAGCGCTTACCCGGTTCCAGTGGTACAACACTTGCTGCACTCGCTGGGGCAAGGGCACATTTTTGCCAAATTAGATTTGGCCCAAGCCTATCAACAGCTGCCCGTAGATGCCAACACAGCCGAAGCCCAGACAATTGTAACTCACAGAGGTGCCTTTAAATGTACCAGATTACAGTTTGGGGTGAGTGTGGCACCTGGCCTTTTTCAAAATTTAATGGAGCGACTTCTGCAAGGGCTCCCGGGGGTGGTACCATATTTTGATGATGTGTTGGTATCCGCCGAGAATTTGGAAGAACTAGGGGAGCGTTTGAGAAAAGTTTTGGGCATTTTCCGGTCAGCCGGTCTAAAAGTTAAAGTGAACAAATGCCAAATAGGGGTAGAATCCGTAGATTTCTTGGGCTACCGAATAGACAAGGAAGGAATTCACCCCACAGAGAGCAAAATCAAGGCGATAAAAAAGGCCCCAGCACCCAGAAACAAAACAGAGCTACAGGCATTTCTGGGCCTATTGAACTTTTACGCGGTCTTTTTAAAAAATAAGGCGACTGTTGCCGAGCCGCTACATAAGTTACTGGGGAAGAATGCTGTTTGGTCTTGGGGAAAGGCAGAAGCTAGAGCATTCGAGGCAGTAAAAAACCTACTATCGAACGATAGTTTACTGATCCAGTACAATAGCACAATGCCAGTGGTGTTAGTTTGCGACGCATCCCCCTATGGGGTGGGGGCTGTGCTCAGCCACAGACTCCCGAATGGCACAGAAGCCCCAATAGCCTTCTACTCCAGAACGATGTCCTCGGCAGAGAGGAACTATAGTCAGTTGGATAGGGAAGCCCTAGCCATAGTTTCAGGAGTGAAAAAATTTCACGAATACGTTTTTGGTCGAGACTTTGAAATTATTACAGACCATAGACCACTATTAGGGTTGCTGGCTGGCGACCGGCCAACACCCGTGGCACTCTCGCCCCGATTGACCCGATGGACTATCTTTCTAGCTGCCTACTCCTATAAACTGCGGCATCGGCCAGGAAAGGAGTTGGGGCATGCGGACGCATTAAGCAGATGCCCACTGCCAGGGGCGATCGAGGACCCCACTCCGGGACACCCATACTGTTAATTGACTCTCTGGACTCTGGCCCAGTCACGCCTAAGGAGGTGGCTCGGCTTCATTCCGGACATTACTTTGAGAACTGTAATTGGTTGGGTTCAAAGGGGTGGCCCGCTGCGCCGGGCGAGCGTTTCAAAGAATTTGTTAAGAAAAGCGGGGAATTATCAGTGCAAGGGGGTTGCCTGCTCTGGGGGGATAGGGTGGTTGTTCCAGAGAAACTGCGGGGGAAAGTTCTGGAACTTCTGCACGAAGGTCACCCTGGGATCGTGAGAATGAAGGGTTTAGCTAGGAGCTATGTGTGGTGGCCCCTAATGGACAAAGAGATTAGCGACAAGGTTGGCAGATGCCAAGTGTGCCAGGAGTCCAGACCACTACCACCTACGGCCCCAATCCGGGAGTGGGAGAAACCCCAAGGCCCATGGTCCCGTATACACATAGACTTCGCCGGCCCCTTCCACGGCCAAACGTTTCTAATAGTGGTGGATGCATTCTCCAAATGGTTGGAGATCATCCTAATGAAATCCACAACCGCTGAAGCTGTCATTTCAGCACTAAGGCACCTTTTCGCAACGCACGGGTTGCCGGACACTCTAGTGTCAGACAATGGGCCACAGTTCACCGCGACACTTTTTGAGGGGTACTTGGCAGAAGAGGGCATCCGACATGCCCTCTCGCCGCCTTTCCACCCTGCGATGAACGGCCTTGCTGAACGTTTCGTCCGGAGCGCGAAAGAGGCATTGTCCAGAAGTGGCCCAGGCGATTGGCAATCACAAATTGATGCATTCCTAACGGTACAACACAGAACCCCTTGTGTGGCCACTGGCCGCAGCCCAGCAGAACTACTGATGGGACGAAAACTAAGATGCCCATTAGACCGTTTAAACCCTAATTACACGCCAGACGGGTACAAAACAACACCAGGCAAAACAAGAGAACTGGCCATAGGAAGCTATGTATGGGCACACAATTACGGTGATGGCCCAAACTGGCTAAAGGGAACAATCATAGACACCACGGGCCCCAAGTCGTATCTCGTAGAGATAGAGGACGGCCGGGTGTGGATACGCCACATAGATCAGCTAAGAAATAGAATTAACACTAGACCAGAGATAGATGGGACGGGCCCTGACTACTCATTGATTGAACCCACAGCTGACTCAAGCCGAGAAAAAACGGGGGACTTATCTGGTTCAGACGAGGTCCAGCGACACCATCCGGTCCTTCCTGAGGACAGCAGGCACGACTCGGCAAGTAATCCGAGGCCGGATGGCCTGGAGGAGGAGCTGAGAGGAGCGAGCAGTCCCTCCGGTCAGCTCGACTCACTCCCAGAAAATGAACTGCGCAGGTCCGAAAGAGTTAGGAAACGCCCAGCGTACCTGCACGACTACGTAGAGAAATAATATGCTAAATTTATGCAAATATGAGTAAAGTGTTTTCTGGGAGGGAAGGAGTGTAATGTATCTTTAAAAGTTTTGGCGGGAATTAGCACGTTGCTGATTGGTTGAGGCCACCGGCTGAAATGTATATAAAGAGAGGTTTGCCCCAGTACTGGTTGCTGGGTTCACTGTATATTAAAGAGCTGTTGTCACTACCCTGGTCTCCTGCCTCGTTATTGCCCAAACATAACATTAACCACTAGACCAAACTGGCTCTTAATATCCAACAGATTGTCCTCCTCATTTATTCCTTCACAACAAAACCCTATGTTGTTGGGGTTTGGCTGAGAGAGAGTCGCTGGCCCATAAAAACTTATTTTATTTATTTATTTTATTTTATTTGTCAACAAGTACAAGGAAACAAGTAATAGTATAGACATAGACACATGAAAAGAATTTGGCACAAATAAAAGGATATAAATAAGCAAAACATAGCCATAAACACATAAAATGAGTACATATATATGGGAACAGTAGGTCAGGGATGGTAGGCATGCTGGTGCGCTTATGCATGCCCCCTTAGGGATCTCTTAACAAATATGAAAGGTTCACGGTAGACGGTTTAAGGTAAAAGGTATGGGGATTAGAGAGACTAACAACAGGATCAGATAGAATGTTCCAGACATTTACTACTCTATTGCAGAAGTCATATTTCCTACAATCAAGATTAGAGCGAATTACATTGAGTTTGAATCTATTGCTAGCTAGCTATTGTTATTACAGTTGAAGTTAAAGTACTTATTAACAGGTAGGACGTTATGGTAAATAATCTTGTGTATCAAGTTTAGGTCAGAATGTAGACAGCGTAATTCAAGGCTATCGAGGCCTAAAATTTCAAGCCTGGCGGTATAGGGAATTTTATTTCAAGCAGAGGATTTGAGTACTCTTCTAGTAAAATATCTCTGGACCCTCTCTAATGTATTGATGTCTGAAATACAGTGTGGGTTCCAGGCAGGTGAGCAGCATTCAAGGATAGGTCTGGCAAAGGTTTTGTATGCCCTAGTTAGAAGTTTAGCATTACCAGAGAGAAAATTTCATAAAATAAGATTGACAACTCTTAATGCCTTTTTTGCAATGATGTTACAGTGAGCTCTGAGGCTTAGATCTTTTAACTTTAAAGATTATGTTGTAGGATAGACCATTTTCTCAAATACACCAAATACCATCTAACTGAGCAGCCACCTGGTGCTGATTGGCTCATCCTGGGCTAATGAGTGATCACCTGCATCGAGCTTTACTGTTGTCAGTCACTTACCTTTCTGTCCCTATGGAGAATATATGTGAAGAAAACATAATCCAATCTCTTCTCAGTCTATATAACATTTCAGTCTATATAACATTTTTTTAGACAGTTCAATGTTCCTCAATACTGGGTGCTGAACATTAAGTGGTGGCTCAGGCTGTAAGTTAGCCTGTTATTAAAACACAGCAGCCTGCAATTACTGCAGGCTCGAATCCCACCAGGCCCAAGGTTGACTCAGCCTTCCATCCTTTATAAGGTAAGTAAAATGAGGACCCAGATTGTTGGGGGGGCAATAAGTTGACTTTGTAAATATACAAGTAGAATGAGACTATTGCCTTACACACTGTAAGCCGCCCTGAGTCTTCGGAGAAGGGCGGGATATAAATGTAAAAAAAAAAATACTCTACAATTGGACCCAGTTACTGGTCATGTATTTTACCTTTATGATAGCAGGCCCGGGAGGAGACGGGAGGGGTCCGGCTGAGGAGAGGAGGGAGGACGAGGCACAACACATATCCTGAGAAAGGGGAAGAAGTAAGGAACTATAGGGAGGAGCAGGATAAGTGACTGAGAAACCAAATGAGGAGTCAATGGCAGCAGGACAACTAGACTGAAGCCATAATGACAGTAGCAGGATTGGCAATGTGCTTTCTGAATCATTGGCAGACCAGTCATTCTGACTTCTGGTACTGACCCTGACTGCATCCCAGATACAGATTTATAGTAGCAAAGTTTTATAAAGTGCAAAGCTACTCTGATAAATATTAAGACACGACAGTATCTTTATCTGGTTATTTGCATTTCTTTTCCAATGATTAAAAGGGCAATTGTTTGAGCTTTGGAATAAGGCAAATGTACTAGCTTCAAGAAACTTCATGTTATACTTCTAACACTTGCTGCAATTTTTACTTAATTTCTTCTTTCCCCTCCTGAAGCTAACATTCCATGGCTAGGCATCTGTAAATACATTTAACTTGTGGGAAACGGTTCCCCGCCCCCATCACCCCAGTGAAGAAAACTGCAGGACACCTTTGGCATCCAACGGCAGGGTACTCAGAACTGGTGTTGCCATAAGCTGCACATACTAATGTCTTTATCTCAAAGCACATGGGAGGAGGGCTGGGTGAAAGCTGTATCTGCCTAAGGTTAAGCAACTCTTCTGACTGATGAGCTGGTCCTATCTGAAGTAAGAACAAACGATTTCCCTGAACTAGCATGACATTAAGATGACAGCTCTTATCTGCCATGGTTAGTTAAAACATGGGAAAAGTGTCCCTGTGAGAATTCCAGGAAGGACCAAATGTGCTGTATTTCAATTGCTTAAAAAGGCCAAATTCAAAGAAGCTATAATTTTGAGCTGCTTTAGTTATATTCCCAGGACCAAAGAGTTACAGACATGAAGCCTAACATTTTTTTAGCCTATTAGGCAGAATTGTTCCAATAATTGTTTCCCATCCAAAAAAAAAAAGGACAAGATTGAATCCATTGCAATTAAAATTTATATGCTATTGTATGGCTAAGATAGCAACAATAAACAGGGAAAATTGTTTATATCATTCTAGCATCCTATCCATATCATGTAAGTTAATGTGTACATCTAATTTGGTCCTTTAAAAAAAATAGTTACATCCCAGTTTCCAGGGTTTTATTATTATCATGGTTCATTGCACAGTCAGCCAGATTTGGCAGTTTTGTCCAGCTATCAAGAACTTGGGATAAGCAGATGGTGTTTGAGGTATAATCACAGGATATAAGCTGTTCCAATCAAAGCTGCCTTTGGCAATTGATTGATGGCAATTTTGTCAATGCCAATGGTATTCAAGTAGTCCTTCCATTGCTTTGGGATTGCAACCAAGGCCCCTGTTACTATTGGTATTACTTTTGTCACAGTTGGTTCTATTTCTGTTTGCAGGTCTTCGTATCCTGTTATCTTCTCCAGTTCTTTCTCTTCTGTTCTGCTGTCTCCGGGTACTGCCAAGTCCCCTACCCAGACTTTTTTGTCTCTCTCTCTCTCTCTTTTTTTTTTTTTTTTGTCGCTAGTTGTTAAGTCTGGGATGTTATGTGGCAGGTGCCTGCCTGTTTGAATTCTAAAGTCCCAGACAAATTTAGCTTCTTTAAGTTTCTATGACTTTCTCTATTTTATGGTCCCACCAGATCTTGCTTGCAGGCAAATGGTATTTCTTGCAGATCTCCCAATGTACCATAGTTGTAACTTTGTCATGCCACTGTTTGCAGACAGTCTGCATGATCTTCTTGGCAGCAGCTAACCGGGAGATCCACAAGGTACAATAGATGGAAACTGATCAAGGAGAGAAGCAAGGAGAAGCTTCCTAACAGTGAGGACAATTAACCAGTGGAACAACTTGCCTTCAGAAATTATGGGTGCTTCATCATTGGAGGTGTTTAAGAAGAGACTGGACAATCACTTGTCTGAAATGGTACCGGGTCTCCTGCCTGATCAGGGATTGGACTGGAAGACATACAAGGACCCTTCCAACTGCATTCTGGTTGGTTGTGTTTTTTCTTGAGCTTCTTTTCAGAGGTGGTACTTGATGTCTGTTGCTGTCTTCTCAATTCTGACTCTCTATACATTTGTTCTTAAAGCTTGGTCTTGTGCAGCCAGAATTAATCCCTCGGTCTGCTTCTTCAACTTTCTTGTTCTTAGCCATTGCCAGATCTTGTTCTTTCTATTTTTCCTGCTATTATATTTAATGTACTACTACTCCTATTATTTTATTCTTTTAAAAAGAAAAAATGTATTTACAGTTTATTTTAATGTGCATTTTTGCAACTTTCTTTAAAGAATGCACTTTAAAACTATACATATGAACACATACTTACATATGAACAGCTTCTCTTAATTGACACTCTCTTTTTAGATATAACTTTAACTACTTCTTTGTGAAAATATATTGAGTGAAGAATAATAGACCCTCCAGACTACACTGAGTACTGCTTGATTGTATATTAATGGAGACTCTTCATGTAGGTAACACTATTTTGTTTCTACTGAAATCCAGAATGGATTTATTCTATATGTCTGAAGGACCCTATAATATATACAAGCATATTATTCTAAGCTACATCCTTATATATACATATCTGAAAATTTATGGCACTGAGTTCAGTTGGCCGTATTTTAATATAGACCTCTTGTTTGGCATCAGATACAGTACTGAGCTGCAACAATTGAAAAAGGGGAGGGATCCATTGTTCCAGGATTGGAATCTACTGTTCCAGATGTCTAGTTAGGTTAATGGTCTCTCTGAAATTTGGGAACTGGCATTCCATTTGTTTCGATAGTGCTACCAGTATTTCAGACTAACAAAATGAATATTGAGCTATAGTACAATCATTAGAGACAGAAAGGCTACAAACAGAAAAACAGAAGTAAAGTAAAGAACTAAAAAACAGGGGAAAAAACTAGCTCTTCTATCACAGAACTACCTATTTTGACTACAATATTTTGGACAACTAATAGATAACAACAACAAAGAAATACAGAATAATCTTGAGTTTTTACTGTTGCACGGCAACCTTCTGGATTTGTAAAGCCCAAACTTCACAAATAACTTCATTTCTGATGGAAACTTATTTAATCAGATGTAATTAACTAACTACTAGACTTAACTAGAGAATAATGTTGTTACCTAATTTAGCAATTATGAAATGGTTGAAATCTTTCCCAATCAGATTTTAAAAATATAGTTATGTTATGTGTTATGTAGTTGGAATGAAAAAAAAATATGCCAAACTAGAGATGTCACTTTATTGCTAGATATGTTATGGAATTTCCTTCATATTCTTTATGCTTTTTCATTTGTATCCAATTCATATCACACATTTCTATTTCCTTTGCTATAAATTCCTGGCATGATTTTTCAATTCCATAACTTTTGTCTGAGAGTTTTTGAACATAAGAGAGGTCAGCTAGAAAGCATTAAATTCATTATATCTATTCATCTTCTGACATGACAATAGAAGCAGGCTATCAGCCTGTCCAAAAAAGAAAATCCCATCAGCCTATTCAGCATTTTGTAAATTTTTAAACAGAATCCAGAGGTAATAATAATAAACAACTTCTTGTTCAGGGTTGAAATAATACTTCTAATATTTATTATACATTTATATGGACAATTCCCAATTCTGGTTGGTTAAGAGAAGGTTAAAAACACAAAACAAAATAGCTAATAAATATAAAAACTAGAGAAAAAGAACAGGAAACAACATACAATGAGGTTAAATCATAACATGCTCAGATTCCAAAACTACTTACCCTATAAGCTCATCTAACTCAAGGCTCAGGAGGATTATTAGTAAAATTAAGATTTTACTAGCAGGAACCTGAAGCATGGTTCTAATGGGACAATTGGAGATAACTTGGGCCTGTGCCACAAAGAGTGTCAAAAGTGATAATCGTCACAATATTAATATTAACAACAACAACAACAACAGCAACAACAACAGACTTGGAAGGGACCTTGAAGGTTTTCTAGTCCAACCTCATGCCCAGGCAGCAAACCCTACACCATTTCATACAAATGGTTATCCAACATCTTAAAAATTTCCAGTGTTGGAGCATTCACAACTTCTGCAGGCAAGTCGTTCCATTTATTAATTGTTCTAACTGTCATTAATTGTTCTAATTGTTCTAACTGTCAGGAAATTTCTCCTCAGTTCTAAGTTGCTTCTTTCTTTGATCAGTTTCCACCCATTGCTTCTTGTTCTACCCTCAGGTGCTCCAAGATCTCCAAGATCCCTTAAATCATATCCAGAAGGCTTTAGGAATCCAATGAAGTTTGCAAAGTGGAAATGTCATATGGGCACAAGCCACAATATCCTGGACCAATTTCTGGAAAAATAGCGGGCTCTGATGAGCTCAGCAAAAATCCAGCCAGATGAACCGCTATTGAGGGCCTTCAGACCAGAACCATCCTGTAGGAACAGTGAAGAAGGAGAGGCATCTTGGAAGACCAAAAAGAACAGGCAAGTTCCTTGAAAGGTTGGAGACAGCTCTTTGAACTGCCGGCAGGGATGGCAACCATTGTAAAATGATCTCTCTGAAGCTGGGGCAACCGGACAAAGTTTTTGTGCAGGAGCAGTGTTTGAACAGAGTGCTGTACCAGGTGAGTGATTGGCCAACTCACAGGTAAAAGAAAATTTTGAATTGGATTAAAAAGTGTCCCAGAGCTGAAATGAGCAGCTAATTGCTACTTGGGAAATTCTATGGAGGGAGAAGAACAAAGAGGAGGCTAAAATACTAAAGCCCAAGAAAGTTTTTGGATCTATAATTAGATTTGGAGAAACTAAAAATAATAAAAGAAAAGAACCTGAGGAAAAGTATTTTTTATGTGGATTTAAATATTTTTGACAGTTTTGACATTTAGTTGGTTTGAAAATATTGTGGATTTGAGAGAGACATCTGCTGACTGAAAGGGAGTACTACAATATTGACTGGAAGGAAGAAGGGAAAGTACAGCTGTGACCTTGACCACTAAAAGATAAGTTGGAAACTGTGAGAACTTTTAAGGAGTATCCGTCTTTCTACATTGCTTGGTCTTGAATCTCAACAGCTGTGGAAGATACAAATATTTAACTTGGAGTGGACTGGATAAATACTTAAATTGGACATTATTTGAAAACAAAAAGAGACTATATGGATTTTAAATTTTAATTAAATGTGACATAATATAAAAGTTTTAACACTTTCTTAAATTGGCAATATGGAGTTTTGGATGTGTGAGGAATTAATTGAGATGTTTAAAAATATGTGTGAATCACTAAAGGGCAATAAAAAGCCAGAAATTTTGCTGGGATACATACAACAAGTAATATGGGAGAAGGTGGCAGAAGAGAGCATAAATGAGGAGCAAGAAAATAATATTGAATTGAATGCAAAAGGAATTGAATGCAAAAAGCAGTTAGATGATTTCACTGGGATTTACAGTGGCAAAAGAAGAATGGATAGGGGAGAACATCCCCCAATCAAAGGGTAAAGAGGGAAATAGTAGAAAGTGATTAGGAGAAAACAAATATTATTTGAATAATATATCTAAAAGTGAAAAAAAGGAGTCAGAAGAAAAGATATAATAAATACAAAAAAAGAAAAAGAAGTTAAGAGAAAAAAGGAGAAAAGAAGTGGAATTTTGGAGAGACCAAGAGAAAATGGTTAAAGAAGAGAAGATCAGTGGAAAGAGGAGGGGAAATAAGGTCAATATTAATAGATTTAAGGGAACTGTATTAATATTATTAATCGTGGATGGTCAATTAAGTTAAAGGAGTTTAATGTAAGATTTGAATATGATGATGTATATTATTTGTAGTAAAACAGGATAGCAGATGAAATGTGAAATGGTAATTAGGTTTAATTTTGAAGACAATTTTAATTAAGAGACAAAGTTGAAATGTTAAAAAGTGGGATGGGGATTTTGAGAAATATATTCTATAATGGAGAAATAAGATACTTAATTGATTTTATTGTAAGAGATTAGGAATTAAGGCAGATAGTGATACTGTTTATGTATTAAGAGAAATTAAGATAAGACGAAGAAGCATGGAAAAAGAATATTATGGATGAAATTGGAAATATGTAAAATGGACTTGAGAAAAAAAAAATTATATGGTAGAAGTTGAAATAACAAGATATGATGAAAAATGATTATAAGATGTGACCCGGTCAACACTCTGTTTATAAATATGTATGATGAAAGAAAATTTTTAATAAAACTTGTTTACAAAAAAAAATGTCAAGCTGAATTTGATGTTCGGTATAATGCCAGTTTACAAAAACAAGTAGTATTTACTAGACCGATGTCAGATGTGTGACATGATAGATGATAGATAGATAGATAGATAGATAGATAGATAGATAGATAGATAGATAGATAGATAGATAGGTAGGTAGGTGGGTGGGTGGGTGGGTGGGTGGGTGGGTAGGTAGGTAGGTAGGTAGGTAGGTAGGTAGGTAGATAGATAGATAGATAGATAGATAGATAGATAGATAGATAGATAGATAGATAGATAGATAGATAGATAGATAGATAGATAGATAGATAGATAGATAGATAGATAATATAAGCATGAATTGAATACATAAAATGAATACAATTAAAGGGAACATTAGGACAGGGACTGTTAAGTTTGGGCAATGAAGAGGCAGGAGACGATGCAAGTGACAACAGCTCTTCAGTTTATTGTGAAACCCAGCAAAGACAATAGGCAAACACCTCTCTTTATATAGTATTTTGGCTGAGGCTCCAGCCAATCAGCAACGTGTATTTTCCCGCCCAAATTTCCCTCCAAAAATTCAAATACATTACAGGGACGGTAGGCACGCTGATGCTCTTATGCACGCCCCTTACAGATCTCTTAAGAATGGGGTGAAGTCAACAGTAGATAGTCTAAGGTTAAAATTTTGGGGATTTTGGGATGAAACCACAGAGTCAGGTAGTGCATTCCAGGCAATGACCACTCTGTTACTGAAGTCATATTTTCTGCAATCGAGTTTGGTGCGGTTTACCTTAAGTTTGTATATATTGTGTGCTCGTGTATTTTTGTGGTTGAAGCTGAAGTAATCATTGACAAGTAGGACATTGTAGCAGATGATTTTATGAGCTATGTTTAAGTCATACTGAAGGCGGCGTAGTTCTAAATTTTCTAAGCACAAAATTTCAAGTTTGGTGGCATAAGGTATTTTGTTCAGCAGAGGAGGGGAGGACTCTTCTTGTGAAATATTTCTGGACACGCTCAATTGTATTAATGTCCGATATGCAGTGCGGATTCCAGACAGATGAGCTGTATTAGAGAATTGGTTTCGCAAATGTTTTGTATGCTCTGGTTAGTAGTGTAATATTACTGGAGAAGAAGCTATGCAAGATTAGGTTTATAACCCCTAAAGCCTTTTTGGCAATGTTGTTACAGTGGGCTTTGGCACTTAGATCATTTGATATGAGTAATCCAAGGTCCTTGACAGAGTGAGGATCATCTACAAGGTCATGTCCACTCAGTTTGTATTTTGTGTTCTGATTCAGGAGTGGGTTCTACTTACCTTTACTACTGGTTTGCATTGTGCCCATGTGCGTGCGCTCCTCTCTCACACACACGGGCTCTTCTGTGCATGCGCAGAAGAGTTTTAATGATGTTTGGGTCAGTGGGCGGAGCCTCCCCACTCCCGAACCGGGGGCAACCCACCACTGTTCTGATTCGTTTTGCCAATGTGTAAGACAGAGCATTTGTTGGTTGAGATTTGGAGCTGCCAATTTTTTGACTATTTCGACACAAAGTCAAAGGGCCTCTGGTGGCTCAGACTGGTAAGACAGTCTGTTATTAACAGCAGCTGCTTGTAATTACTGCAGGTTCAAGTCCCACCAGGCCCAAGGTTGACTCAGCCTTCTATCCTTTATAAGGTAGGTAAAATGAGGACCCAGATTGTTGGGGACGATAAGCTGACTTTGTATATAATATACAAAAGGATGAAGACTATTGCTTGACATAGTGTAAGCCGCCCTGAGTTTTCGGAGAAGGGCGGGATATAAATGCAAATTTTTTAAAAAAAGTTTTTTTGAAGGGTAGTAGATATGTTGGTGGTGTTAAATAGTTTTACATCACCAAAGAAGAGAACTCAGTTACTTATAAGATGATCACAATATAATATGATATACATATGTTATATATATATATAAAATAATATGATAGATGATAGGCAGAAAGACAGACAGATAGACAAAAATCTTGCAAATTTGATAGTGCTGTATTTCCTTCTTTGGAGGAGATTATTGAAGTAGGGAGGTGTCTGTCTAGTCACTCCTGAACTTGTTCTGAACTTTAAAAATTTTCAGCCATGTTTGCCTAGGCAATCATTTCTGCATACTGCACAAAAGTACATTTCCTTTCACTCTAGACCTATATGCCTAAATGAAAAATATGTCCACTGTTATCAGATAACAGCTCCAATGGAAAAAATGTCTTGATTGTGATTTAGAGTAGAATCCAATGCATGTTTACTAATGGGGAACAAATTTAGCTGAACTCTCACTGCAGCCATTATACAAAGTTTTATAAAGTTTCAGCAATGATATTTTTCATGCACTGGGATACCAAACACCTGACTCCATTTAATAGTTTTGTTTATCTGTGCAAAGGAAAAAGTCAAGAAAGGGATTTCACACCTGAAGAAATACTATTAGGAGTAAAATATTTGTGAGACACCTGCCAAAAAATATGGAACATTGTCTCGTAGGAGATTCCCTTAACTGTTGCAGATATCTGATATCATGAAAGTTAGGGTTTTGGAAATATCAAACTACACTCAATATTTTATATTTGTTTTATAAAGTATATATGTTGACAGTTATAGAAAATGTATAGTACCTCTATAAAAGCTATCATCTTCAGGTGTTGCAAGATCAGCTTTTGTTGCAACAAAGAAATAGGCAACTCTTCTGAAAACATTCATATGTCAACATATTCAAAATCTTTCTCTATTGAGCTTTTTCATTTCATCTGTCTCTAACTCTGCCTTTTTATGTGTGTTCAGGTAGAGTGAATATGGATATATGGATGGGTGGCTATATAGATTATCAAGGCACACATTCTCATAATGAAAATTTAAAAACTTTTTAAATGTTACCTTGATACAGTTCACATATTTAAATGTAAAGGGTTACCCATGTTAGTTTTTAAGCACCAGAATTAATACCATTACTACCAGTAACATCTTGAAAAAACTAGGAAGTCCCTATGTACTGAATGTTCATTCCTTCCAGAAGAAATAAAATTTCTAAAATATTACTTTTAAGACTCTCTGTGTTCGTTCTATCTATCTATCTATCTATCTATCTATCTATCTATCTATCTATCTATCTATCTATCTATCTATCTATCTCTAAATTGATTGTTTCCTGATTGCTTATTTGTACCCTATGACTATCATTAAGTGTTGTACCTTAGAATCCTTGAACGTATCTTTTCTTTTATGTACACTGAGAGCACATGCACCAAGACAAATTCCTTGTGTGTCCAATCACACTTGGCCAATTAAGAATTCTATTCTATTCTATTCTATTCTATTCTATTCTATTCTATTCTATTCTACTCTACTCTATTCTATTCTATTCTATTCTATTCTATTCTATTCTAATCTAATCTAATCTAATCTAATCTATAACGTGGATATATTTAGTAATTAGCATTTACTCTAGCATTTACATTTGACCACTGGTAAATCTGTGTTGTTGTGTTTTTTTTTGGAACAGACACGATTACTTTTAGTATTATTTTGGAGAACAGCATTTGAGCCCCAATTTCAGAGATTTGAAGTTTTCATGGGCAGAAAAGAGAGAAAGAATTCTCAAGGATTTTTATCTTTGCTAGGCCATCTATCGTTGAATGGTTGGGATCCTCTGAACAGAAGGTAAAGTGGCTTTATGAGAAAAGGGATCAAATGGTTAAAAATAAATATGATGGTTTTATCCTCCAGCAGGGTTTCTGATGTGCCTCAATAATTAATGAATGAGCTAAGGATGAAATGTGCCAAAGTTGTCTTTCTCTCTCCCCCCACCACCACCTCATAATTATTAGATATTAAATAATATGCAACTTACTGGAGGGCCAGATGATTACCATTTGAAACCAGTCAAACACTCACAGATTTTGCCTTGTTTTTAGTTCAAGTCAATTGCATAAAAAGCCTACCTCCTTTGCGAAGGCCCGACAATTTTGTTTTGTGCAGTTTGTGCTTCTACAGAGAAACCTCCTCAGGAATGAAAAAAGATATATCTTGTGGTTAAACTTTCCTCAGTGCCCCAAGCCTGCACTTTACTTCTGCCTATTATCCTCTAAGCCTTTTTATCTAATAGCTTCCCCAAAGGAAACAACTGGTTTCAAATAGTGCCACAACTTTGACTGTATTTAAAAAAAAATAAATACAAAAAATACGCATTTCGATTTTTCTGTGCTCTGTTGCCCATTCCAGCCAAATACATTAGGATTCAAGGCACTCTGGAGTCATCATTGAAGTACCTGAGCAAAGCAATGCACAAAATGTGTGAGAGGGAGACAGCTCCTGTACCTGAACTGCAGTGCCCTTCATCAACACCCTAAAAAAGAAAAATGAGTTGGGTTTTCTTTCTTTGCTAATTCTCCCCCTCTGTCTCTCTCTGTCCCCCCTCTCCCTCCCCCCCTCTTTCTCTCCTGCATTCTGCTTCTCTTTCGGTCTTCTGAGCATGCTGAATTTTCATCACTGAAACCGCTTACAAAAACAGGCAAAAGAAAACAACCGTCTCTTGGGTGGCAGAGTTTCAGTTAATAAATATCGTCAGCATTGGGGTTACGCTAGCATCCGTGACAACCTTAGATTGACACTGGGGACACCATTGCCCAAGAATGTTAGTTTTCTCTAGGTAACCGAACACATCTTATGCACAGCTGGCCTGGGTGAGCCACAAGGCAAACTGTATATTACATATTTATGCAGCTTTCTTTCATGCTTGTTCCGCTTGTTGAAGTCACACTGAACATGGAGACTGTTCCACTCTTTATCTCCTGCAGCTGCAATTAAAATGGATCATGGAGAGAAGGGCTAGGGACCGGGTGCCTCTCCTAGGAAATACTAGCCTAGACAGACCTATATTCAAAATGAGACAGGGCAACTCAATGTATTTTTATTAATCTAGGTGAATTGTAATAGGTTTCAGGCAAGTATATCTGGCTTTTGTCTGACAGAGGCAAGACAGAAGTAAGAATCCATCAGGCTGATTCTTTTAATTTAAAACATTTATTTAAATGCAGACACATCAGAGGTGGAATTCACTTACCTTCCCTATCGGTTCACAAATGTGACCACGTGCACTTCGCTCACACATGTGACCTCTGCGCATGCGCATAGCTTCTGCGCATGCACAGTAGTCGCGTATTACGTCAGGGTGGGTGGATGGAGCCTCCCGCAATCACCGCTACCGGTTCGCGGGATCCGGAGAGAACCGGCTGAATCCCATCACTGACACATGCACACATACACAAATCCTCTCTCTTTTTAATTTAGCCATTCTAAATATACAAAGGAAATTTACATTTTTAAGTATAGCAAATGTGTAACAATTGAGAAAATCATGCTTAAAAAAAATATTGTGTAGCCATAGACTGGAAACAGTCAGGTTTAAGTTTCTAAAAAGGTAAAGGTTTCTCTGTCAGATGTGTCGGACTCTAGGGCATGGTGCTCATCTCTGTTTCTTTCCCAAAGACAATTTTCATGATTATGTGGCCCGCATCATTATATACCTAAGGCACACAGAACGCTGTTATCTTCCCACCAAAGTGGTACCTATTTATCTACTCACATTTGCATGTTTTCAAACTGCTAGGTTGGCAGGAGCGGAGGCAAGTAATGGGAGCTCACCCCCATTGCACAAAGCTCGGGTCTCAAACCTGGGTTCTCAACTCTCTGGCTGATAAGCTCCGCGTCATTAACCACTGAGCCATCGTGCCCTATCTCAAGTTTCTACACAAACCAAAAATCAGAGGAAAAGAGGTGAGTACTATCAGAGGAATCTTTAAACTTTCCATCAACCTTTTCTGTAATTCCAAATTCCATGATTCCCATTGCCCCAAAAGTGCTTTCTCAAGAGGCAACTGGACTTTCTGGTTTTTCTTTCAAGATGTTTTGCTTTTCATCTAAGAAGCTTCTTCAAAGCTGAGAAGCAAAACATCTTCAAAAAAAAACTAGAAAGTCCAGTTGCCTCTTGAAAAAGCACTTTTGTGACAACCTGGATGAATGAGAATCTCCAGTGAACCCATTGCTTTCTTTTAAAAAACATGAGAATCCAAATGTATTCTTCCAATGATATGTAACTTGACTGTACTTGGAGCTGAAGGTTTCCTATTTGACTGCCATATATCCATGTTAATTGTCATTTTCCACACTTAATAAAGCTATCATTTGTTTGTATGTGTGTGTGTCACACCTGAGGATACTTCTCTATCAAAAAAAGTTAAAGCTCTGCTTGTTCGTGCAAGAATTCTAATGTAACAATTTTTAAAAAAAATAAACTTTTTTTTTTAAAAGATAAAGGATGTAATCTTTCCTTTGTTCTCCTCTTCTCCCCTTCCTTTTCTGTTCAGATTCCTGCATGATTTAGAAAATAGTGCTGCTACCCCACATGAGCACTATGGGCATATGACAGAGGGAACCAAACAATACCCATTTCAATAATGCAGATATGTCCTAAGATTAGTTTTATCTGTCCACCTCACTGCATTGGAAACAAAGATAAATGTCATTCCAAAAACAATTTTTGATTTACCAAAAATCAAAAGTGACAGGGAAAACTACAGAATTGTCCTCATTATATAATCCAGGGATGCTACTGAAACACAAAGTCAAAATGAGACGTAATGGTTTCTCTTCTTGAAATCAGAATTTCTATCAAAGCAACAGGCTTTCATTACACTGATGATGGGGACGTCATTCCTGTAGATATTTCTCTGTGTCATTTACTTGCCTAACAAAATATACCCTGTGTAGAGCATCTGGCTATCAATGAGCTTTTTGCTCTTTATGCAGTTTTCCAGCTGGCCTGACTAAACAACTCCAAGGTTGAAGCAACTAGTCCAAGGTGACTCTGGCATTCCAGCATACATTACACTACTTAGGGCCTACAACCACCTTCAAATACATCAGCACATCATATAAATCTCCTCATGCAGATAAGTCTCTGAAACAATGTCTTTAGTTTTGAACAAAGCAATCAAATACTGTGTAGTCTGGGAAAAAAATGTCACAAATGTGGAGCTGAATTTGATATGCAGGTCGGCATACATATTTCCATACGAATTACACCGTAAATCAGAATCACTTAAATACTAATTAAGTTGTCTCTTCAAGGTTATTTTATTACTCTGTGCTTGCCTTTTTCTTTCCCTTTTGCACCAGAGCAAAATCTTATCTGATCTGTCAGATTCAAAAATTAAACCATAAGGGATACCTATTAGCACAACACTGCTGGCAGATTTATCTCAACAAAGCCATGATGAAATTTAAAAAGTGTGTCTAGGCCATTGACTCTAGGATGCTTGATCAATGCCCTCTGGTGGCTACTGCAGTATGAATAATGGGAGTTATGTATAATTTAGAAGTATATAAGTATAAATCTCTCTCAGTTTCTATCTACATAACTTTTACAGTATAATCCAACTTCATTCAACTCAATACAACTTTTGCCAGCTTCCAATTGGGAACTTGACTGTACCTCCAAGCTGTATGTTTGTACATACAACATTTGTATTGTAAACATTTGTAAACCATTCCTTTGGCTTTTAAAAGAATATTTCATGCTTTATAGGGTTATTGAGGGGACACAGTGGCTCGGGGGCTAGGACGTTGAGCTTGTCGATCGAAAGGTCGGCAGCGGTTCGAATCCCTAGTGCTGATGTGTAACGGAGTGAGCTCCCGTTACTTGTCCCAGCTTCTGCCAACCTTGCAGTTTCGAAAGCACGTAAAAACAAAAGTAGAAAAAATAGGGACCACCTTTGGTGGGAAGGTAACAGCGTTCTGTGCGCCTTTGGTGTTGAGTCATGCCGGCCACATGACCACGGAGATGTCTTCGGACAGCGCTGGCTCTTTGGCTTTGAAACGGAGATGAGCACTGCCCCCTAGAGTCAGCAACAACTAGCACATATGTGCGAGGGGAACATTTACCTTTACCTTTAGGGTTATTGTGATGAATTGTCATTACCATGGAAGCCATGATATCAAACTAGATACAAGTTTCATTTTTTAAAAAATCACGTTGTTTTTTTTTAAAATGAAACCTAATAAACTGCAAGTCCATGGATTCACTTCAGCTCAAAATGCTGTCAACCCTTACTTCGTGATGTTCCACCATTTTCCTTCTTGTCTTCCATAGCAAGCTTCTACACTTTCTTTGGAATTAATTCCATCTGGGCTTAAATAGAGAGAATAGAGAAATCAACAGAGAGTCAAGAATGATATTGCAAAGGTACTACTACAGCTACTAAGAAATGGTGCTCCTTTGACAGTCCTAACCACAAAAAATGTTAATAGTAGCCCACAAATAAGATCTTGCCATAGATTGTTCATGTTTGTTTTTGCAATCGGCATTCTAACCGCCCTCCCAGGAGATAAAGGAATTGTAGTGATGCTTTCCTTTGGGAATTGTTACTTGGCAGGAACTAGGGCACCAATCCTGTATTAGTGATCAGGGCAGCAAAAGGCACCACTCTAAGAAGATGAATTTCTCTGTCCCTGTATAGAAATCTATGAATAGACCTCCAGAGGAGATATTCTTAATAACTCATGCTGGAATTTAGGGTAAAGCAATGCTATTTATTAATTTTCATTATTATGCTGCCTGTCGTGCAGCTATTGAAGGCATTCAAAATAGCTTTAAGCAGCCAATAGTGCTCAGTGCACAATTACATGAAATCAATGCAGTTTAGTACACTTAGATGCCAGTTTCAAGGTTTATTGTGCCAAGTGTTTGACAGTTCCATCATTCTTCGGGTGTTTGCTTTAATATTAATCCACTCTGAAGGTCATAAGAATTCCTTTCTTTCTTTTCTTGAAGCAGAATAGCATTATTTCTCCACCCCCCCTCCCACGGGCTGCTCTATAAAGTAATAGAGGCAATGAGTTGTAGTCTGTACCTGCCTGAGATACTGATTATGCCTTGTATTACAACTCCGAGTAATAGTAGTCAATAGATGTAGTAGTCTATTGCAGTAGTCAATATTGACCGGCTAATAAAACATGTTACAAGAAGAAGAAGAAAAACTTTAGCAAATGCTTTTCCCAGAATGGAAGTTATTTCAGCTCAGATCTATTGTCTACGGAATTAAGATTGTATTATAGATTTTGGTAATGTTTACTTCTAAGCTTGTATATTTAACAGCCAAGGGATATTAAAGGGGTCACTTCAATTATAAAATCAAATGTATAGATTAAAAATGAGCCTCAGCAGGTAGCAGCTCTAGGGCTGATCTTAGAAGCTAAGCAGAGTTGGCCTAAATAAATAAATAAATAAATTTGCTAAGTGAGTTTTGACCCATTTTATTATTATTATTATTTTATTATTATTAATTATTGAATTTTTATACCACCCTTCTCCCGAAGGACTCAGGGCGGTGTACGATCTTTTGTTCTGACCCAGCTCCCCAAACATGACAAACCTCTAATGTGAACTCAAAAGATTCCTTTATTAGGAATGCTGACAGTCCCGGCAAAAAGTTTCTTTCACGGGCTAACAAGTCCATCCAGCCAGAAGATGAATAGTTGTTTGCCACACCTATTCACCTCCGGCCCCTGCCTTTTATCCCCAGAGCTACGGTGGGGCCTCATTAGCAGCTTCCTTTCCCAGGATCGGTCCACAGCTTTTTACTGCTATCCCCTTCTCTGTCTTCTGCGCAGCCACATGTCAGGCACTGGACCCAGCTGCTTCTCTTCTTCTTCATCATCAATCACGTCCAGACCTAGGGGCTGTTGACTCTCCATCTGAGGGCTGACGGATGGCCCAGGATCCACCTCTTTATTTATTTTATTTTTATTTTATTTATCATATTTGTATACCGCCCTATCTCCCTAGGGACTCAGGGCGGTTCACAGGCAAATAAAAAAGGTACATATAAATACAAAATAAAATAACAGTTAAAAAGCTTATTCTACATGGCCCAATTTTTTAAAAAACAATATAAATAATAAAACCCATTAAAACCAATATAAAATTTAAAATCTAATCCAGTCCTGCGCAGATGAATAGATGTGTTTTAAGCTCGCAACGGAAGGTTCGGAGGTCCGGAAGTTGACGAAGTCCTGGGGGGAGTTCGTTCCAGAGGGTGGGAGCCCCCACAGAGAAGGCCCTTCCCCTGGGTGTCGTCAGACGGCACTGCCTAGGTGACGGCACCCTGAGGAGTCCCTCTCTGTGAGAGTGCACGGGTCAGTGAGAGGTATTCGGTCGCAGCAGGCGGTCCCGTAAATAGCCCGGCCCTATGCCATGGAGCACTTTAAAGGTAGTTACCAAGACCTTGAAGCGCACCCGGAAGGCCACAGGAAGCCAGTGCAGTCTGCGCAGGAGAGGTGTCACACGGCAGCCACGAGGGGCTCCCTCTATCACCCGCGCAGCAGCATTCTGAACTAACTGAAGCCTCCGGATGCCCCTCAAGGGGAGCCCCATGTAGAGAGCATTGCAGTAATCCAGACGAGACGTCACGAGGGCGTGAGTGACCGTGCATAGGGCATCCCGGTCTAGAAAGGGGCGCAACTGGCGAACCAGGCGAACCTGGTAAAAAGCTCTCCTGGAGATGGTCATCAAATGATCTTCAAAAGAAAGCCGTTCATCCAGGAGGACGCCCAAGTTGCGCACCCTCTCCATCGGGGCCAATGACTCGCCCCCAACAGTCAGCCGTGGACTCAGCTGACTGTACCGGGATGCCGGCATCCACAGCCACTCTATCTTGGAGGGATTGAGCTTGAGCCTGTTTCTCCCCATCCAGACCCGTACGGCCTCCAAACACCGGGACAGCACTTCGATAGCTTCGTTGGGGTGGCCCGGTGTGGAAAAGTACAGCTGGGTGTCATCAGCGTACAGCTGGTACCTCACACCAAAGCCACTGATGATCTCACCCAATGGCTTCATATAGATGTTGAACAGAAGGGGCGAGAGAATCGACCCCTGCGGCACCCCACAGGTGAGGCGCCTCGGGGCCGACCTCTGCCCCCCTGTCAACACCGTCTGCGACCGATCGGAGAGATAGGAGGAGAACCACCGATAAACGGTGCCTCCCACTCCCAATCCCTCCAACCGGCGCAGCAGGATACCATGGTCGATGGTATCAAAAGCCGCTGAGAGGTCTAATAGGACCAGGGCAGAGGAACAACCCCTATCCCTGGCCCTCCAGAGATCATCCACCAACGCGACCAAAGCCGTCTCAGCGCTGTAACTGGGCTGGAAACCGGAATGGAACGGGTCTAGATAGACAGTTTCATCCAGGTGTAGGGGAAACTGATATGCCACCATACTCTCTACAACCTTCGCCGTGAAGCGAAGGTTGGAGACCGGACCTCTCTCTCTCTCTCTCTCTCTCTCTGCCAACTCCATTTCCTCTTCCCCTTCGGAGCTCCCAGGTTGCCCTGATGCTGACCCTGGCTCCCACACCTCCAACTCCTCGTCTGATTCTGCTGCTGGAGGTGCCAGGGTCCAACAGGCCATAACACCTTTCTTGCCACATTTGTTAAGTGAACCACTGCAGTTGTTAAGTTAATAGCACAGTTATTAAGTGAATCTTATTTCCCCATTGACTTTGCTCATCAGAAGGTTGCAGAAGCGGATCACATGACTCCAACAGTCATCAATTTGAGTCAGTTGCCAAGCATCTGAATTTTGATCACATGACCATGGGAATCACACAATGGTCATATGGCCATAAGTCACTTTTTTCAGTGCCGTTGCAACTTTGAATGGACACTAAATGAACTGTTGTAAGTTCAGGACTACCTGTAGATGTTAAATGTACCTGAACAGGAAAGAACAGCAAAGGTGAAAGTGTGTTGTCTGCCTACTTCTTTCTTTTTCCTTTCATCTTTTTATCACAACACTAGGGCTGTCCTGGATAAATATTCCTTTTTTTTAACTATTAACTTTCAGTTTTATGGAACATAATGTCGTGTCCCACTCCTCCGCTGACGACCGGGTCAGGGAAATCCGAATCAGGCGTGCCTCTGCAGCTCTGCCAAAGTCCTAGCAAAGTTCTCAAGGCAGGCAGGAGACCAGAAAGTGACTTCAGCAAGATATATTAGACTTTGCCTGACTCAGAGAATGCCAGAAAGCAGATCCTTTATATAGGCCATGGGGTGAGGCACCATGACTCAGCACTTATCCAGGCCTGCCCCTCCCTTCCTTCTGTCGCCGCCGCCTATCAATTCTTCTGAAGCGAGGGTCACTCCAGTCTGCAGCTGTTGGCAATTGACCTTCCTCAGGCTCACATGCTGTGGGAGAGGGGTCTAGTTGCTCCGTTTGCCTGGGCATGGAGCCAGAGCTGGGGGCTGGAGGTACTTCTTCCTCCTCAGCCTGTCTGGGCATGGAGCCAGAGCTGGGGGCTGGAGGTATACTAGGACATTCCTCAGCGTTCGGAAGCAGATAAGAAGGCCCCGGCTGCGGTGAAAGCGGGCGAGACACAACACATAAATTATTCTGAAGAAGAAGAAAAAAGTCATATTCTCATGAAATTTGGCCTGTTTAGTTCAAAATTGTAAAATGTTTCTATGCCTTTCTCTCTGTCTCTGTAAAATGTCTGCTTTTCCTTGTGTAATATTTTTTTTCCAGTGATCTGCTATTTCCTTGGATTTCAAGTTTCACTTAAATTCTAAGAGGAAACTTCACATGAACATTTCACATTTTTCTCTCTAAATCGGTAAATACAAACTGATTTTGGATAAAGAGATGCAACAGAAAAATGAGACAATTCACCCACAATAACCTCCACCCACCCACCCACCCACCCATCCATCCATTTTTATTTTCTTAGAAGAAAAATTAAAAGATTCAGAACCTCTGTTTTTCAGGGAACTTGAAGAACATATTTTGGCACAGTAGTAGCAGTCAGCAAAGTGATATATATTATACTGAATTTATTTACAATATCACCATACATGCATTTTTCAATCAATATATTTGATGTTAAAAAAAATTATAACATCTACTTTTGCTTTCAAAATTAGGTTTGATATACCATTGATCTTGAGGAACCATTTTTATAACTATTCTATTTTAACTTTATGTTCCAGCCTACTTATGTCCATAACTTTTCAATCATAGCACAGGACATGCAGTCACTATGAAAACCAATGTCCAGCACAGGTCATAGAGTGGAAAGAACAGGCATGTGATTGCTCACAATTGATTCACCTTAAAAATGTTTCCTTTCCTCTGTTGCTGAAGTCTTGTGAATCTCAGCTTACTTCTGGAAAGCTTGGAATGTGGCTGAAATTTTTGTAAAAAAAAATCTCAAGAGGTTTTCAAAAATAGAAATAGCTTTTCAGGGCATTTTTAAAAAAATATTTGGTCTATGGTCTATCTATTTTCCTTTTTAGGTGCATATCTGTGTCATAATAGCTGTGATTTATTTTATTTTATTTTTTTTTAATTTGAATTTATATCCCGCCCTTCTCCGAAGACTCAGGGCGACTTACAATGTGTTAAGCAATAGTCTTCATCCATTTGTATATTATATACAAAGTCAACTTACCGTAATTGCCCCCAACAATCTGGGTCCTCATTTTACCTACCTTATAAAGGATGGAAGGCTGAGTCAACCTTGGGCCTGGTGGGACTTGAACTTGCAGTAATTGCAAGCAGCTAATTAATCTGCTGAGCCACCAGAGGCCTTCTGAAGTCAAGTAGGAGGATAATGGTAGCTATTGCTTTAAAGAGACTGAGTATTATTTTAAATGGTCAAGAAATATTCACCTCTTCAACTCATGAATCATAAGTGACAATGGTGGGTTTCAAAAATTTTTACTACCAGTTCTGTTGGTGTGGCTTGGTGGGCGTGGCAGGGGAAGGATCAGGTGAAATGCTACTGGATCTGACCAGATCAGGTGAGTAGGTAGCGAAGACTGGGGCTGGTTCACCGAACCGGGAGCAATGGCTGGCTGGCCATGCCCCCAAACCGATCCATGGCCCACAGTCCTGCCATGCTTGTCTGCCTTCCACGCTGCCTTCCCGGCGTCCCAGTGACCAGCTTGCAAAGGCAGGCAAGCTGAAGCCCACGTGGAAGGCAGCAAGCATGACAGGGTTCAGGGAAGGGAGTAAGCCGCTAGAAAAATGCTGGAATAAATACATCAATTCCTGTGATACAAGCCATGCTGCCCCACCCACCCCCACCACTTTGCCACTCCATCTCTTCCTCCTCACCAGCCAATCTCCCCACAAACTCGGCTGACACTTCCACACCTCTGTGCACTTCCTTTCCTTTCCCCCCCTGACCTCCCCACACCCACTCAGGATCTGGTTCTGCAGTAAGGCAGCCACAGGAGTCACCAACCCATCTGTAGGCACCGGGCTCTGATAGCCCACGCGTGGAAAACTGCACTTATGAGAAGGGGAGTGGTCCCCTCTTCTTTATGGAGCTTGACTTTGCCAGAGCTTCTGTGCTCACTCTTAATGCCGCCAACGGTGCTGCTGCTGGGAGACTGGCTGGATGCAGCTGAATGAAGCTTGCTGTCCTGCCATAATTAATAGAAAGTGCCTAGGATCCAGGCTACAGTCAGGATCACAATGGTATTAGCCTGGATCTGCCTCATTGCGGGACCTTCGGGCTGCCTTGGAGCTCCGAGTCAGCTGAAAAAAGCTTCAGTTCTTGGGGAGATGAGAAAAGAGAGCGAGAGAGTAAGAGAGTGATGGGGAACTGGTGACATCTGATTCTCTTTTCCTCCCTCTCTTCTTTGGCTGGTTCAAGTAGTCACAGCTGTTTGTTGGTGCTTTTGTCTCCTGGCTTAGTCCCGCAGAGCAAAAAGAGAGTAAGAGAGACTGAAGAAGACCAAGATATCAAGGGCTGCGGGGAAGGAGCTAGCAGCTTAATCCCTTCCCCGAAGCCCTGCCATGCTTGCCTGAGAATCGGATGTTGCCATTTCCCCATCGCTCTCTTGCTCTCTTTTCTCATCTGACTGTAGCTTGGATCCTAGGCACTTTCTATTACTTGTGGTAGGCCGCATCCAGCCAGTTTCCCAGCAGCAGCGGCATCGGTGTCGGCAGTTTTAAGAGTGGGCAGAGAACCAGAAAGCGACAGGATGCAGGATGCTGGGCTAGCAAGTGGAGGCAGGGTGAGGCTTCCCAGATATCTGGAATGGGGTGGTTGGCTCTGTCGGCTGCCATCCGCACCAAAATGACAGCCCCGGCGCAGTAAGGCTGACAAGAGAGGGAGAAGAAAGAACGGGTGACATGAGTGACTCTAAGCCATGCCCACCAAGCCACGCCCACAGAACCGGTGGCAAAAAAAAATAGATTTCACCCCGGGAAGGATACTATAAAATCTCCATTACCTGCCCAATCCAGGGGAAGGATACTTTTAAATCCCTATTTCCTCCTGATCAGACATTTGGGACATGGGATGCAGAGAATAGATGGGGGCAGGGCCAGTCAGAATTTTTACTAACAGTCCTCCAAACTACTCAAAATTTCCACTATCAGTTCTCCAGAACTGGTCAGAACCTGCTGAAACCCACCTCTGATAAGTGACTTCATCTAAATTAATACTGCTACCTTACATATCAAGGAAGCTCACAGTATGTGGTATCGGGCAGGAACATAAAATGTCTGTCAGACTTGGCCAATAATTGCCTAGTTTTCTGAACTATAATTAACATCATTTGCAGGATAGATCTATCTAGTTTTCCTGAAGGTTAATTGGGTTTAGATCATGGAAATACAATTTATATCTGATAGATATAATTTGTATGAATCGTACATTTCCTCTCCCTCCCCCCCCAAAAAAAAAATAGTTTGAGTGTTATATGGTTAATTAAAGGGATATTGAAACATTTGACTACAAAGTACTTTAATCTATGCTTCCACAAAGAAACTTAAAAAGAATCATCCAGATATCCTCTGGAGATATTGAAAAAAGCCAATACAAATACAGGGAGTTAAAATGGATATGGTAGGTCAAGTATTTGAATTGTAGTCCATGGCCTACTGTGAAATAGTACGGGCCGTGGTGGCTCAGGCTGTAAGATAGCCTGTTATTAAAACACAGCTGCCTGCAATTACTGCAGGTTCTAGTCCCACCAGGCCCAAGGTTGACTCAGCCTTCCATCCTTTATAAGGTAGGTAAAATGAGGACCCAGATTGTTGTGGGGGCAATAAGTTGACTTTGTAAATATACAAATAGAATGAGACTATTGCCTTACACACTGTAAGCCACCCTGAGTCTTCGGAGAAGGGCAGGATATAAATGTAAATTAAAAAAAATGGCAGCATAATTTATTAGGTATGGGGGTTTCTGCACAATGGAAAGTGATTTCCTCTAGTGTTAATTCAGACACAGGGATTTTCCTTGATCCACTTTACATAGTGAGGAAAATCCACATAATTGTGCAAGAAAACAGGGCTGTATGGATGGCAGTGTATTAAAGCTAAGAATCCTACATAATTCTGATCAAAGTACAAACAAGAGCAATGAAATTAATTACTGGACTGGGTCAACTAAAGAAGAAGATGCAAAGTTTTCAGATATTCTCAATTTTTAAAAGACACGCAGCTTCCTTGTAATACATTAAAGTTGTTTTGCCAAGGAAAATGAAAGGGATTCTGAATTTATATTGGAATTTTGTATCTTGAGAAATCTGTGGGCCTATTCTTTTCTTAATCAGTTGACAATCTCGGTCATGTTTCACATGATAAGAGTTGTGCTAAATACAACAAAAAGAATGCAGAACTGGGGTGGCAGATAAATTCAAAATTCAATCTCTCTCTTTCTTGGATTTCTTTTGAAACTACACTCTGGATTAAGTTTAAGCCTGTACAACAATATATTCATATCAGATTGAATATGAGGATGTCCCTCTATTCCAGAACGTGAATAAAGCAAGTTCTTGGATAATACAATCTAAGCTGTGAATTTAAGCACAACTCTTCTTCAAACTACTTGTCTGAATACGTAAAGGGAAGACTCCATATACTCCCATTTTGTGTCCACATTGAGCTCTCTGTACAGGCAAATCACCAACTGAAATTTTAGATAACTTTAAATCATTACTGAGGCTTGGACTAGCTTCACTGATTGCCAGTCAGCTTTTCGTGCAAGTTACGTCTTCTCAAACAAGCTTAGTTTTGCAAAGATCCTGGGACAACATAGATCAAGGAAAAGCATTATTAGCAAGCATCTGCTGTTTTACCATGACCCATAAGTGCCCTTGATGTTCCTGAGAAAAAATTCCATGCATTCCAGGAAATTCTTCAGCAAGAGTGATGAAACCAAGGCCTAGCCTGCCCACAACATTCTCCCCTCACCTGAAGTCAATGATGGTGACTTGATGTTTAAACTGAACCTTCTTTATATAAATCCTCCCCTAGTTATAGGTAAGAAGAAAAGACAAGAGTTTGTAGAGGATAAATTGGAAAAATGTATCTTATTTATTTTTATTTTGCATTTCTGAACTGCCCATTTCCCTCATGAAGAGACTCTGGGTAGTGTACAATAAAATGTCAGACTATAAAAAAAAACTGTACATAAAAATTAAAATATTAGAATTAAATTTTCCTGTTTTTGTGGGAGAGCTCTCAGGGCACCAACAAGCCCTATGGCTATTTGTTCCTTTGCACTGCCCAGATGAGGCCTTTTCAGAAGGCCAGGAGACTGGAGGCTTGCCACACCTCCAAGGGGGAGAATATTCCACATTGTGGGAGCAACAGCAGAGAAAGATCACTTTCTAGAACCCAGAATTCTTTAATTGAGGGGATCTTAACCTATCTGACCAGGTGGGACAGGCCGATGTAATGGGACAAAGGCAATTTTTTAGGTGGCCTGGCTCATTCCATGTAGGGCTTTATCTATCACAACCAATACCTAGAATTGGATGGGATAGCAAACTGGCACAAAATGCAACTGGCAGAACAGAGGTGTTACATGTGACATTTTGGGGGCACTCAATATAGCTTGCAGAAACTGATTACCATACAAGCTGGAAAAAGGAGAAAGAGAAGAAATTGATAAATATTGCAATAGTTCTAATGGGATGACCAGGGCATGAGTAATCAAGTGGCCCATTCAGAAAAGGGCATAACTGGTACTCAACATGGAATTGAGCAAAGGCTTTCCTAGCACGGTGGCTACCCATTCTTTGAGCTCGAACTGTGAATCTAAAAGGACCTCCAGCTGACACACTGAGTCTGTCTGGAGTAGTGTAATCCCATTCAAGTAGTGCAACCCATCCAAGTCACTTAATAAGCTTTTGGATGTAATGGGCTCTGTCCACAGCCATAGTCATGTGGCTTCTTCAAAAGGAATCTGTCTGTTTGTGTTGATATGCTGGTTCCTTGCTTCATTGGGACTTCCAATAAAAGTAGACGCAGACACAAACACTCTCAGACAATTAGAGACCACTTTATAATTGCTACGTGATTCTTACTTTGTCGGCTAATATTTATTAAATTGTAAAACCAATGCAAACTATAAAAGACAAAAAAGTAAAAGACAAAAAGTGTAGAAAAAACACAATATTTTAAAAAGAACATAATTTCCTCATCTGTCTCATCAGGTATAAATAATTTTAGCAACCTATCACTATCTCTTAAAGTACAATAAACCATCTCTTCATCCCATATTTCACTTCATTCTTTATAAACATATCTTTAAAACTTCATCATCCATCCTTCCTAATCAGCAAAAGTCCATGAAGGGAAGCCAGAAATAACTTTTTATGTATTATAAGGTTCTAATAAACCTATTTGAATTCATTTCTTTTATATTTATATCTCAATTTCTATTTTTTTAAAAATTCTCAGATCTCATCATTCAAATACAGTCTATAAATATTCATTAAAAGTTACCAGAAAAAAACAACATAATTATTTTAACCTTAATCAGCTAAAATGTAATAAATAACTTCCTTCACATATAACTCATGTTTACAGAAAAAATCTTAAAGCATTGTCTTCTGGTCCTAGTTAGGAAAAAAAATACATTAAAGGTTGTCAAAAATAATTCCCTTCCTATTTATTTTTGATCAAATACTCACTTTATATTCCTTCCATTTACTTTGAACAATATTGATCTTAAGACCCTTCAAATGATATCTTGACATATGGTTCATTTTCTCTTTCTCTCTTTTGACAAGATCACTGACAACAAGACTCTATTGCAATGGTTCTCAACCTGTGGGTCACGACCCCATTGGGGGTTGAATGACGATTTGCCAGGGGTCGCCTAAGACCATCGGAAATATGGAAAGTATACTTGCGAGTCGAAGAATCGCACTCCAATGGTTGACTCCACAAGCCAGCTACAGGCTCTTCAAATCACTAGTCGAATTCGGCTTCAGGCGCAATGAATTAAAAAAGAGAGAAATCTTTGCTCTGATGTCTCCCCCTCAAGCCAGCTGCAATCACTCCCAATTGCTAGCCTAATCTGGCTTCAGGTGCGATAAATTTAATAGGGAGGAGTCTCTGCTTTAATGCCTCCGTCCTCAAGGCAATCACAAGCAGTTCAGATCGCTAGCCAATACGGCTTCAGGCGCGATAAATTCAAAAAACAGTTTGCCGCTTTTTCCCCCCTTCTGCAGCTGCTGAGGCATGCTGAGATTGCTGCCTATCATTTGCACATGCTTGCGGACGATTTTACAGTTGGGGTCACCACATCGTGGGGAATTGTATTAAAGGGGCCGCAGCATTATAAAGGTTGAGAACCACTGCTCTATTGTATAGCAGATATAAAAAAGCTATCTAAATCACTTTTCAGATCTATTAATTGTATGTCCTTTTTAGATATGAAAACATTATCCTGTTTGTAAATATAGTGTTTCATCTTTATCAGAGTGTGCACAATGTGACTATTTTTAATACAACCCAGGAGCAAAATACAATAAACAAGGTTTGTCTTTCAAATAGTGGTTTATCTACAAGGAATATATACTTACACGTACTAGGCAAAGTCAGGCAATCAGTCATCAACTACAGCACCAAAGCACACATGGAGTGAGAGATACGCCATCACAGTGCCTCTCTTATATTACAGCCTCTTACAGTGGTAACAGTCAAATAACCCCTCTGACTCATTGATACCATTGCATCATCATTACAGCCTTACAGTATTACAACATCACAGCAGCTGGTCAGCTATTAAATCATCATTACCCTGACAATCTAGTTCTTGTAATTTGTCATTTTGAAATCCAAATTTGAATCATTTTCCTTTTTGCCCGGTAAAATTTGTTATTCCATAGCACCGAAAAGTAAATTCTAACTTATTTCTTCATGCAAATGCCTCGATATTTTATTTGCTTCTAGTGCTTTCTAGTGTCCAACATTTTGTTTTTCTTCCAAATGCAAAAACATGTCACAGAAGGAGTCTTTAATTTAAATCCATTTATAAGAGTTTGGTCTAGTGATTAAAACATCAGGTTAGAAACTGGGAAACTGTGAGTTCAAATCTCACCTTATCCATGAAAGCCAGCTGAGTGACCTTGGGCCAGTCACTGTCTCTCATCCCAACACACCTCACAAGGTTGTTGTTGTAGAGGAAAATAGGAGGAAGAAGAAATGTTTCCAGCCTGATTTTTTTTTCTTTCTAAAAGTAATAAACAAGGGATAGAAATAAATACATAAATAACTTTCTAAAAATAACACTCAAACTAACACTCTGCCTTCTTCTCAGAAAGAACAAAGCTTTCTAACTAAAAGAAAAAACAAGAGAAATTGAAACAAAGGATAACTGTGGGGCTGGAACTGCACAGAAGAAGATAATATGATATCCTGCGTTCAAGCTTGTCCCAAAGGAACAGCTAGCACAAATATTTAAAGATGCCAATATTGTAATATCAAATATAAGTATCAGTTTACTGCATGAAGCAAACCAACCAATATATAACACAACTGCTGTTATACCCAACTACACTGGATGCAAAATTAGCAAAGAAGAAAGCCAGGCTGTGCACCACCAAAATGATAGCTCAGGTTGAGAGATATGATCAGCAAGATGAGATCAGATGAAATCATGCTAGAATAGATAAAAGAAATGAGAATGAGAAGATTAAAGAATACCTGATCATTAAATACCTAGAAATAACAGAAATCCAGGCAATATTGAAAATAATAAAGCAGAAAATTAAAGCTATAGCTAAGTAGATCAGCAGTTGTGAAGTTCAAAGCACACCAGCAAGCAGAATCTGCTATTTCAGTCAAAGCAGAAATGTTTATATCAAGCCATCAATGGGGAGACTACAATGTGAACACCTAACAAAAAAGAAACAATGAAATTCTGGGCACAATTATGGGACAATTATGGGACAACCCAAGTACAAGAAAAATGCAACCAAGCTGAAAGACATGGATAAGATTAAAAAAACTGAAATTCAAGAAATTATAGTAATAATAATAATAATAATAGAAATAGTGAAGAAAAAGGCACAGAAAATCAAGAATTGGCCAGCATCAAGTGAAGATGAAGTCCATGTTTTTTGGTTTCATCTGACTGGTCTGCAACCACTTTTTGCTGAGCAGTTTAACAATATATTGCAAGGAGGTAAAACTGAAAATTCATTAATATCCTGTAAAACCTACCTGATAGTAAAAGGTCCAGCCAAAGATTAGGGTTTTTAGGTAATTAACTGCTTACTAACAGCTTTCAGATTGCTAATTGGTATGATAGCTAATGCAGTCCATCAGCATCTAGCTGAAAACAAGCTTTTTACACCTGAACCGAAAGGAAGCTGCCTAAGCAGCAAAGGAACAAAAGATCATTTCCTAACTGACAAGATGATTTTGGAAAAGTGCATGAGAACAAAGACCAACTTGAATGTAGCTTGGATTGATTACAAGAAGGCATTCAGCTCCCTGCCACATGTTTAGATAATCAAGTGCCTAGAAATAACAGAAGTCAGTAGAAACATCAGAGGCATCAAACATCAGATACCTCAAGGGCATCAACAGTAAATGCTGCCATTCTTGATGAACTACTAAATTGATGTAGAATGTGAATATATTTGCTATTGTGACAAGTTGCCTTTTTATATGACTAATATTTTAGTGTTGTTGCTGTTCTTGATCAGATGAACAAGACATGTTCATATTCCCCAAATGCTACACAGTGAGGTTTCATATTATATGCACAGACATCAGGAGTTGATAGATGTCCAAAATTTTAATCTGAAGTGTTGTCCATTGAAGTGAAGAAGTACAAGGACAGAGATTGCCAAGATAAATCCCAAGTAGCTCAATGATGTTGGGCAAGTGTTTACAGTCATTGGGATATGCCAATTAAAAATTAAACTGATGCAGCTTCTATTTCCATGGACACAAAATAGTTTGACTTTTTATATCTTTAACCCTACTACATTTTTGCTTTGATGCTATGTATAGAGCACAGGTGAAGAGATCTTCCATGCTATGTATTTAATAGATTTTTGGTGCACGAATAACCATTCCAGGTAGTTCTCAGTTTATGACTGTTATTGAACCTGCCCATTACAATTGTAAGTCATGACAATCAGAAACTGGGTCATGATACTGTATCCATTTTAAGACCATTTTTGTGGTGGTTGATAAATGACTAAGGTGATAGTAAAGTGAATGCTACAGACATAAAGTGAAGTATTTGCTATGCAGCATTTTTACCAAAAACCAGAAAAAGTGACAGTTTTCAGCAAAAACATAACTTTTTGTTGCAAATGGTCAGAAATGTAGGCCGGTTATTATGTGCCCAACATGCAGTCATATGACAACAGAGAGGGTCCAGCTATTAGAATTTTGGAACCAAAGTATGTATGTATGTATGTACGTACGTATGGATGGATGGATGGATGGATGGATGTTGGTTTGTTTGTTTGTTTTTGTCATGGTTATGTAGTGTATATTAGAGAGCTGTATGCAGCAAAATTTCATTTTAATGTATGCTGATTAGCGTACATTCAAAGTGACAATGTTATTTTAAGTCTTCTAAGTCTAAATTATAAGTACCCTTGGGGGATACATTATAAATTTGACTAGTCACTAAGCAACCAGTTCAAAGTCGAAGACTACCTGTATCCATTTATTCTCCTTCAGATCATTGTGATAAGTAACTTTACCTATTCTACGTAGTTCTTTATCTGATAGCCTAAGAAAATGGAAGAACCGCTCAAAAGCAAATCGTAATCTGAATCCTTGGCATCTAATTATGAAGCCGACAGAACTTCAGATACACCCTGCATTGACAACATGAAATATTTCACAAGTACCTGTTATCACATCAGTCAGATTGCATTTAAAAGAGAAAAAAATTGACTTTGTCATGATATAGTTCTTAAAGTAATACATTCTTTACAATTGGTAAAGCCTGAGGTATGCCTAATTTATTCATTACAGACCCTGAAAAATAATTAAGCCTTGCTTTCTTTCCTGGTGCTTCATTACAGTCTAGCCCTTTCTCTGCAGCAGCCAAGTGACTGAATGCTTATTAAAATAAATTAACTGCAAAACTTTTAGCTCTGTCTAAAAGAAAAGCTAATCCACTTTTCTAGTAGAAGCAACATTGATTAAATAAACCTAGTTTCATGCAGAGCAGCCTAATTCCGTTAGCCACAGCTTTCAATCTTAAATCATGTTGTATCTATATTAGTTTGAGCAGGATATAATGAGCTCTGAGTTTATAATTGCTGTTAAGCTCTTTCAGCAAGTGTTTTTTACTGACAGGATGGGTGGTTTTTACAGCTCCACAGACTCAACCAAACATACCCACACTTTTGTTTCCATTCAGCTCCTTTAGATATATTAATTTTACACACGGCTGGTACTAGATGTTGGTGAAGTAGAAACAGTTGCTGGGATCCATAAAGTGCTTCAGATCCAGCTGTTCAGAGACATGTCATCTATTTACTTACAGTTTTTTAAATTCTATTGTTTTGTGGGTTTTCATTCATAACTATATCCATATAATTTATTGCCCATCTTTCAAGTGTCATGTTAAACTGTGTTTACTGTGTTCACAGTGACTCATGGTTGTCTATAGGATAAAAATATGTGAAGTGGTTGAAGTATATGCCACATTCTATGGCATTAATCAAATCAGGTTGGTTTCATCCACCTTTTGGAGCGATTTTTCTTCAGGACAAGAAAGTGTTTAAAATCTCATCCACAAAAGTTGCCATGAGTACATATTTTTGCATCTTCTTCCAAATTGCCTATTAATCTTCACAGTGGTCCATTAAGATCCATAACAAAAAAAATTAGGGCAGTCTAACTAATTTCAGGAGTTAATCCGAATTTCTGAACTTTTGGATTAGAAGTATTGAATGAAACCAGTTGCTTTTGACTTGTGACTCTCCTCGCCACAGTTGCCATTTGCTTCTTGAATTGTATTCAGTTGCAACCAGAAGTATTCCTGTAAAACAATACATCTAAAAGATCTGTGAAGGATTCCTGTGAGAGATTCCATACTTCTTTAACTTGATGACTTCCATATTGCTGGTTTCATGGGTTCTAGATACCTTAAAAATATCAGAGTGTAAATACCAACAATTTTTATAGTACATATCTGATAGTACAAAGTGAAAGAAGGTTACTTGATATTATACTTTGTCCTTCCAAATCATGGGTCAGGTCCAAGGCCAAAGACAATACAGTGAAATCCAATCAAGTCCAATTCTTGATTTTTTTTCACCCAATGGATAGAATATTGCCAAACTAAAGTTATCACATTTTAACCTAATAAATATAACCTAGAGGATTCTAGGATGTGGCCACCTGAACCTCTTACTCTCTTTCCTATTTAGCTCAGGACTGCACAGTCTCTTATTCTGGACTTTTCTCTGAGATGTACTATCTTCTCCCACAATACTCCTCCTCCTTCTCACTTGTTGATCTTGCTGGAATTTCCCCCATTCCTTCTCTTGGTTTACATTATATTAGATTATCCTTATGTAGATCAATAAATGAGGAAGGTTAGGGTATCATAGGGTCATCAGAAAGGGATATCTATTTTTTTCTATTAACCAATCCTAACAGGGACAGGGTTAGCTAAAAAAAATTCTGTCCAACCAACAAGCTTCTCCCATATCTTGAAAACTACTTACAAGAGATTTAAGTCCATACTTCACTTAGTTAGCCAGATAAAATATTGAGGATCCACAAAAAGGGCACCCTTTATTTCATGCCACATAGATACATACACCCTAGTACCAAAAGGGATAGGAAAAGGTAAAATCAGATTGGGGCTGTACCCTTCAGTTGTGGTGTCATCTTTTTGTTCTAGTGCAAACTCATCACTGGTCCCATCACTGCAATTGATGCACTGCAATGTGTGTGTGTGTGTGTGAGTGAGTGTGTGAGTGTAATTGCAGTAATGGGACCAGTGATGACTTATACAATTATACATTGTATAAGTCTATACAATATATATTGTATAATATATTGTATGATATATATATTATACAATTACAGATACTCATACATCTTATCTTTTCCCAAGAATCATATGACAATTGTTAATGAAATGACACTCATATTCTGCAGCAGCTGAGAGCAGCATAAAGAAAGCAATTGTATGACTGACTTGAGATATCCAAGTATCTGGATACTTGGTGTGGCTGTGTGTGGCTGATATGCAACAGTGAATCAGCTAAATATGATCATATTTTTTATGCAAAGTGCTTATATGATACACAAAGTGTGGACTCAATATACAATACATGGTAACATATTTTACAATTTATTAACAAGGCACCAAATTATGTGTAGGAACATCAGAACAACTTTTATTTCCAACATGCAGATAAGAAAGCTAAAGCGATCAGATAGTGATGACTTTTCACTGCAAGATGGATTGAGAGATTCAGATGTAACAAACTGGCTTTACTCCAACTGTGCATATAAACATATACAACCATCAAAGTGTCCTTAAAAACTAACAGAAACCTATGATGTTGTTCAGGTGCTCAATAGGAAGAATAAATCCTGTATCCACAGTTCCTGGAGGAAGTAGTTGGAATGATTAATATGTACCTATAAGGGTTCCATGTGCAAAGGTTTGTCAGTTCAATCAGAAATAGTGCTGACCCCAATGTTTTCCTGGAAAAACCACAATAACCACTTTGGTTGAAAGTGGTTATTGAGGGAACAGCTTCTCCCAAAGCCATTAATCCTACCTTCCCATAGTTTTTCACAATCATTCACAATCAGTGTTTTCTCTTTTTTCAACCGCTGCAATGACATTTTTTTTTATCTTCAGCTTCTTAGTTTTGTTCATCCTCAGGTGATTCCAGGTAACCAAATATTGCACATTCTATTACAGTTTGGTACATCTAAATAAAGGAAGATCTTTACAGTGACAGTCAAGATTGTGATTAGTGTCATTCATTCACCTGCATCTCCAGAATGTTTGTTTTAATTCTGGCCATTTTTTTTTAATGAAACGGCCCTTCTGCCATATAGAAAGAAAAAGACACATGGATACCAGAATGGGCATCATTTCTATAAGTGCCTACATTCAAATGCCAAAGTTGCTGTTGTTGTTTTAAAAAAAAACTACCTTCCTCTGCATTCCTCAATTAATGCAAATGTTATGATTTTAATAGAATAGAATAGAATAGAATAGAATAGAATAGAATAGAATAGAATAGAATAGAATAGAATAGAATAGAATTTTTTATTGGCCAAGTGTGATTGGACACACAAGGAATTTGTCTTGGTGTATATGCTCTCAGTGTACATAAAATAAAAGATACCTTCATCAAGGTACAACACTTACAACACTTAATGATAGTCATAGGGTACAATTTTAACACTTAATGATACAACAATTAATGATATAATGAAGCTGCCAGGTTTGTGCCCAAAATACAGCATGTACATTAAGTTAACTACAGAAAATTGTTTTAATAATTATGTTAACATAATTAATAGTCAATGTAATTTTTTTTAAGATAAACTATGATGTTATAAACAGAGACATACTCATAATAATATCTCTGCCTGTCAGTCTTTGGAGTCAGAGTTCCTTAGTGGCTAAAGATCAAAGGAATAGAATGAGAAGCAAGATAGAAATGCCAAGGGCTGGCATCTAGCTGGGTTTGATCTTTAGTTATACCAAATTCTTATTTGTTCAAAACTAGCTCCTCTTCTGCTCATTTCTGAGTAGAAAACCAAAATCATTCCAACATTCTGACATATCTGATACTGTCAGTGCAAGAAGCAAATCAGAACAAAGTCAAGCAAAGCAAAGCAAAGCCACGTCATACAAGCTTTGGGAATCTCAACTGCTCTTCCTTCAGTAGACATTTGCTTTAATCATAGCATTAAATATATTAAAATACATTCAAGGGTAGCAGATGGTATAAGACACTGCTCCCTAGCCATATCAATAGGTGCAAGAGATGTTCCAGTGCAAAGAATAGCTATTCAGTCTATATTGTTGAGACACCTACAAATGAAGGTGAGGATGGAAGAATTAGAAAGAAAGGTTCATAAAATGTTGCATTGAGAAACAAGACTGTTTTTCCTAACAATTGAGAGAATGCCAAGTATCGTCTATGGCTCATAGTTGTTGCCATCTTTTCTTGAGCCAAAATGCATCAAATGAAATACACTTAATGATTCCCTTTTTATAACATACTTTCCTCTTTCAGTGACCATTATCTTCCTTTTCTTGTTTGAGCTGATGTGTTCCTGTTGTTGTTACAACACTGCCCAAGCTACAACAATGGTATGATGGTCATGGCCTTGATTGAGAGGAGAAAAATCTTTGGCCATTTCTGCAATTAATGTTTAATAAGAGAAAACCTCCATATTGGACCCATCTCAGTTCACCAAAGTAAATTTGGGAAGTTTGACAATTTGAATGAAATTGTGAATAGTGATAACTGTCGCAACAGAAAGAAATTATAGCCAGATTTCTCTATTCAGTCTTACCAGAAAGTGCTTCTACTTTCTCCACTGTAATTCTTCCATAGACCAAACTTGGAGAAATGAACTAACCTTCCATCTTCCTCCCTCTAAATTTCAAACAGGACCAGATTTTTTTAAAAAAGATTTGCAGTTAGAAAGTTTAATGCAAATATCCCTGCTTTCTTGATAACAATGTATCGTGGAATGTCTTTGAGAGCAACACGTTACAGTCTTATTTCATGGCTTCCCCCAAAGAATATGTAAAAACAGTTTCCGCAGGTATTTTCTTTCCCTTTCACCATATTTTCCAGAATGTGGGAACTTTTGGACATACTGTACCATTATTCCCAAATAAGCAGCTAAGAGACTTATATATGAGTTGGGCGGCTATCGTTAATAAATTAACAAATTAGCAAGAAAAATCTCACAATGGTACAAATGGCCAATTTTTTTCCTCTTAATGTTAGACATTTCCAACCCAGAAATATGTGTTCTGACCCAGCCTTAGCAGAAGCAAGAAACAGATTCCTTGTCACAAAACCCCCTCTTTTTATAGAATAGAATAGAATTTTTTATTGGCCAAGTGTGATCGGACACACAAGGAATTTGCCTTGGTGCATATGCTCTCAGTGTATGTAAAAGAAAAGATACCTTCATCAAGGTAAAAACACTTACAACATTTAATGATAGTCATAGGGTACAAATTTAACACTTAATGATACAACATTTAATGATAGTCATAGGCTACAAATAAGCAATCAGGGAACAATATCAGTATAAATTGTAAGGATATAAGCAACAAAGTTACAGTCATAAGTGGAAGGAGATGGGTGATGGGAATGATGAGAAGATTAATAGTAGTGCAGATTTAGTAAATAGTTTGACAGTGTTGAGGGAATTATTTGTTTAGCAGAGTGATGGCCTTCGGGGAAAAACAGTTCTTGTGTTTATTTGTTCTGGTGTGCAGTGCTCTATAGAGTTGTTTTGAGGGTAAGAGTTTATGTCCAGGATGTGAAGGGTCTGTAAATATTTTCACAGCCCTCTTTCTGATTCATGCAGTATACGGGTCCTCAATGGAAGGCAGGTTGGTAGCAATTGTTTTTTCTGCAGTTCTAATTATCCTCTGAAGTCTGTGTCTGTCTTGTTGGGTTGCAGAACCAAATCAGACAGTTATAGAGGTGCAGATGACCGACTCAATAATTCCTCTGTAGAACTGGATCAGCAGCTCCTTGGGCAGTTTGAGCTTTCTGAGTTGGCACAGAAAGAACATTTATTTACCTCTTGTGAATTAATTGCATTCACCACACCAAAAAGTCCAGACAATAGTCCTTCAAGGAGTTAATTGTAGTAACAGATCTTATCAGTTCCTTGCAATAATTGCAAGGCTGTGAGCTCCCAGCTGAAATGCTGCAAATTAAGTTCTGGCAAGCAGTCTTTGTGGCATGAAACACAATGAGCAAAAGCTTCAGAAATGTCAACTGTTGTCTCCTATGACAACCGCTCCCCTTTCCTTCTGTTTATTCCCCAGCCAGGGAGGGGCCACTCAGTGTCCACATGTGCTTTACTTCCCGAGTTGACTCCTTGTCCTCCATTGTTCACCTCTAACTGTCTGGTTCGGTTCTGCAACCCAACAAGAAAAACACAGACTTCAGAGGATAATTAGAACTGCAGAAAAAATAATTGCTACCAACTTGCCTTCCATTGAGGACCTGTATACTGCACGAATCAAGAAGAGAGCCGTGAAAATATTTGCAGATCCCTCGCATCCTGGACATAAACTGTTTCAACTCCTACCCTCAAAACGACGCTATAGAGCACTGCACACCAGAACAACTAGACACAAGAACAGTTTTTTCCCGAAGGCCATCACTCTGCTAAACAAATAATTCCCTCAACACTGTCAGACTATTTACTGAATCTGCACTACTATTAATCGTTTCATAGTTCCCATCACCAATCTCTTTCCACTTATGACTGTATGACTATAACTTGTTGCTGGCAATCCTTATGATTTATATTGATATATTGATCATCAATTGTGTTGTAAATGTTGTACCTTGATGAACGTATCTTTTCTTTTATGTACACTGAGAGCATATGCACCAAGACAAATTCCTTGTGTGTCCAATCACACTTGGCCAATAAAATTCTATTCTATTCTATTCTAACTGCTCTGCCCAGGCGCCAACTGTTCTTCCTCCTCATTCATATCAGCTCCAAAGGCAGCTGCCTCTCCAGTGACTGGGAAATGTTGGATGGTCCTAGCTCTATCTCTGTGTCCAACGTAAAACATCCATCAAAGCCTTCCCCAGACTCCAGAACTGGCCCAAGTTCCTTCCCAACCTCCTCATCGTCAAAGTCCCAACAATATGGCTTGCTTTCAGAAAGTGTGGTTGCTTTATCGCTGGAGGTTTTTAAGGAGAGACTGAACAACTATTTGCATTTTTACGTGCTTTCAAACTGCTAGGTTGGCAGAAGCTGAGATAATAGTGGGAGCTTACCCTGATACACAGCACTAGGGATTCAAACCGTTGAACTGCCGACTTTCGATCAACAAGCTCAGCATCTTAGCCACTGAGCCACCATATATAGATAGATAGATAGATAGATAGATAGATAGATAGATAGATAGATAGATAGATAGATAGATAGACATAGACATAGACATAGACATAGACATAGGTATAGATAGATAGATAGATAGATAGATAGATAGATAGATAGATAGATAGATAGATGATAGATAGATAGATAGATAGATAGATAATAAAAGCTACCATAATTTTGCTTAAATGTTTATCTTTAACCATAGTTTTTTGAGCATATCTTATATATTACAAATGAATTGTGAGTGCCTATTGAAAAGCCCTACAAGCAGATGTACTTGCTCAGTGTTTCTTGATGGAAAGTTGGTACATGTCCAATAAAATGAAAATGACCTGGTCTGAGAAGAAAACTGCGCTGTATTGATTTTACATTTTATACAATAATGTGTGCATTTCATGATAAAAATCTGACTTAAAAAGTGACCGAACAACTGTGCTGTTTAAGGGGGTAGGATTCTTAAATACTTTCCTGTAAATGAAAAGTCGAATTTAAATATTCATTTATATATGTACATAATTGTGTAAAAAGAAAAGTGGCTCAGTCATCAAGAAAGCTTTTACTAAAGTCCAATGGATTTTTCCCTAAGTGTTTATAGAATAAATATACTTTTCCAGTCATATTAAGCTGCCTCACACTGGCAGATTATGGATCTCCTCAGGTTTCTCAGTCCTATTATCCTTGAAGCAAGGCAGATAGCAGCTGTGGAACCTTATGTGTTGTTCTAATCACTATGTCTTCATAGGTTACAGTGTCTATCAATGAAGTTATTGTTACTACCTGTCATTTTGAACAGAAAATCACAGTGCACTGAGGAAGCTGATTATACAATATATAGATGTCAACTTCATTAGGAGTTTTGTTATCTAAAACAAACCTTTATTTTCTTACAAACGCACTGAAGGTGACACATTTGTTAATATGTGATGCCTTTCACCGGGAAGCTGAAATTTTATTACAGAAAATCAAGTAAACCCTGAAAAAGAAGTCATTCATACTGCGACATGAGTTATCAATACAAAATGTAGGTTCGGCTAAGAAGACTGAAGGTTAAATATATACTATATTATAATGTGTACAAATCTTGCTAGGAAGAAAAAGCACACAGTACCAAAAGAGCATCAATGCAATCCAAAGATTGATATTATATTTGTCATAAACGTTTGCTTAATTCGGCAAAGCCATGTCAGTTTCAGTGGAGCCATGAAGGGAGGGAAATGTTTTTTCTTCATATAACAGGAGAAAATAAGAAGGCAAATGGGCAGTGACAGCTGACTAATGTAATGTCTGATTGCTTTTCCACATGTCAGTGATAAAATCCATAATATTTCTTTAGCCTCCATGAGGGGAAATATAATCCCGCCTTGTATTGCCTGATGTATTCAACAGCAGTGCGATTATACTTGGCAAGTGTATTATCATGATCCAAAAGATGACATCTAATTTATAGATGGAATAGAATAAAAACAGGAAATGGGAGTGTAGCGCGCACACACACACACAAACAAACAAACAAAAAACCCCGAGCAACAACAACCAAGAAACAGGAATGTAGCAATCCTCTGAATATTTTAAGTGCATTGTCCACAATGCAGAAGGAAAGTCTGGAATTGTGCACATTTGGGCAATTTTTTGTCTGCAGGCAAAAGAAAAGACACACATCAGGGATTGCAGTTTGGAAATAGGAGCTAATACGAAACTTTTTTTTTTTTAATTTTTTATTCAAAAAGTTTTACAGAATTTTTTTTTCCCTTTCCCCCACCTCCCCTCCCTTCACAACCCCCCTCCCTCCCCGACTTCCCGGAACGAGCACAAGATATAGTTAAAAATAAAACAAACATATGCTAAAAAAAATTCGTCCCAACTTAATTATACCCCTACAATCATCAATTCCTAACTTCCCCCGAAAACAATAAAAAATAATACATCATAATCATTCAAAAACAGTCTGATAACTCTTAGTCTGATATCTACTTTGAATATAGTCAATCCATTTTTTCCATTCCTTTAAGTATCTTTCTTGCGTATTGTCTTTCAAAAAGCTGATATCTTCGCCATCTCAGCCAAATTGACAACTTTCAATATCCATTCTTCTATTGTAGATACTTCTTTTTTCTTCCAATATTGTCCTATTAATAATCTTGCTGCTGTTATTAAATTTAAAATCAATTTAGTCTCAATTACTGTACAGTCCGTAATAATTTCCAACAAAAAAAATTGCGGCAGGAACTTTATCTTCTTTTTCAAAACATTTTGTAAAATCCACCAAATTTTTATCCAAAAGGCCTTTATATCCTTACAAGGATATAAATATGAAAATATGTAGCATCATCACAATTATATCTCCAACATTTTGCTTGCATACCTGGGTACATACACGATAATTTCTTAGGTTCTAAGTGCCACCTATAAAACATTTTATAAAATTTTTCCCTCAGATTCTGTGCCTGTGTGAATTTAACATTTCTAACCCAAATTTTTTCCCAAGTTTCCAATAATATTGGCTCCTGAAAATTTTGTGCCCACTTTATCATACAGTCCTTTACCAAGTCCCTTTCAGAATCTATTTCAAGTAACACATTATACAATCTCTTTATATGCTCCTGAGACTGATTTCTAATTTGCTTTACCAAATTTCCCTCGTTCTGCTCTATACCAATTTTCTGATCTTCCTTCCATCTAGCACATAGTTGCTCATATTGAAACCAAGTATAATTTTTCCCTTTTTTTAGTAGGTGCAGCGATTTTAATTGCAAATTACCTCTTTCAGTATACAAAAGATCTTTATACATAATCATTTCCTGATTCTGTTCTATATTTATATTCTCTGTTGTATGTCTAGGACTTGCCCATATAGGAACCTTATAATTTAGTTTGTAAAAGTATTTTTTCCAAACACACAGAAGAGCAGTTCTTAACACATGATTTTTAAAGGCCTTATCCACTTTTTTGTCATAAATTAAATATACATGCCATCCATATAGCAAGTCATAACCTTCTATATTCAAAATTCTTTCCTCCGTTAAATTAAACCAATCACTTATTGCAGAGAGAGCAGCTGCTTCATAGTATAATTTAAAATTGGGCATTTTTAAACATCCCCTTTCCTGGGAATCTTGAATTATTTTCATTTTAACCCTAGCATTTTTACTTTCCCATATAAATTTATTAATTCCCTTCTGCCATTCCTCAAGATTCTTATCTTTCTTAATTATTGGTATCATCTGAAAGAGGAATAAAAATCTAGGTAAAACATTCATTTTAATAGCAGCTATTCTCCCCAGCAAGGATAATTGCAATTTTTTCCAAACAATCAACTCCTTCTGAACTTTTTGCCATAAAACCTCATAGTTATTCTTATACAGTTTCACATTTGAAGATGTAATATAGACCCCTAAGTATTTAACCTTCTTTACAATTTCAAATCCTGTTATTTCCTCTAGTTTTTCTTTCTGTTGTCTGGCCATATTTTTTATTATCACTTTTGTCTTTTTCTGATTTAAACCTTCCCATATCGATCAATTATTTCCAACAAAGATTTACTAGAGTTTATAGGGTTTGTTAAGGTAATCACCAGGTCATCTGCAAAAGCTCTCAGTTTATATTCATGTTGTCTAACTCTAATTCCCTCTATCTCCTTTACTTCTCGTATTTTATCCAATAATGGTTCTAGAGTTAAAATAAATAATAATGGTGATAAAGGACATCCCTGTCTTGTTCCTTTCGCAATCTTAAAAGGTTCTGTTAAGCTACCATTAATTATAATCTGTGCTGTTTGCTCTCCATAAATTGCCCTAATTATTCTTGTAAAACCATCTCCAAATTGCATCTTTTCTATTAATTTAAATAAAAAATCCCAATGCAATCGATCAAAAGCTTTCTCTGCATCAAGAAAAATAAATGTTGCTGGAATAAAATTTTTCTTTTCTAAATACTCCAGTAAATTGACAATCTGCCTAACATTATTCCTCATCTGTCTCCCTTTTATAAATCCAGATTGATCATTATGAATTCTTCGCTGCAAAATCAACATTAATCTATTAGCTATTATTTTAACAAAAATCTTATAATCATTATTTAAAAGCGAGATTGGCCTATAGTTCCCAGGTTTGGAACAATCCTGTTCCTCTTTTGGTATCAATGAAATAAAAGAGGTTCTCCATGAGGGGGGAATTCCCCCTCCTAATTGTATCTGATTAAATAATTCCTTAAGTGGACCTAACATCTCATCCTGTAAGTTCCTATAATAACTAACTGTAAGCCCATCCGTACCAGGAGTTTTCCCCATTTTTTATTGTTTAATTACCAAAATAATTTCTTCAAAAGTTATAGGCCGATTCAGTTCATCCGTTTGTTCTAAAGTTAAATTTATATTATATAAACCTTATATTCCTTCAAATAATTATCAATATCCCTGTCCAATATATTATCTTTAAGATATAAATTTGTATAATATTCTAAAAAAGCTTTTTTAATTTTATCCTGTTGGTATCTCTCTTTACCTTTATATTCTATTTTTTCTATAGTACGTTGTTTTTGTCTTTTCCTTAAGGTATATGCTAACCACCTACCAGGTCTATTTGCATTACAAAAAGTATTATTTATTTATTTATTTATTTTATTTTATTAGATTTTTATACCGCCCTTCTCCCGAAGGACTCAGGGCGGTGTACAGCCAGAATAAAATACAGAATATATACAATTAAAAGAAATTAAAAGAAACTATTAATAAACGGCCGATAATTTAAAAAAATTAAAAATTTAAAATCACTAAAACCCCAATTTAAAATCAACTATTTATGCCAGTCCTGCTTGAGTGAATAAATATGTTTTTAGCTCACGACGAAAGGTCCGAAGATCAGGCACTTGACGTAAGCCAGGGGGGAGTTCGTTCCAGAGCATCGGTGCTCCCACAGAGAAGGCCCTACCCCTGGGGGCCGCCAGCTGACATTGTTTGGCGGATGGCACCCTGAGAAGGCCCTCTCTGTGAGAGCGTATGGGTCGATGGGAGGCATAAGGTAGCAGCAGGCGGTCTCGTAAGTACCCGGGTCCTAAGCCATGGAGCGCTTTAAAGGTGGTAACCAGGATCTTGAAGCGCACCCGAAAGACCACAGGAAGCCAGTGCAGACTACGGAGCAGTGGTGTTACGTGGGAGCCACGAGCGGCTCCCATTACCACTCGCGCAGCTGCATTCTGGACTAACTGCAGCCTCCGGGTGCACCTCAAGGGCAGCCCCATGTAGAGAGCATTGCAATAATCCAGCCGAGACATAACCAGAGCGTGAGTGACTGTGCATAAGGCATCCCGGTCAAGGAAGGGACGCAACTGGCGAACCAAGCGGACTTGGTAAAAAGCCCTCCTGGTGACGGCCGCCAGATGTTCATCAAAGGACAGCCAACCATCCAGGAGGACGCCCAAGTTGCGAACCACCTCCTTTGGGGCCACTAACTCACCCCCAACAGTCAGCTGCGGGTGCAGCTGACTGTACCCGGGTGCCGGAATCCACAGCCACTCCGTCTTGGAGGGATTGAGCTTGAGTCTGTTTCTCCCCATCCAGACCCGTACAGCTTCCAGGCACCGGGACAGCACTTCGACCGCTTCGTTGGGGTGGTCCGGGGTGGAAAAGTACAGCTGAGTATCATCAGCGTAAAGATGATAACTCACCCCGAAACCACTGATGACCTCGCCCAGTGGCTTCGTGTAGATGTTGAACAGGGTAGGCGAGAGAATCGACCCCTGAGGTACCCCACAAGTGAGGCCCCTCGAGGATGACCTCTGCCCCCCTGTCAACACCGTCTGCGACCGGTCAGAGAGATAGGAGGAGAACCACCGATAAACGGTGCCTCCCACTCCCAATCCCTCCAACCGGCGCAGCAGGATACCATGGTCGATGGTATCAAAAGCCACTGAGAGATCTAATAGGACCAAGGCAGAGGAACAACCCCTGTCCCTGGCCCTCCAGAGGTCATCCACCAACGCGACCAAAGCCGTCTCCGTGCTGTAACCGGGTCGGAAGCCGGACTGGAACGGGTCTAGATAGACAGCTTATGTTTAGCATATTGTATATTTGTTGCTGATCGGCTATTATCATATTAAATTGATTCTGTAATAACTTTATTGCATCTTTAAGTTTTTGATCATACGGGTTATGTATTAATAATTGTTGCTTCTTATAAATTTCCTCTTCTAGATACCTACGCTGTCTTTGTTGCTTATTTCTCTGTCTATTATTAATATATATTAATACACCTCTCATAAAAGCTTTACTGGCGTCCCAAACCATTTCTATCGATGTTTCGTTATTCAAATTATGATCAAAAAATTCTTTCATCTGCTTTTTACATTGATTTACATTATCCTGATATCTAAACAAATTTTCATTTAATCTCCAAGTTCTTCTACCTTCTTTTCCATATTGCAATTCCATCCAAACAGGACTATGATCAGACAAAGATCTTGGAAATATCTTAGTTTTCTTCACCTTAAAAAGCAAATCATTAGAAATTAAAATAAAATCAATATGTGAGAAGGATTGATGCCTATCAGAGAAAAAAGTATAATCTCTTTCCTCCAAATTCCGCAGTCTCCATACATCTCTCAACTCAAAATCTTCTATCATGTCAAAAAAGGATTTAGGCAGCTTTGCATGTGCAGGTATCTTCTTAGAAAAAGTTCTCTTGTCCTTTCGTGTATCTATTACTCCATTCCAATCTCCCAATATAATACACGATTTATAATCCCATAGAATCAATTTATCATACAACATTCTATAAAATTTTTCTTGTTGCTGATTGGGTGCATATATAGCAAACAAAAGGGTCTTTTTTGTTTCTATTGTAAGTTCAATAGCAATATATCTTCCGTGAATATCTGCCTCTATTAACTTGGCTGGTATATCTTTTCTCAAATAAACCACTATGCCATGTTTTTTGTCCAAAGCAGAGGCAATAAAATGTTTACCTAACTTTGAGTTTATTAAGTACTTTTGATCTGATAGTTTAATATGCGTTTCTTGTAAGCAAATTACATCATTTCTAAATTGTTTCAAATAATGAAATATTTTTCTTCTCTTCTGAGCTGAATTCAAACCATTGACATTCCAAGTCAAGATTTTATTTGCCATTACTGGCCTGCTGAAGCTTTTGAGCGATCAGCTGAAGATCGTCCTCCCGTATCTTCGGCCGTGCTCCTCCCACCGCTTCTGTAGCAGAATCCTGAATTTTACTTTGAGTTTGTTGCTCCTTTTCTTTACGCTTAAGACTTTTGAATATCATAAAACAATTCTTTCCACAGGGGTGGCAAAGACCTGTATATTTAGTTGTTTCCATCCTGATCCTCTGCTGTTTGGAGAAGTGGAACAGTAATTCTAATATTTCTGAAAGACTCCAAATTGGGGCAGAGTGTGCATGAAGAATCTGTGGTCATCAAGATGTTGTTGAACCATAATTCCCAGAGGTCAAAAGAGCATTAGTGAGGCCGGGAATTGAATATCTGAAGAAGCACAATTCTCTTAGTGCAAATGTCCATTAAATTTTCTTTAATCCAACTGTCAGAACAAAGAATTAGGAATCTACAATAAAAAGTAAATGTAAATTTGTATATATTTATATATATGTAGATTTAATTATGATCAAAATGATTACTTTCCATGCATTACATATTTTTTTTCCTCTGTCATATTAAAAAATTACAACTTGACAGCAACTATATTTTTGCCTGGATGGGGGAAGGGTGTGTAATTTATGTAAACCCAAAAATAAATATCCTAGCTATGTCCACTTCTTACTTTAATTCTGATAGATGGATAAATAGTTAGATTACTATTATCAGTGAAGAAAGGCAGAAGTGCATTTAAAGTAAGTATCGGCTTTGCAATTTGCATGAAAACAATAATCAGAAAAGGACTAAGTGACATAAATATATACTTAATTCTAAGCTATCATACTATTCAGGCTCTGGTTTTTTTTAAAATTTTACTACAGTATTGACAACTGATTATAAAATGGAAACTCTCCAATAGCTTGATGGGAGGTGATAAGGGTCATAATGCAAGTTTTACAGTATTTTCTTTTCTGCAAAAGTTTTTTCTGCCATGGATTTGTGGGAAAAGAGGAAGGAGAGAGACAGAGGGAGGGAGAGAGAGAGAGGGAGAGAGAAAAAACATGACCAGTTTATCAACTAGTAGCCACCATGCAGTTCCTATAAATTCTGGAACTTTGCCAGTTCAAATAGACAGATTCAATGGCCTGCTTTTATGCCTCAATATATATCTGCCCCCATCCTTCCAGTGATGCCTACGTCTATTAAAATCCCCATATTTCAAGAGTTTATAACTGACCCCAAAATGCTCTCTTAGCAAAAGCTGGCTTTTACTAAAAGGTCTCTATCTACAAATGACATTTGGTTTAACCACATTACTCAAGTACCAATTTGTCATCTTTTACAGTGCTTCATGGAATGACCCCAAAGAGGAAGATTTTCTCTAACAGTCTAGCATTTTCTAGTTTTTTCATTGAGAAGCTTTATAGCCTACTACGAACCACACAGCTGCTCAAGATAGTTTTGCCCCTGGCATCAACCGAATAAGCTTTCATGCCATAGTTCGCAATTACTCAGAGTTTAAGACTAAAGGGTCTGTTACCAGGCTGTTGAGTGAATGGGCTTAGATTGATAGTCTAATTCTTTTCTCACTATTCCATCTATCAGAACTGATACGAGGCATTTTGCTAACAGCAATGAAGGCCACAATAACACTCCATCTTTCATTTCAGTGACAGTAGATGAGCAGCATGGCAGAGAAGTCTTAGTTCAAGCTTAGCAATGGAAGATGTTGGCTCTAACCTTACCATGAAGCAAGCTGAAGGTTGAGGAGGTTGCCACATGAAAGCATTGGTGGACCTCCAGCATGTGGAACAAAACAAAAACAGCAACCATCTCTCAGAGAGCTGCATAATAGAATAGAATTTCTCTGAACCAAAGCTGAAAATCTATGTCATCCGTTAAAAGAAATGTCAAAACAATACACAGAGTCCATTCTACATGGGGGGAAAAAAAAGTATTGCTACCAGATCTGAAATTTGTGCAAAAGTAGAGAGTAAAATGAGACCTACTCTATTATTGCATAAGCTGTTTTTCTTCAAAGTACTGGCAGATATACATTATAATGCCATCTATTAATATCAATTCTACCTTTCCAAGTTTTCAACCCTGAGTAATTGCGAACTATAGCATGAATGCTTATTTGGTTGATGCCAGGGGCTTCTATCTTGCATTTAGTGGAAAACAAGAAGACAAGAAGAAATAAAACCCACATGCTAGATTCAGGTCCTTTTCAGATCCATGCAAAAAGTAGAGAAGAGTAGGAAGGCCTGTGTACGAACTTAATGCAGTGTTTCACATGCAAAATATCTAATAGCATTCATTAAATCTTACTGGCAAATAAGGATAGCTGTTCAATACATACAATTCTATCTTTTCCCCATATATCAGCCCCATGGAAGTTACTTGTTGATGTAAAGCAAGTAGGAGATCCCAATGGCTTTTCTTATTTGCCTCATTAAGCTCAGTGTTGACTGTAAAGCCATTAAGAAAATCTGTATCTGATATCACTTTTCCTCAGGTGCTGGTAATTGCCGGTGGTTTTTAGTTGTGTTTGTTTAGATGAATGCTGTGTCTTTTTTCCTCATTGCACCTGTTCTCTGCAACCCTCTGGGAAGAGCCTCAAGTTGGGTGTTTTGTTTGAAATGCAAGGTTAGCTACCGCACATTTAGATTCTTGTCACATTAATAATTTGCTGAAACTAAGGCATCTGCTTGGACATAACACTGGATGGACCAGTGGATTTTTACTGAACCAAAGTTAAAAATCTATGCCTGAATGACAGGCGTGAAGTAATTTCACTGGCCTATTGAGCCTGCTGGTTCAGTTATCCCAATGCATGAGAATATAAACATGCTCTTAAAATGGCTTATTTAATAAAAAGGAAGTCAGGTTTTGTAAAACACAAATATGGCCTGTCTGCAGCCTGGAGACTCATCAATAGTAGATCTATAAACCTAATTGTCATACTTGCTGGCTAAGAATATCAGTGTGTGCGTGTGTGTATTCATACATGCATGCATATATACATATACATATACATATACATATACATATACATACATACATACATACATACATACATACATACATACATACATACATACATACATACATACATACATACATACATATATATATATATATATATATATATATATATATATATATATATATATATATATATGTTTTCTGAGGTTTTCGTGGGTGTTTGTATGTAGGTCTTTGGTTATTCAGGTTTTCTCCCACGTAAAATTGGAAGTGTCTTGGCGACGTTTCAATGAAGTCTCATTCGTCATCTTCAGGCTTCAGCTTCGTGCTTCTGGGAGCAATGTGTGATTGCAGCTGTTTCTTCCTTTTTAACTGCTAGTGGGGGTTTGAACTGATTGGGTGGAGCTTGGCTGTGCTCTGATTGGATGGGGGGGTTTGTGCTCTGATTAGTCTGAGTTGCAGTGGGATTTGAGCTGGTGAGCTGCATTGCTGTTGTTTGGCTTCGTGTTTGTGGTCGTGCTACATCTTCATAGTGGGTGTCTGTCTGCTGCATGTATGGATTGGAGGGGTTTGAAATGGCTAATGTTGCAGCTGCAGTCTGGCTTCTGGTCCTTGGTCGTGCTTCATGATTAGTGTGGATTTGGGTCTGCTTTCTGGGTGGATGTGTGGTGGTGACATCCTGTGTGGACCTCGTGAGTGTGGGTCTGGTGTCATTCTTTGTGTTAGGGACTAGTTTGTCAATAAGGGCGGGTTTCCAAATGGCTGGTAGGCAGGAGGTATCATCTCGTTTGTTCATGCTGTGTGGGCGTTTTTCTATCTCGATGGCTTCTCTGATTATTCTGTTGTTAAAGTGTTCAGTTTTGGCGATAGTTCTGGTCTTTTTAAAGTCAATATCGTGTCCTGTGGCTTTAAGGTGTTGGACCAGGGAAGAAGTTGGTTCCTCTTTTTTGACTGAGTTCTTGTGTTCTTCAATGCGTACACTTATTCTTCTGTTGGTTTGTCCAATGTATGTGGTGGGGCAGGCGGTGCATGGGATTTCATATACTCCTTGATTTTCTAACTCAATTTTGTCTTTGGGGTTTCTTAGGATGGTAGATATTTTTTGGTTTGTGCAGAATGCTGTCTTGATGTTGTGTTTGTGGAGGATCTTGCTGATTCTGTCTGTGGTGCCTTTTATATATGGGAGGAGGGCTGTGCCGTTTTCTTGTTCTCTGTCTTGGATTTTAGTGGGGGGTTCTTTTTGGATTAGTTTGGTAATCCTATTTCTCTGGAATCCATTAGATGTTAGTACGTTTGTGACAGTGTGTAGTTCGGTTTTTAGGTGTTGTTCGTCAGCTAAGCGTTTTGTTCTAGAAATGAGTGTCTTAGCTACGGAGTTGATCTGTGCTGCGTGGTGGTGTGAGAGTGCGTGACAACTTCCTCACACACCTCAATAGCCTACACCCCAAAATACAGTTCACCATGGAAACAGAAATTAACAGCCAACTTCCCTTCCTAGATGTCTTAGTTTACAGGAAACCCAATGGCTCCCTAGGACACACCATCTACCAGAAGAAAACACACACAAACCACTATCTGCACGCACTTCGTGCTCCCAGAAGCATGAAGCTGAAGCCTGAAGATGACGAATGAGACTTCGTCGAAACGTCGCCAAGACACTTCCAATTTTACACGGGAGAAAACCCGAACAACCAAAGACCTATATATATATATAAACATACTGTCGTGTCCCACTCCTCCGCTGACGGCCGGGTCAGGGAAATCCGAATCAGGCATGCCTCCGCAGCTCTGCCAAAGTTCTAGCAAAGTCCTCAGGGCAGGCAGGAGACCAGAAAGTGACTTCAGCAAGATATGTTTAGACTTTGCCTGACTCAGAGAATGCCAGAAAGCAGGTCCTTTATATAGGCCATGGTGTGTGGCTCCATGACTCAGCACTTATCTAGGCCTGCCCCTCCCTTCCTTCTGTTGCCTCCATCTATCAAGTCTTCTGACGCGTGGGTCACTCCAGTCTGCAGCTGTTGGCAATTAACCTCCCTCAGGCTCACATGCTGTGGAGGAGGGGGAGGGGTCCAGTTGCTCCATTTGCAAGGGCATGGAGCCAGAGCTGGGGGCTGGAGATACTTCCTCCTCTTCAGCCTGTCTGGGCATGGAGCCAGGGCTGGGGCCGGGAGGCATACTAGGACATTCCTCCGTGTTCGGAAGCAGATAAGAAGGCCCCAGCTGTGGTGAGATCGGACGAGACACAACACTTACACACACAAAAACCCAGGACCACACTTGAAGTTCTATTAAACAGATTTATTGCTCATGCCTAGGAATCTACTCAACTAACACACTATCTCTTCAAATAGCACTATTTTGGCCCTAGGTAAGGGTTAATGGAGGGGGTTGCGGTGGCTCAGTGGCTAAGACACTGAGCTTGTCGATCAAAAGGTTGGCAGTTCAGAGGTTCGAATCCCTAGTGCTGCGTAATGGGGTGAGCTCCCGTTACTTGTCCCAGCTCTAGTAGTTCGAAAGCTGGTAAAAAATGGAAGTAGGAAAACAGGGACCACCTTTGGTGGGAAGAAAACAGCATTCTGTGCACCTTTGGTGTTTAGTCATGCCGGCCACAGGACCACGGAGACGTATTCGGACAGTGCTGGCTCTTCGGCTTTGAAACAGAGATGAGCACTGCTCCCTAGAGTCGGGAACAACTAGCACATATGTGCGAGGGGAACCTTTACCTTTACCTTTAAGGGTTAACAGAATTCAGTTGGATTTGAACTTAGTCCATTTGTGGCTACGTAGATATTCTAGGCTGATTCATTTTTTGACTCTACCTTCAGGTTCTGCTAAATTGTTTTGCATTGTTCCTCATTATATTCATTTAATACGTTTTGTTTCCCTTGCATTGCCAGAAGCAACTAAGACTGACAAATCTTTAAAAAGCTGGAAGGATGAGACTACTGGGGGTAAATGAATATTCTAACATTCCAGCAACCTAACAATGGTGGGGGAATCTCTTCTTAACCTAATGGCAGGAATTTCTTCCTTGAAACTGTCTCCAGGTGTAGGACAATATCATGGAATATAAACCCAGGACATCTGTTTTATGCTATAATGCTTCATTCTTTGGTGAGAAAATATTTATAGCTTCCCTGAGCTTTTTTTGTGTGTGAGTTAACAATTCCAATTTATCTCTTTTTAGTCTTTAAACATTTAGCATGTTTGATTTCAGCCCTTCATGCTTTTCCACCAATTTGGGTATTGTTTACTGGCTCATTCTGTACAAATGTTTTGTAAAAAGAAATTATCTCATACAATACAGATGTCCAAATAATATGCAGCATAAATAACCAAGTAAAATACTATGAAGCCACAATAAAAACAAATGCACAATATTTAAGAATCACAAAGGAATAATAAAACAATTAACAAGACAAGCATAAATAACCTACATTTTATTTTATGCTCACTGGAAGCATTAGTTGAAACATACCAGTTTTTCAAATTTAGCACACTTCTTTTCTTTGTATTAGCTTGCCTGCTTTTACAAAGGAGTAAAAAATGTAGCATGTAATGCCGCATAGGAGAATAGACTTCATTTGCTGATTTGAACCCATCAGGATAATCTTGTATTTTTCATTAAGTTTTGCTTGCATGTGAAAAACAAGACTCTTACATTTTTTATATATTTATAAAATTAGTATAAATTATAATGCAATGCAAGCAAACCTTTTTGAGATGTAACCCACAGAAGTTTGGACTTGCTTCTGGCATTCAAACTTAGGAGGTCCAATCCAAATCCTGAAATATACTGAATTTGCAATGGCAATTTAGCAGCCTCATCTTACATTATGATTTCCAGCTGTGCCTTGCACCTTTTTATAAAAGCAGACCACAGGCAGACCTGCTTTTGCGTAGGCAGAAAATATTTCATTGGGTTGATATGAACAGATTGGAAAGTTTGCTTTGCTCTTTAAAGTACTCCTTGCCGAAAATTTGACTTACTGCAATCACCATGTAATGTGGTTATTTATTTAACACAGCTTTGTTGAGGAAAGAAATCTGAACAAAACAAACAGGCATTTCTTTATCATGGTCTGATAGTCTCAGGTTTCATGTTAGGCACTGCAATAAATCTTAGCTCTCTGTCACTTAAATTCATACTTGGCACTTACTTAAAAATATATGGATACACAACAGCACAAGTATGAGTGTGTGTATGTCTATATGTATGTGTGTGTGTATCTGCCTTAATACAGGTAGTCCTCAATTTATAACCCCAATGGTGCCCAAAATTCCTGTCGCTAAGTAAGTTTTGCCCCATTTTACCACAGTTCCCTCTCTCTCTCTCTCTCTCTCTGTCTCACACCCACACAGAAACTCTGTGTGTGTATCTGTGGTGTGTGTGTGTAAGCTGTATGCCAGTGCTTCACTATGAAACTATGTGCTTGGCCTTAATAAATTGATACTTACAGCTTAAAACTTAATGTAGAATGTGTAACTCTGTAGCATCAGAGTGTTTTAATATAATGCAACTAGCAGTTGGAACAGAGGGGAGGGGGAATAGAATGTCCCAGCCCACATCATCCATCAATATTCATCTGGCTAGCATCCTGTCAATGTGTGAGAGAGTTGAGGGTGTTTGGAAACTCATACAGTATTTGCTGTGTGAGCAAGAAGGAGACACGAAGGAGGCTGGGCGTGGCTTAGCTCAACTGTTCTGTAGTAAAGCTGCTTGCTACTGTGAAAGTAAAACTAAAAGTGAAACTCCTCTCCTCTGCTTGTGTTTTGCATTTGGAACAGATTTCTTTTGAGGTGGGGAGGGGGAGTAGAACTCCTTAGCATATTAATATATTATAATAATATAGGAAATACTAATGCTCTGATGATCATTTTGAAAAATCCTTTCTTAGTGAGCATCTAGAAGCCAAGAGGAACATATGTCACAAATTTCAAGTTTGTAGCCTTTACAGTTCTGGAGATTTTGTGATTATAGCGTGAGTGGTTTTTGCTTTAAATACTGTATGTATGTACAAATATGTACATACATATTTCTAAGCCTTTTTTTCCACTTTTTTGACCATTCAGAGACATCAATTTAGTGCTTACACAAAAGTTCAGTTTAGCCTGAGAATTGTTGGTTCCTACCTTTCCAGCTTCAGCTTTCATATATACTATTGTTACGAACTTGGACCTGGTCATATTTTTGTTAGGCATACTGCATATATTAAAATTATTCTGCAGCTTCTACTTTCATGAATGATGCAAATGGTTCTGAACTTGCTACTGGAATATTTTTTTTTAAAAGTTTCCAGTGTAGTGCAAGTAAATAAGTCAGCAAAACTGTTACCTGTCTGTTGCAAACTGTAATATGTGGTCTCATATAGATGTCACTATATAAATTACTTTGAACACAAGAAGAAACTAACATTCTCTAATGCTGGAATCTCCACAGAGATAAAGGAGATAAAATCTGTAACTCAATTCTATAGTATTAGCCTTCAAAACAGATGACATTCTACTTGCTTTTCTGTGATACACATCCCTCTTTACCTGACAATTCAGACTGATATGAAAAAAGTGTCATCAATATGAATGGCTATCCTAATGTTTAAAAATGCAAGAATGTCCCCAAAGATTCCTTACAGTGAAAAAATATATAAGCCTTCTGATTCAATATTTCAGTTAGGTCTTGTAATTTCTCCCATTATTGCTATATTTGAATTATCTTACTGCAGACTTCACTGTATTTTATTTAACTCCTAAAATATTTGGCACATCTTCTTTGCTTTAAATAACTTAATTGTGCACGGTAAAAGAGGTTTAATTTTTGCTTACCTCTTGGAATCCCCATGACTTCTTATAACTTATATTAATAACTGACTACTTCATAGACAGAAAATGTACAAAAATGCATGGTTGCTACTGAACAATGCTTGTGATCAAATCCTTCTGCCATGGAGATCTAAGGAGCAGGACCCTTTGATTCGTTTCCTTTTCCTGTTTTCAAAACCCGAGCAACTGGTGAGTTTTTCTTCCCGTGTGATTTTGTTTTTACTTAATTGAATGTGCTTTGCAATTCTTGAGAAGAAGTGTTAAATGTCTCATGAAATGGCAGCAAAAAAAAAGTCAATGAGGAAATTCTCAGCATCTCTTCAACAGAAGATGCAAATTGATTGATTGATTGATTGATTATTTCATGCCTTTATTATTTTTATAAATAATTCAAAATGACAAACATATTTCAAACTCCTTCTTCCTCCTGTTTTCTCCACAATAATAACCCTGTATGATGAGTTGGGTTGGAAGATTGAGCAACTGGCCCAAAGTCACCCAGTAGGCTTCAATTCCTAAGGTAGGACTAGAACTCAAGTGTCCTGGTTTCTAGCCTAATGCCTTAATCTTTAGAGTTAGACCAAACTGGCTGCCAAATTGTTCTGTTGAGTGTCTTGATATTTAAATAGAAACATCTCCTGTGCCTTTCTGATATAATTCATTCTGGGCTGAAATTTTTCCAAGAAAAATGACTTTCTGAAGTGATGGATAAACTGCAACCAACAATTTTATAGATCAGCCCAGAATGAATGCAATCTTATGGCAAACTGTATTCTGTGATGAAATCTATCTCCAGGGCTTCACCGATCACCTATGCATTGTGGATTATCATATGCATTGTTGTTGCTGTTAGTTGTGAAGTCATGTCTAACCCATCATGACCCCATGGAGAACTTTCCTCCAGGTCTTCCTGTCCTCTACCATCCCCCGGAGACCATTTAAGCTCACAATCATATGCATTATTAACTTGCAAATCTTTCTTATTTTCCAAAACATTTTTCAGTTTCAGATCAATGCACAATCTTGAGTCTTTACAACATTTTTTAACATTTTTTGGGGGGGAGTAAAAAATAATAGTAATTTAAATATACATGCAGTTCAAGGTGGATTAACAATCCACATCAAAATGACATTTATAAATACATTTAATTCTAATCCAACGTTAATTTTATTTTCTTAAAGATCATTCACCAAAATCAAATTATGTACAGATTTCAATTGGCATTTTTAAATCTATACATTTCTAAACTTTCTGTATCCCAAAAAATGCCTTTTAATATGAATTTTTATTTGCATCATCAAAATTGGAATTGTGCAAACTCCAAATCATATTTGTGTTGAAATTTATCTCAGAAAGCAGATAAATAAAATCTCAATTTAATAGATTGTTTCCCAAGTATTTTCTGCTTCCAAACAGAAAACAATATTTAATTCCAGTTTTGTTTTTGAAACTCATTAATTCTTTAGTAAAGTAGTACGAGATCACTCAAGATCAATAGCATGAGATCTCATGCTACTAATCTCATGTGATCTCACGGTACTTTAGGCCTCTGTTCGCTACGAATGCACCAAAAGCCTAAAGCAACAAAGCAGGCAAAGAAAGCGAATGGTTGCTAAGTTAACTGTCATAACTCATAGATTACCTGTAGAGATATGCCTTTTTCTAAAGGCAACTGGACTTTCCTTTTTTTTTGACAGCCAGAACTGTTTTTGGATGAGAAACAAAACATCTTCAAGGAAAAACAAAGAAAATCCACTTGCCTTTTGAAAAGCACCTTTGGAACAACCATGACCTGGATGACTAAGAATCTCCATAGACAGTATAGATATGCATTTCCATTATTTGTTTCTAGGATGATTTTTTAACTTTCTAATCTAATTTATGGTCCTGGATATTAAATTGTGGAAGGCAATGAAGAGGCAGGATGACAGACAGTAACTTCAGCTCTTTATTTAAGTAAGTGACTTCTGCCTAGGCTTAGCCGGCAGCACTCCCTTTTAAAAGGAGCTGTCCCACTGATTCAGCCATTGACAATGCTTTAGTTTTCCCTCTGTTTAAATCCACCAATCAGTGGCAGGCCCTGTTTGAATCCACCAATCAGTGATGGGCATGCAATTGTCCAGCTAGAGCTGGACCTGAGTGAAGCCTACATCCCTGGCTTCACTCGCTATTTACATATGTAACACTGGAGTTTTCTGATGATCTTCTGTCTAAATATTAAGCAGGCCAGACTTGCTTAGATTTTCAAGGTAAGTTAAGACTACCAGCAACAGATATATCTTCTAAAAACAAAGTTGCATTGCTTTCCTAGTGCTAGATATTTTCTCAAGCATTTAGCTTGATTGTCTCCATGTAGAACATTAATTTTAATTGTTTATGACACTACCAATTGTGCTAACATCTCTATTTCTTGACTCAAAATATCACATATAAAAAAAATTGTAATGCCGGTATGTAATCCATCTGGATTAAACCTGAAGTGGAAAAGATTAAAAGAAATATATAATGTCCAAGTTTCCTTAAAAGTTTATTGTAATAACTAGAAAAAATATTCATGCCTATATTGATAAAATACGCTACTCATTTGACCAAAGTAGTTATGAGAAAACATGGTATTCAATGTTGATTTTTAGCACTATTTGAAGAAAAGAAGTCTGAAGACCAATCAATATCACTCTTGACATTTGCAGTCCACCTCTTCAAAACTGAGATAATTGAGTATTTAAAGGAATACAACTCTTCTATTGATCTGAGGAATTTTAGGCACTATACTTCGAAGAGCACACTCAATTCATATATATAAAGCAGATTCCAAAGTTGATCTGTCTATGAGGCTCAGCAATTTTAGGCATATTGTAAAAGCTAAAGAAAAATACAGTCAGTGGCATCAATAATGGTGTGAAAGACTATGTTACATAAAACTCTATTGTCTTTACAAACACAAAAAGAAATACATAAAGCTATTGTCTGTACAAACACAGGAAAATATAATTTAGATCCTAAGCTATCTATTGCATTAAAAAAGAAAAGGAAATGGTTTATAATGCATTAGGAAAAATGCATTGACAAAAAAACAACAACTTGACATATTGAGAGCCAGTTCATGCAATTACACTTATGCCAAAAAAGAGAGAAAAGTATTGGATACTTTTATGTTCCAGTATTGAAAGAGAAAAATACAAAGAAAGAAGGACACAAAGAGTGTTTTGCTTACGATGTCATCCAAATTTGGTTGGAATCAATTAATTTTGAGATGTTGAATTTATATTCTACCAACAAAAAAATAAAGGGAGACTAGTATAGATCTATTTCAAGCTATTTAACTCTCGTTAGCTAGCCATACCCTTCTGAGATTTGAACCTGGGCTATTTGCATATTAGGTAGATGTATTAACCTCTAAGACACAGGCTCTCCTCTTGGGCTACACCAGGAAAGAGATTAAGTGTTTTTTCCAGTGAAACCTGTCTATCAGGGCAACCTGGTCTACCCAAATATGGGACGGAGCAAATACCCTATTTTCCCCAAAATAAGACATCCCCTGATAATAAGCCCAATTGGACTTTTGAATGCATGGCAATAAGGCCAAGCACTTATTTCAGGGTTCACAAAAATATAAGACAGGATCTTATTTTCGGGAAAACACAGTATATATTGGCAAATGCCATGATTTTGATTTTCTGATAATTGAATTCCTTGTTGATCTTCCTTGCAATACTGGGATAGTGCACTCTTTTAAGATCAGTGGGTGTTATTGAGAGTATTTCTGCATTATCTGCACAAAATAAAACAGAAGTATGTATTCCAGCTAGTTCTGGGGAGTGAATATGAAAGTTCATGATGAGGACATGGAAGTTGATGTAAAGAATGAATTGTGTGTGTGTGTGTGCGCACGCGCGCCATGCAGCCTTGCTTGATTCCTTTCTGAGTTCCAGTGGCACTATTTGATGGCCCTGGTGTATGAAATCATTATTGCAGTTTCCACGTATGTAACTATACTTGTGTGTGTGGATGGGTAGGTGGGTGTCCATGCAGACAGAAACACAAATATGGTGCTATACAGCAACAGAAAACAAAATGAAAGCCTGTGATAATTCCACAAAAAGCTACAAAGAAACCACTTTAAATTGTCATGCTAATGCAATGATCACATTTTCTGCACCTTGGATGTAATTCAGCTAGCTCTGGAGTTTGCATTCATTTTAATTATTATTATTATTATTTCTTTAAGCCTCTGTTTCTTTATTTTGAACTGCAGTTCCCTATTTCTGTTAGTGGGACAATGTTGGCTTTTTTTCGCTCACCTTTAGCTTCACTCTCAAATGCCATTTATTCTGAAGCAAAAAAAAAAAAATTGTAAGGAAAGTACAATCACCTATGTGGATATCCAGGCTAAAGTCGCAGCGTGAATTATTTGGTGTAAACTGAAATTGACCACGGCTGATGTATTTACACACTGCTGGAAGAATAAAAAGTGATCTTTTTTTTTTTTTAACATTTATATCCCGCCCTTCTCTGAAGACTCAGGGCGGCTTACAGTGTGTAAGGCAATCTTAAGAAGGAAGGAGAGTTTTTAAGACATATAACAGAATTAGAACTATATATAAAGAACCACCTGTTAAGACAAATATATAAATTGCTATTGAAATATGATACAGAGACAGAAGTAGGAAAAGCTTGTGTGATAAATTGGGCACAAACTTTTAAAGAAACAATTACATTACAACAACTGAGGGACTTATAAAAGAATTAAATAAATTTTTTTTCCTAAAGCTGTAATTTAAGAAAAAAATTGGTACAAAATATTTTATAGATGGTAATAACTCTGTCCATAACTGCAAAAATACTTAAATCATATAATAATACATGTTGGAAATGTTGTGATACAGAAGGACATTTTTCTCATATCTGGTAGTTATATTAAAAAAAATTAAATTACTGGAAAGAAATACGCAGAAGTATTAAAAAAAATTAAAGCAAGGATTGAATTAAAACTTTGTTTCTCAAAAATCTTCCCAGAACAAATGAATTTTTAAAAAGTCATAATCTATTAAGACAATCTTTTCTTCACCGTGCACTCCCCTTAAATACCTTTTCTGGCCGTGGGCCATAGACCACGGCCACAGGCCATGGACCACAGCCACAGACCACCAAGGTTTACCAATAAATCATAACATTTCTTCAAGCCTTTGTGGATTCCCTTTGACAACATCCTGGCCTCCCAGGGGTCTGTGGACCACAGATTGAGAACCACTGTATTAAGATACATGCTAAAGGCTGCAAGGAGAAATTTTGCTTCACATTTAAAAAGAGATATTTTGCTCACAATATCAGATTGGAAAAGTTGGAGAATGTACAGCAATAGCAAAATCAACTGAACTTTGATTAAATTTAGGCAAGAATGGCTTCCCTATATAACAAGGTAAAGTCAGATATTTAGAGTATGGTTTTAAAGAAAAATTGGCAAATGCCTTGTGTCCTTTGCTGGTTATGTATCTGTTCTTCAGTTTCCTGCAAGCGTTTTTCTATATTTTAGAAAGCTCACATTTGTACCCACATTGACGTTTTTAGATGTCTCCTATTTTCCTTTTTGCTAAAAATTGTTTGTGGTTGCAGCTTTGATACTCTTACTTGACTGGAATTTCCATTTTTCCTACTTTTCTCTTACAGGATTTCGAATCTGTTGGCCTAAATTTCCTTCCATCTGAGTTCATAAACATTGGATCTTCTGACATCCAGTGCAAAATGAAGTCCAGAATAACATGGCCATTTTCTGCCAAAAATCCAGTTACTGTACCTTCACTTCTGCAAGCAATACCTTCACTCTTAATAAGGCTTCAGTCCAGATAGCAGACATGAGGAAAAAGAAGAAATTTAATAAAGTAAGATATGTTCATGAGGTGACACTTTAAGATAAATTAAGGCGAGATGTCTTAAAGACATAACCATATCCTCCTTAAAAGAATTACAGAATAACACTGTTGAAAAGGTATCTTGGAGGTCGTCTAGCCCAACTCCTTACTCAAGCAGGAAATCCTATAACATGTCTGGCAAATGGCTGTCCAATCTCTTCCTAAACACCTCCAGTGTTGGAGCTGTCACAACTTTTGGATGACCTGGGTTTTTCATTTCCTTTAGCATTTTTTTATTTCCTTTAGCATTCTTTTATTTCCTTTAGCATCCTTTAGCATTAATTTAAACGTAATTTAGAATAGCTCCATTTGAAAGTTCCATCTGGCGAACTTGTGCTTCATTCACTACCTGTATTCTCTCATGCTCCTTCATTCATTGGAATGCCTTCATGAAACTGCACCTCTCAGATTTCTTCCATTATGGATATCAGATATTGATTTCTTCACTGAACAAAATAGCTTTGTAACTGATATTCAGTCTTTGCCCTGCGCTTAAATCTCACTTTGATGAAATTGCACAAAATTTGGCTGCCAGAAAATAAATAGAAAGCTTTATTTTCATGATACCAGGGAGGGAAAAAAAATCCAAATTAAGATGTTTTCCAAAACTTCTCTAAGAATGTTGTTTTGCTTTGTTGCCGCTAAACTGTGCAACATGCAAGCTAAAAATTACCAGCAAGAGAGACAAGTGTTGCAATAACTTCACTCCTGCTGGGAGAACACCTGGACTTGGTTAGATGTTTGCAAATAGCTAGAGCATCTGTATGCTAAAATTATTTAAACTAAAAGAAAAGGAGTTGATATCTTCCTAATATGCTATTGCATGTACAAGTACTATTTGAGAAAACATTAGCAAATACGTCACTTCCCTCAAAACCAATATTCTGCACATATAGTAATTGTTATTTAACGAAAAGCAACCATCTATAAGCTTCCACTGAGACTCTAGTTCCATATGAAAATGGGAAATGTAAAAAGATTGAAAGCATTAGAAAATGAAAAATCTATAGGGGTTTCTGGATTATAGCTTTGTTCATTCTGTATTATTATTATTTTTAATTTATATCTATAGGATTACTAATTACTCAGGGAGCTTTCTTCATAGTTAAACTTAGATGCTTATGAGCATATGAAGAAATACTTTTTAATATTACCTCTCCTTCTCTTTCTTTAAACAGCTATTGCTTAAAATTATTGATATGGTTTCCCATGGTTTCCCATGTAAGAGCCCTGATGGTACAGTGGTTATAATGCAGCATTGCAAGGTTAACTATGCTCATAATCTTGACAGGCTAAGGACTTCCATCCTTCTGAGGTCGGCAAAATGGGGACCCAGATTGTTGGGTGCAATATGCTGACATTGTAAAACTGCCCAAAGGGTACAGTAAAGCACTATGGAGTGGTTTATAAGTCTAAGTGCTACTGCTATGTATCACTTGAGAGAAAGCTGAGCTTTATTTGTAACTCAGTCGAAAAAGTGTGCACCATAGTTGCATTTGTGCATGTACATTTAAATCCTTCTGTGTTTATTAATTTATTCCTTCCTTCCCACACAGAGTTACAAATAAATTAAGTAGATTATCCTCCCCTCAAAAGGCTACATTTACCTAGATTTGGATTCAACGATGTATGTCTATCGTTCACCAATTTTATGCAGGCCAGCTTTCTAAAATGCATTCATTGCGTCTCAGTTTTTAATCACCATATCTACTGATTGCTATATGTCCTCACTGATGACAAAATATTATTTATTTATTTATTTATTTATTTATTTATCGTATTTATATACCGCCCTATCTCCCTAGGGACTCAGGGCGGTTCACAGGCAGATAAAAAAGTACAAATAAATACAGAATAAAATAACAATTAAAAAACACATTAGAAACTCATGTTTTGGAAGGCTCTGAATAGACAGGAATAGTTATTTTAAAAGCTATAGAAATTTCCATAGCTTTGGGTTTGATTTTTATCTACACACTTCAGAGGGGAAAAGAACAAAGTGCTCCTAAAATCTAGCTCCAATATTTAGCATGGTCCACTTTAGATTTTGTCATTTGGAGCCAACATCTATCTCATGTGTTGAAAAGTGGGCATGTTGCTGAAATTCAGAGGAAATTTAAGTATAGTTTTGCATTTCCAGTATCTTAGTTTGGAAAGTACTGGCATCAAAATTCATAATTTTCACATACAACTTTGCTTCACTGTTTCCATGGTGTTTGCATTCTTTAAAAGCATTAACATTTTATACTAAACAATTTCGCGTATTTTTTTTTAAAAAATAGCAATCTCTCAAATATTTGTGGAAAGTTTATGTAGCTCATTTCTAGTTTAGTCTACACCCAGCAGCATCTCAGTCAATGCTGATCAGAGCAGGATGCACGCACTCAGTTCACCCAGCCAAATACAGCTTGTTTATTTATTAAATATCAGCAAACATATTTATGAACTGGCAAAGTTCAAGACAAAAGACAGGGTAAAACAAGGAGAGGGAGAGAGGCATGAACAAGAGGCAGAAGATTAAAAGGTCAGGGGCTTGATATAAACAATATATATTAGCTACATCCATAAAAATGATCTATATATTAGAAGGTCAGAATTTTCCAAAGCTACTGAAAATAATACCACAGATAATTAGCAGAGGCAGTCCCAAATGGAGTGGCCTTGCTTATTCCAGTTTTATCCTATTCTTGTACCTATTAGCAACGAAATAAAGAGATAAGTAGGACATCAGGTGGTAACACATCTATTGTGGACAATGGAGAAAATCTATGTTGTGGGTAGGATTGATTTAGCCAAAAATATTTATCAAACACCTTCCTGAAATTTTGTTGGGGGGCAAGAAGAGAAGTACATGAAAGATTAACAAAGACTTGTAGCTCTGTGCTTTTGGTGAACCAGCGCACAATTTAAATGGTAAGTTAATTAAATTGATGTATAACATGAGACATCTGAAACTTTTGATGGAATAACTGATCTCTAATGACTTAGTCCTACCAATAAATTATTACATTATTCTACAGTCATGTAAGATAGTCAAATATCTGAGTAAAAATATTACTCCAGACACATTTTCTCTGTGCTACTATGCTACTGAGGTTCAACATATAGGACTGAGAGATTTTCTTTTACATTCCCACTCAACTGTGAAGTTCATTGGATAATTGGGCTGATCAGCCTCCTTTTTTAAGCGAATTGTAGATTTTAGTTATTTTGTTTTAATTATATTTAGTTGTCTCATTTAGTACTAGTAATGCATTGGAATAAATAATTTACTTATTTATAATAATAAATAAAATTGCTAATTTTAAGAGTTTAATATTACTATTAGCATTAGTAATTCTGGTATAAAGGCTAGCTGGTATTTTAAAGCCCTGAAATCCAAGAGTTTTGGACCACCTACTGTTGATGAGTTGGATAAAGCAAGAGCCAAAAAAGAATTTAAGAAAGGCTAAAGGGAATAACAAACTTTTGCAGGGAGAACATTTCAAGCATTCTGATCATGCCAGCATTGTAGATACTTCTTGGCAGCTAAAACTAAAGGATTAACTGCAGTACAAGGACACCATACATAAGTCATCTTCTTCCTTGCAACCTCCACTAATAAATCTCACCCCTTACTTGATGGGGAAGTGGATTATTTCCCTTTTCTCCAAAGATGAGGTTTTAATAAGAGAGAGGAGAGGTTGCTATGAAGTGTGTGTGTGTGTGTGTGGTGTGTGTCTGGATTTGGTTGCCTAGAATTGCCTTCAAAATATCCAAATAGTTATTGCTATATTTGAGATGATGTTGGTTGCCAACCAGAAAATATATGCATTAAAGTCACTAATGGAAAAAAATAAGAACCTCAATAATGGGTTAAGTTTAAAGAGTTAAGTTGGTGTCTGACTTCATAACAATAATTTATGAAGTCAGATACCAACTTAACTCTTTAAAATGTACTGAAATCCACTATGGAGGGGGACTTACAATGACACAGAATTCTGCACCAGACATTCCCTTCAATTAGGTTTAAGGAACACAATAAAAAAACAATATTCTCTTTCACAACTTTTCCATTGTGAGGGTATTCCATTATACTGACAGAAATGTCCTGCCTCCCCAGATGCCATGGAATTAAAAGGACAATTCTGACTTTTAGGCATTTTATTTTCCTTTCAATGTTTTCTAACTCAAAACATTCCTGAGGAGATTTCGCATTACCCTAATTTGGGATTTTCACAATAGCAATGTATAGCCTCTGCTAAACTCTGGAAGGGAAGCCAAAACTGTGAGAAACAAGGGTACACATTTCTGAGCTCAGAATCTCAGTCAATAATTATCTGTACAGTGGAAATATCCACCAACCCCAAGGTCAGGATCAGATAAACAAGAAGAGAAACACAGTAGATTTAATTAAAGGGAAGGCTTGATCATCGGTTGACCTTATGGAGAAAGAGGAAGATTTAACCCAGTTGGTTGACACTCTTTCCACACAGGGAGAGTGAATGATTTTAAATAATCTTCAGACAAGTGCTGCAAGTGAGTCACTTAACACTTTATTGCCCTCCAGTTGTCCTTCTGCTGAAATGCTGACAAGTCCACTCTCTGAAAACTTAACTTCTCTGTTAAATAAAAGGAGAAGGCATTCCAGCAAGAGGCACATTTATACAAAAGAAAAGAGCACCAAGCTGGTCAGTGTAACACAATGTAATTTTATTTAACCATTGGTGTGATCAGCCAACTGCTTATAAGTCTTACAATTGACTTCTGAAGAACTGCTTGGACTAACTACAACCTGTCCCCATTAGTTCTTTCCTTTTGAGTCCTGATTCCATTTATTAGTCGCTGTTCATCTACATTCTACCATTCTACCTTACAAGTTAACCTTTGTTACAGGAGCTTTGAACGCTCATTGACTCTGATCCTCCGGTCTGACTTTATTTGCTCCTTCCTCAAAAATTTTATTTATTTATTTATTTATTTATTTATTTATTTATTTATTTATTTATTTATTTATTTATTTATTTATTTATTTATTTATTTATCACAACAGTATACGTAAACATCGACATAAAACAACAACACATCATAAAAGAAAAACATATATATAAGTAAAAGTATGCAATAACTATATTAATTTGATATAATGAAAGGGAACAATAGGACAGGAACGGTAGGCACTTTTGTGCTCTTATGCACACCCCTTATAGTCCTCTTAGGAATGGGGTGAGGTCAATAGTAGACAGTTTTTGGTTGAAGTTTTTGGGATTTTGAGAAGAGACCACAGAGTCAGGTAGTGAGTTCCAAGCGTTAACAACTCTGTTACAGAAGTCAAATTTTCTGCAATCAAGTTTGAAGCGGTTGACATTAAGTTTGAATCTATTGTTTGCTCTTGTATTATTGCGATTGAAGCTGAAGTAGTCTTTTACAGAAGGATATTGCAATAGATGATTCTGTGTGTTAAACACAGGTCATGTCGGAGTCGGCGGAGTTCTAAGTTTTCTAATCCGAGGATTTCAAGTCTGGTGGTATAAGATATTTTGTTGTTTTCAGAGGAGCGGAGAAATCTTCTTGTAAAATATTTCTGGACGCGTTCAATTGTATTAATGTCAGAGATGTGATATGGGTTCCAGACAGGTGAGCTGTATTCAAGAATAGGTCTGGCAAATATTTTGTATGCTCTGGTTAGTAGTGTAGAGTTTTTGGAAAATAAGCTGCGTAAAATTAGGTTTACAACTCCTAGAGCTGTGGGAGTGAAATGGTTTTTGCTGAGTACGTGCAGGAATGCATGAGAAGTCAGTTAGATCTTCTGCCTGCATGGCTTAAGAGATAGCTTTGTGCAAAACAAACATCTTGATAAAGCCTGCGGTTTAGGTTAAGACACACAGCAGATAATGAATGTTTCCTTACTTTATCTGTATCAGGAGCTGTCACCTGGCAGGAAATGTTGCAATGTCATTGTTCCTTGTGTCCCCCTGTGCTATACTGTCTCAATAAAAGAGTCACTAGAGCTTCGGCTCTGGGCACTCACCCCAGGAAGCCATGAGTGTCGGGTCTTAATGAACACCTACATCCCACATTTGGTGACCCCCGATGTGATATCTTCTAAAGGAATCCTTTGGTAAGTATACATCCGTCTACTCCCAGGGTTTTGCCAGGCATTGGACTAGCGCTTCAGTAGTTTATTGTAGGTCAATTCTACTTCTACAGAACCATGGGAGGGGATTTCTCTAAAGCTCAGTTAGAGCACGTAAAAGAAATAAGGGAAATTGTCAGACGAAACTATTTTCAATTCAATGCACAAGGGAAAGTTTTGCAAGTTTCTAGATCAGAAATAAGGGAACTCTTGACATACATCTGGGAACATATGCCAAGTTATCCTGAAGGAGGTAGTGTAAGGGTTGATACATGGAAAAAGGTTGGCGATTATCTTCATCGTCATCCTAGGGCACCAGCGCCAATTTTAGGGACGTGGCGCTCGGTCATGGAAGCTATTCAGACGCATTCACATCCGTTGCTGTCTGTTCTTACCCATCCTCCAGATAAGCCACCACCATATATCTATCCTCCGTTACCACTAGAAAACGAGGCATCTGCATTGGCCTCCGTAAATTTAATTAATCATGGGTCTGTCCCTACCATTACTCCATCGGCTCCGACGACTATCACCCCAACTCCGTTGGTTGCCTGTCCTGCTAAAAGTGCGGTGGAGGAGGCAGTTTTAGCAGGCTTATCCGCTGGACAAATTTCAACGGATGATCTGGTGGAGACTCCTGTCTCTGCCTATCCAGTTACTATAGAGCATGACCCGCAATTAAATCCTATCCGGGTCTGGAAACCCTTGCCTTTGGTAGCTTTAAAGGAAATTACTAGAGCTGCTAAGGAATATGGGGTTCGAAGCAAGTACACTATTGCTCTTTTAGAAGCTTTAGGCTATGGTCAGCGCCTCATCCCCGAAGATTGGAAAGCTTTGATGCGGATGATTATGACTCCTGGACAATACATGGTCTTTGATTATCAGTATAGACAGTATGCTATTGCTAGAGCAACACCACAAGTAATCCCTGATCAACTTTATGGATCAGGAAATTTTAGGACAGTTGAACAGCAGCGAGATAACTTCCCGGATGCCGCTTTTCCGATTTTGGTAGGGATTATTCTTTCAGCATTACAGAAAGTTGAAGAGAAAGGGTCTCAAGGCAAGAGCTTTACATCTATTCGCCAAGGAAATGGAGAATCTTACCGACAGTTTATCGATAAATTGAAAGTGGCCGTAGATCGCCAAATTGAGAATGAGTTAGCTGCTGAGGAGGTCCTAAGGAAATTGGCAGTCGAAAATGCAAACACTGATTGCAAAAAGGTACTTCAAAGTTTGTTGAGTACAGGACCGAAAGAGTTGGCACAAATGATTGAGGCTTGTGAGGCAGTAGGTAGTACAGCCTTCCAAATGGATGCTTTGGCAGTGGCAGTGAGTGGAGGACGACCGAAGGTTGGCAATTGTTACAACTGTGGCAAACCGGGTCATTTTAAGGCAGAATGTCGTGCTCCAGGAGGAGGTCAACATAAAGGAAAAAACGGGGGTGTTAACAAGCCAAAGTCTTTGTGTCCTAAATGCAAGAAGGGATATCACTGGGCAAATCAGTGCCGGCAACGAGCAACTAGCCAAGGAAAAAACTAATTAAAGGGGAGGGAAGGCCCCCATTTAATCCCAATAGGGAACCTTCACTAATAGAACAACACATTTGGGATCGAAAAGTTGCCACAAAAGGCTCAGCGGGGTTAGATTTGCCATTAGCCTCGTCTATTAATTTGCAATTTCCTGGCATGGTTGAATTAGCAGATACAGAGTTAAAAGGTCCTCTACCACTAAACACTGTAGGTTTTGTTTTACCACGCTCATCAGCAGGCAAAAGAGGGATTTTTGTTATTCCGGGAGTTATTGACAGTGATTACCTAGGTACCATCAAACTTCAGTTATATTCTAATTCACCAGTCAATCTGAAGAAAGGGGAAAAGGTTGCGCAATTAGTATTGCTTCCATATGTTCAGCAGGAAGCCGAAAACAAGGTCCGAGGAGAAGGGGGTTTTGGCTCTACGGATATCTGTATGGAGCCACCCACTGGTTTTGTTACATCGGTGTTTGCTTTAGCTAAGCGATTGGAACTAGGAAAGCCTTTGATTACTTTTCAGGTTAATGGTCGTCCCATATCAGGTTTGATCGATACAGGGGCGGATGTCTCGGTTATCAGAACTGGTGAATGGCCTAGGGAGTGGCCGTTAGAAGAGACTCCAGCAGTTAGAGGGGTTGGAGGTCTGCAAGCCGCGAAGGTCAGTAAAAATTGGTTAGTTGTTCGGGCTTCTGACTCCTCCCCTCCGGCTCATATTAAACCAGTGGTAATGCCCTTACATGTTAATCTGTGGGGACGAGATTTAATCACACAGTTAGGAGGGAAGATCGTGTTTTCTGAAATAGACAAGGATGATTAATTTACTGAAATTACAGCTTACCACTACTGAGCCGGTTTGGACAGATCAATGGCCATTACCAAAGTTTAAGTTAGAACAATTACACCTATTAGTTCAAGAACAGCTGCAGGCAGGGCATTTGGAACCTAGTAATAGTCCTTATAATAGTCCAGTTTTTGTAATCAAGAAGAAATCGGGGAAATTTAGATTTTTGCATGACTTACGTATCATTAATGCAATTATTTTGCCTATGGGGCCGCTTCAATGCGGGCTTCCCAATCCAAATTTGATTGCACAAGACTGGGATCTTATGGTAATTGATTTGAAGGATGCCTTTTTTACCATTCCGCTTCATCCGGATGATTGTAAACTTTTTGCTTTCACAATTCCAGCTATTAATAATGAGGAGCCTACTGTTAGATATCAGTGGAAAGTGTTACCCCAGGGTATGTTGAACAGTCCAACGATGTGTCAGATGGTGGTGCAATGGGCTTTACAGCCATATCGAGATTTGCACCCAGTTTGGAAAATATATCATTATATGGATGACATCTTGATTGCCGCTCCCGGGGCAGCGGGGACGGTGCAACAGACACTTGGTGAACTACAATCCATTCTTGCTAAAAAAGGTCTTCTGATTAGTCCAGAGAAAATCCAAATACAATTACCTATCAATTATCTAGGTACCAAAATGAGTGCTGCGTTTATCACTCCGCAGCTGATATATTTTACCTTACCCAAACAATTCACTTATGTGGACTTGCAAAAGTGGTTAGGAAATATAAATTGGGTCCGGCCTTACTTGGGTTTAACCACCACTGAGTTAGGGCCTTTATTTTCCGCTTTAAAGCAAGGGAAGGCACCTAGTGACATCATTACATTGTCGCCAGATCAATTAGCAGTGGTTGCTTTAGTGGAACAGCGTTTAACGCAACGCTGGACGGATAGATGTTCAGCGAACATTCCTTTTGCCTATCTTATCCTTCCTGGTCGTTTAGGAACAGGAGTCATAATTCAGGAGGAGAATAGTAAAGTTAAACTTATAGAGTGGATTCATTTACGTCATACTCCAGCAAAATCCATAACCACCCCAGCTCAAAATTACTTTGCCTTAATACAAAAAGGCCGTCATCGGTGTCTCTCTCTGACAGGCACCGAACCAATCAAAATTTATGTTCCTATGAATTTGCAACTTTGGCAGCAGATCATTATGGAAAATGAACCTCTACAATTAGTTTTGGGGGACTGGCCAGGGGAATTTTCTTGCCACCCCCCGGCTGACCCTCGTTTGGCCATATTTCAAAATGTGGAAATTACAATTAAGTCTTCCATGTCGCGGTCTCCTTTACCTGCTTTAACAATATTTGCGGATGGTGGGAAGACCTATGGTGCCTGTGCCTGGCAAATGGCGCAGGGCCAATGGACAACACGTATTACCCCACCTCAAACGTCACCCCAACGAGCAGAATTAGCTGCTGCCATTTTAGCCTTTCAATTGCACCCTCACGTACCTTTCAATTTGATTGTGGATAGTTTGTATGTCTATAATTTGCTTGTTTCTTTACCCTGGGCTTACCTGTCTCCGGGTATAGACACTATTCTTTATGGGTTGTTTTTGACCCTACAGCAATTGCTGGAAAAGCGAGCACACAGTTATTATGTGGCTCATATTCGCAGTCATCAGCCTTTCCCTGGTTTGCTGACCGAGGGAAACAATAGGGCTGACTCTGCTACACAGGTAATGACTGTCCTTACCCCTTGGGAGAGTCATGATTATTTTCATCAGAATGCCAAGGCGCTCAGCAAACAATTTAACATCACTCTTCCAGAGGCCACGGCTATTGTACAACAGTGCACCTCGTGTGCGCAGCTTGGCCCTAGTCCTCAATTGGGAGAGGGGGTCAACCCGCGTGGTCTTCATCGCAATGAGCTATGGCAAATGGATGTTACCTTTTATCCTCCTTTTGCCCCATGGAAACATCTTCATGTGTCTATTGATACCTTTTCTGGTTTTCTTTTTGCTTCCCCGCAGCGGGGAGAAGCAACGAAACATGTCATCAATCATTGCATGCGATCCTTTTCTGTGGCGGGTGCTCCGTCGCAATTAAAAACTGATAATGGCCCGGCTTACACCAGTCAGGCTTTTGCTCAATTTTGCTCTAAATGGAATATTCGGCATGTTTTTGGCATTCCTTACAATTCGACTGGCCAAGCCATTGTTGAACGGGCCAATGGCACCTTGAAACGTATGCTCGATAAAATTGGAAAAACAGAAAGGGGAAGTGGGGGTTTACCCGCACTGCAAAATCAGCTTAATTTGGCCCTCTACACTTTAAATTTTTTAAATCTTGGAATTTCCCCTTCTGCTTCAGTGCCGTCACTCACTTTTTTCTTCTTCCCCTACAGCTATCAAAGAAGAAGTCTTGGTTCGAGTAAGACGATTGCCCGATCGACAGTGGTCCGGTCCCTATCGTTTGATTACTTGGGGTCGTGGATACGCTGCTGTCCAAACTCCAGATGGCGTGGCGTGGGTGCCTGCTCGTTGTGTTCGCCCTTATCATCCCAGCTTACAGCAAAAGGATCGATCGAGCGGGGGACCTGGGGTGGAGCCAGAACAACTTCCTAAAGGATCTCCACCTCACAGTAAAGAGTCTTAAGTTGGATAATTGCTGGATTTGTATGATGATTCCGCCACAATCTAAAGCGGGTATGCCTGTCTACTCTTTACCTGTAAATGCATCTGGGTGGTCGGATTTATGGGCCCCCGAAACTAAACCATTGTACTTGAATCCCATGGTGTGGCCCGATTGGAATGGTACTGGTTTACTTCTTCCCGCCCTTGAGCTTCATTTGAGTCATTCGGCGTCTCTTTGTATTCGGCGCCTTACGAATGGTGCATACTTGGGAGCCATGGTTGCCTGCGACAAAGTTGTACCGGCGGATGTCCCAGCAATGACTTGCAACGCTGGTCGCAATGTTTCTGCTACCATAACTTCTGGAGTGAACGCAGGACAATCCTGCAAGAACTTGAACATCATAGGGGACAACGCGGAATGCTGTAATGGTCGTACAAATTGGGCTAATCCTGTGTTAAAACACCATGAATTTGTAGGTAAAATTTGGTTTGAGATGATGTTCAAATGGGAAAAAGAAGGACACAAAATTTTGCCATTGCCTAAAGGGTTGTGGTTAATATGTGGTGACAATGGCTACCAGATGTGGCCATCTCAGTGGTCTGGTACTTGCACAATAGGATACATCATACCGGCAATATCTACGGTAAAAACTTTGCCAAAAACCAGACTCAGAAATCGCCGTGACATCGAAGATTCGCCTTTAACTCTTGGAGGAAGTTTGGCGACACAAATAGCGCGAGGGGCACTTCCACCATTGGGAGTGGCTATGAACTATCGAGACCTACATGCGCTCAACAATTGGACTGTAGCAATGTTTAATCAAACTGTATTAGCTTTAAAGTTGGTAAATCAAGAACTTGCTGAAGTGCGAAAAGTTGCTTTGCAGAATAGATATGCATTAGATATTATGTTAGCAGCAAAAGGAGGTGTTTGTGCGTTGATTCATTCACATTGCTGTGTATATGTACATGATAATGAATTGAATATCACTAAGACAATAACTGTTATGGAACAAATGATTAAGGATAATCCCTTGGTAGGGACTGGTTCGGGTACCGTAGACATATGGGGAGCCATGTGGTCCTGGCTGCCTGATGGGTCCTGGATCCGAGGGTTAATTATGACAGTGATCATGGGTATTATTGCTTTGACTGCATTATGTTGTTGTGTACAATGTTTACCTTCATTGCTTGCTACTTTTAGACAATGCTTTAAGCCAAACAAACAAGTTGACATTCATATGATAGGAACTGAGGTTCTTGTTAATTCTTCATATCAAACAAAAAAGGAGGAGATGTGGGAGTGAAATGGTTTTTGCTGAGTACGTGCAGGAATGCATGAGAAGTCAGTTAGATCTTCTGCCTGCATGGCTTAAGAGATAGCTTTGTGCAAAACAAACATCTTGATAAAGCCTGCGGTTTAGGTTAAGACACATAGCAGATAATGAATGTCCGGCAGGAAATGTTGCAATGCCATTGTTCCTTGTGTTATACTGTCTCAATAAAAGAGTCACTAGAGCTTCGGCTCTGGGCACTCACCCCAAGGAAGTCATGAGTGTCGGGTCTTAATGAACACCTACATCCCACAAGAGCCTTTTTTGCTATGTAGTTGCAGTGGGCTTTGGCAGTTAGGTCATTTGATATGAAAACTCCAAGGTCTTTAACAGGGTGGGGGTCACCTGTAAGGTAATGTCCATCGAGCTTGTACTTGTTGTTAGGGTTCTTTTTCCCAATATGTAAGACTGAGCATTTGCTGGTTGAGATTTGGAGTTGCCAAGTTTTAGACCAATCAGATACAAAGTCAAGGTCTTTTTGAAGGGTAGAAGTATTGTTAGTGGTGTTAAACAGTTTGACATCGTCAGCAAAGAAAATACAATGACTTGAGATAAGGTCACAGAGATCATTTATGTATAGTATGAAGAGCGTTGGTCCAAAAACGCTGCCTTGACATGCAACGCTTCTCTTGACATGCAATCATCCCAGGTACAGGATGCCATACCACTCGCTATTTTCCCTGATTACTATTTTGACCAATCCAAACTAGCAGGACATGAGGCCCTGAGGAATTTAATGATCTCTCCATCCACACATGGAACACTGTTGAACAACCTTCAAGGTAAAGCAGACTCTGATTTCCTTGGGCCTATGTACTTACTTACTTACTTACTTACTTACTTACTTATTTATTTATTTATTTTTGCAGGAGGCATACAGTAGATATTAGTGGAATTGGTCAAGTTCAAATTAGAAGAGATGTTCTTTGAGGTAATATCTCTGATCATATGAATATTGCAAACCCCACCTCCTTCCTATGCACACTTTACTCCTTCCGTCTCATCCTTGTTAGTTTGATTTTAATTGCATTTTAAACTGATGGTCCTTATGTGACATCTTGTAGTCCATTTTAAGTGAATGACTGTAAGCCAAAGGAGAGTCGTCCCCCCCACCCCCGCTGAGATGGGCAGCATGCAAGTTTAATAAATAAACAAAGCCATGTCTGCAAATCTCACCTAAATGAGATTGTATTTATCCTTGTAGCTATAGAGGTAATCACTTCTTTCAAAACATGTGTTACCGACTTGTTGCATAGACAAAGAAGAAAAGAAACAGTTAAGCAATTAGTCAATGTTCAGTGTACACCTGGTTCCAAACTAGAAAGGGAAACAATCTGTTTTCATTCTCTCTCCCAACCCCCAGGCCAATCTCAATAATGGACACAGAGGCCAGGGCCCCACAGTTCTGAAATGTATGATTTGTTTTTTGAAAGCTGTGAAAACAGAACGATTGTCAGTCAGGACTACATTGAGAACTAAATTTACTATGAAACCTCCCTGGCGAAAGTTGCTATCCCAATTTTTCATCGGTCATTTAACCTCTGGAATAAAACATATGATAAGAAGGTGTGGGGGGAACCTAATCAATATTCTGCTCATTTAGAGTGTATTCATTTTGTTTGTCAGTGTATGTTTTCCCCATTCCTCATTCTAAGTATAAGAAAGTTACTGGCTACAAAAATGAAAATCTGCTTCAAAGTCCTACATTCCCCTCTACTAGTATTTTTTCCAGTGTCATTTCCCCAAGGGTAGATTCTTGCTCTAATGATTTATTTAAAAAAAAACAAAAAAACAAAGTTGTTCTTTCACACTTTTCCCCCTTAAAATAAATAGTCATAGAGATAAGGACGAAGTTGGAGTTGATTTCAGTTGATTATATTCATATCTGGAGCTGTGAACTGAGAAAATAAGTCAGTAATGAGAAGATTAATCCTTAAACCATAGTGCAGACATTGTTCTGGAAGCCTGTCATAATATCTGGAAATAGCTCACTATTTTCTCTTATTTTTAAAACTATTATTTATTAAGACTTTTAAATCAGTGGATACAAAACTAACACAAACTAATAAGTAGTAAGTAGGGGTGGGGGAGGGGGATGGAAACAAAGAAAAGCACAAAGTGTAAAAAAAAATAAGAAAAAAATATGAAGAAGTACTCTTCACAGCAGTTATAAATACAAATATATGTTAACCTTTCTTTCTAAAGTTACTTCTTATTACTCTCTTCCTATATTCTTGCTTGTCTAATCATCAAAACAGTTAGTCTGTAAAAGGCTTCTAGATATTCATAAATGTAGATAATGTCTTTTTGCTAATCAAATAATTTATCTGTTTCAGCAAAATCTGTCAACTTCACCAACCATTCCTCCATAGTGGCTAATGTTAATTTCTTTTCCCTTCTCTGTGCACACACTAATCTTGTTGCTGTGATCATATACTGAAATAATCTTCCATGGCTTTTTTCCAACTGTTTCTCCATTAACGCTAAAAGGAAAAGTTCTGGCTTCAATTGAATATTAATCTTTAAAATCCTCTGTATCAAAGTAACTATTTGGATCCATTTTTATGCCTTTTTTACATTTCCACCAAGCATGATAAAATGTCCTTGCATGTTGTTCACTTTCTCAACCTACATTTGAAGTTCCTTTATACATTCTAGATAATATCTCCAGTGTCATATACCCATGATATATCATTTTATAAAGACTCTGTTTTGAGTTTATAATGCAATGTATAAATTGAACTTATCTATTTAATAGATTATGTCTAGAATAGAATAGAATAGATTTTTTATTGGCCAAGTGTGATTGGACACACAAGGAATTTGTCTTGGTGCATATGCTCTCAGTGTACATAAAAGAAAAGATACGTTCATCAAGGTACAATATTTACAACACAATTGATGGTCAATATATCAATATAAATCATAAGGATTGCCAGCAACAAAGTTACAGTCATACAGTCATAAGTGGAAAGAGATTGGTGATGGGAACTATGAGAAGATTAATAGTAGTGCAGATTTAGTAAATAGTTTGACAGTGTTGAGGGAATTATTTGTTTATGACTCATTATTTGTCTATGACTCATATGTTCTAAAATTCTAAACCAAAAAGTCCAGTTCAAATTCTCTGCATCTAAGAATATTAATGTAGATTGTTTTTCGTCATGTTATTCCAAATAGTCCAAAATATTCCAAATATTTCTAATATTATCTCATAACTGTCTTTTAGATAGAAACCCACATCAATTCCATTACTTTCAAGTCCACGTGGCTTAAAACATGATAGCCTACATAAATAGACCTCATGCCATAAGATTTATTGGGTCATCAAGTTGGTGTTGATTCCTACCAACAACATAGATAGCTAGTCCTTTCCCCCACAGCCCATCACAAACTTCCACCAAATTATAATCTCAAAATTATAGAATGGCAAAAATATCAAAAGATACTGTACTAATTACACCTGATTTAAAGAAAGTGAAATGAATTACTTTTCTTTTTTTCTTTTTTTCTTTTTTTTGGCCTTAGTGTTTGGGAGAATAATTTCCAGTACAAAAGTGAAAGAATAAATACAATATATAAAATAGTTGGGGGGAGGGGAACACAGTATACTCTTAATATCTACAAAGTCTGTATTGTTTTGTGAGATACAATTGAATGTCATCTCTTCTGATCTATAATGTTGCTCCCAAATATAAGCTGAAGGTATTTCCCAGCTTCATAAATTAAGAAATTCAGTATTGGAAAATGCACTCTAACATTGATCTATAGCCTTCGGTTATTTGCAAGGATATTCCTCAACCTTAGCAATATCATTAAACCATTCATGAGCATTCAAAAAACAAGACAAAGCCACATCTACTATTGAAAAATTTAATGTATATTGGATATGAACTTTCCACTTGAGTTGGCTAATCAACATCTCCAGGAAGTGATACAAGTGATTTATTACTGGCATGTACCAGAACAGTTTCATTTCTAAAATTCCAGATGGAATGCCAGCTTTGCATTAGCCAGACTGAGGAGAAGGGTATTGGCCTGCTGAAATCAAGCCAAAACTCAGACGGGATGCAACCATTGGCTTTTCTGGATGAGAGGAAGTGATGACTGGAAGGGAAAGTGTTTCCTTCCCTTACTCCTGAAGATTATTTGGCCAATGGAAAATCTGAGGGAAAACCATGAGTCATATTTAACGTTGCATCTATGAGGGGAAATTCTGAATACAAAGCTAAAAGTATAGTTAAATATTCAAATAATCTTTAGATTCAGTGTAAATTCACAGTTTCTTTAATTATGGAGGACAACATTCATCTTTGCTGTAAGAATGGCTATGCATCCTTTGTCAAATTTTCTTTCTGAACATAAATTCAGGCTGTAGTCCAATGTGATACTTTACTTTAAGTCTGGTTCATCTGCTTTGAAAAATAGAATTCACATTGGCCATTTCTTAGAGACTTCAAGGAGCTCATCATTGTTTCTGAACTAATTTTGTTCATTGAGGATTCTTCTTCGCACGTATCAGAATGAATCAAATTTCTCTGCATCCATCCATACACATATACGTTCTCCTCATTTGTTTGTTTGTTTGTTTGTTTGTTTGTTTTTTTGAAGAATTACTTTCTTAGCAATAAAGACATTCCCATTCCCATTGCCTGGTTGTAATTGTTTTATGTAACAATTACATAGTTCCAAGACTAAAAATTACTTTTTTCTCAAAATCAGATTAATATATATTATTATGTCCTCCCAGAATTTAATACATTTTGCAGAAAACATATTTTAATTAATCTGGTTGCATCTCCAGCTACATAATAATTTACTTATTCTTTTTCTGTACAAAAAAAATCTGGTTCAATAGGTCTAAAATAGTATTTTTGTTGTATAAACTATAAATCTGATATTTAGTGAGAAAAAAAAATCAAAAAGTTAAACATTTTCTCATGGTTTTAGACAGAATGGGAATTTCTTATTTCCCTCAGTCTTTAAAAGTGTTCTATGAAATTGATTTATTTGTAAAATATATTTATAAAAACTCATTTATATTTTTTGTCTTGTAGGATTTAGTGATCCCATCTAATAACGTAAGTATTCTGAAGCTGAAAATCTGCAAATCCAAACTGAACTATCAATAAATGTTGCAATTATAATTCCTGACAATAGGGGGATTACCAAATAGTATTATCTTTACTACAGAGAAATGATAAAAACTTATCATTACCCAGTAGTTGATCTAAAATAAAAATCCCAACATCTATCCAAATCTTCTGTGTAACAGTTTTGTTAGTAATTATTTTTAAGATCTTGAAATAAAACAGTTTTACTCTGAGAACTGGTTCTTACATTTATAAGAAATCCAGTAACTATTTCTAAAACAATCACCAGATTAACTTTGCCTGTCTTCACAAGTGACAAGTCGAATTTACACTAAAATGGCTTGAGAAAATAAGGCAGAATCTTACCTGAAGTTGCTTATACATATTTTTTTTTCATTTGAAAGTAGAATATTTGCTAGAATTCTGATGTTGAACTATAATTTCCTTTCTAATATTACTAATTAGAATTTTGAGACGTGTTCTTTCAACTAACTTGTTTTGCACCAAAACTGCTGCTGCAAGAGAAATTTGACATAATTGATACTATTGATTCCTATACCTTTACAATATTATAAAGTCTCCTTATTCCACTATCCCATGCATTGTTTTATACAGTGCTTTTTATTATTGCCTCTCCTTTCTTCAGTAAGAGAGAGTTCTGATAAGGTCTTTTCAACCGCAACTTTCTTGAGTTTCCTATTTCTCTTGACCTACCTGCTCATTCTTTATATGTCTGATTTGCAATTTGTTCCTGATGCATTCACTTTATATGATGAGCCCTGTTACATATTTCTTATGGGCCAGTCATATGTATTTTGTATTCAGTCCCTTTTCAGTCCACGTAGCCACATAGCCATATTCAATTCACACAGTCAAAGAATTTGCAAAAAAAATCTTGGACATCTCACAGTGGGGAGAGAATATACATCAATTCCCCACTAAAATCAAAGACCTAAAAATAGAAAAAGTTGAAGTTGGTGTTCATTCAATGTCCTAGCTTTTTTTTATGCCTGTAGATCCAGACCTAGTGAAAGAATTCATGGCAGCAGCACTACATAACAGAACTGACCTAGCCAAACATATTAAAATTGAAATGCATAGAATCATGGACCTTATCAACCTCTGCCTCACTACCTACTTTCATTTTGAATGACATCTATGCCAACAGATCTAAGGAACACCATTGGGAGCATCACACTCAGACTGTAGCAGAGACTGTTTTGCAACATCTAGAAGTTATAGCACTCCCACACATAGAGTCAAAGGTGTGGGTCTGGCATACAGATGACATCATTATAATACACAAGGAACTAGAGAAGACACCTGAACCAATCAAAACCTTCAAAGGAATAATATTCACTAGGAAAGAAGAAAACAAAACATTACACTTCCAGATAGCTTCCTCAGCAAAGAAAATTATGACAAATTTAGAAACTCAAATCTATTGGGAAAACAATCTATACTAATCAACTGCTCCATTATCAGAGTAACAACCCAAGCTATCACATGAGGAACTGTGTAACATGCATGCATAAGTACCTACCGTTCCTGTCCTAATGTTCCCTTTGGTTGTATTCAATTTGTGTGGTTATTTCATGCTTATATTTTTATATATTTTTGTGTTTGACAAAATAAATAAATAAAAAATAAATAAACATCTACCTCAGCAGCAAACACCCAGATAAGCAGGATTAACATCAGCCAAACAATCAAGCAGAAAACAATAAACTAATTGTACCCTAATTGAACTATCAAGAAAACCACACCCTCACCAACACAGTCAGGAAAAGCTACTATATATAAATAGGGAGCAACCCCACACTCACAAACATTGATATTACCTAGTTAGGTAATGAGATGACTGCAAGTAAACAATCAAGTACAGAAAGCACCAAGGACCCCATGGTCTATATTCATTGCGTACACTTGCATTCTTGTTTCTATATTATTTTTTACAACACATATGTTTCAAATATCGAGGGCCCACCTTGAGGACGGGCTTTGGAGCCCCGAGAGGTGGCATGCTAAAAATAGGAGGCTTAGGGGCTTTTTAATTAGTTGTTTTAAGAAATTTTTAAGGGGAGTTTTAATGGGGATTTTAAGGGTTGGGAGGGGAGGGATTCACGGGTAGGGGAGAGAACCCGTCGGGAGGGGGTGGGAGGTTAGGGCGGGTATTGGGAGTAGCCCGCCGGGTGGGGAGCCAGTCCTTGCAGCGCTCGTGGCGGTTTAGTAATGGGTTCGGAGGTTATAGGGGGATTCGTTCCTTTTGGTGAGGGTGGTTCCATTTGCACGGTAAGTGGGAGGGGCAGATATGGCGGAAGGGGGACCGCATCGTTTGGGGGCGCGCCGATGTCTGCAGGCGATCGCGCCCGATCCCCTCCTTCTCCCGTTCCCCGGATGGTCAAGACCCTCAGAGCCTGGGCCTTCGTCTGATGTTATGCAACGCACGGTCCGTGGCCAATAAGGCCCCCCTAATACATGATCTGATTCAGGGGGGTGCCGCGGATATTATAGGCGTTACGGAGACCTGGTTGGGCACTGAAGGGGGCGTGCCCCTGGTCGAGATGTGCCCACGGGTTTCCGTGCATTCCATCAGCCGAGGGCCCAGGGTAGGGGTGGGGGGGGGCGGTTGTTATTAAAGAGAGTCTAGAGCCGAGGGAGACCACTGTACCTCAGATTGCCGGGTGTGAATCCCTCTTTGTGAGGTGGGGTCATAGGTGTCAGATGGGCTTGCTGGTCACGTACCTGGCTCCTTGCTGCGTGACAGCCGCCCTGCCCGAGCTCCTGGAGGTGCTGGCTGGGGTGGCAGTTGAGACCCCCAGACTTTTAGTCATGGGGGACTTTAACTTGCCATCTTCCGGCTCGTCATCGACGGCAGCTCGGGAGTTCATGGCTTCCATGACGGCCTTGGACCTGACCCAAGTAGTTGATGGCCCTACTCACATTGGGGGTGGCACTCTGGACCTGATTTTTGTCTCTGGTCAGTGGTTGAGAGATCTGGACTTAAAGGAAATAGTCATTGAACCTTTGTCATGGTCAGATCACTCTCTTCTTCGCCTGGACTTTCTGACCGCCATTCACCACCGCAGGGAGACGGAGCCGATACGTTGGTTCCGTCCCAGGCGCCTGATGGACCCGGATGGGTTCCGGACGGAGCTTGGGCCATTTCCTGAGGGTCTGGCTCACGGCTCGGTTGAGGAACTTGTTGCGGCCTGGGAACGGGCCGCGGCGGGGCCTTAGACCGTGTCGTGCCTTTGCGGCCTCTGCCCCGGCGCAGGCCCCACCCGGCTCCTTGGTTCTCCGAGGAGCGGAGAGGGATGAGGCGCCGGAGAAGACGCCTAGAGAGTTCCTGGAGGTCTAGCCGTTCAGAAGCTGATCGGACACTAGTGAAGTCCTATACTAGGACTTACCTAGTGGCATTGAGGGAAGCGAGGCGTAGCTACGCCTCCTCCCTCATTGCATCGGCAGATAACCGCCCAGCCCCCCTCTTTGGTGACCCGCTCCCTCCTACACCAGGGGCGGGATGACCCGCTGCAGGGACGTGCTGAGGAGTTTAACGGTTATCTATCGATAAAATCGTTCAGCTTCGGGATGGTTTGGACCAAGATTGCGGTGATACGGGTGAGACGGCTGAGGGTGGTCTTGGTGACATTTTATGGGATGAGTTTGACCCTGTTGCTCCCGAGGACATGGACAGGTTGTTGGGGAGGCTGAATGCCACCACATGTTTACTGGACCCGTGCCCTCCTGGTTGGTGCTGGCCACGCAGGAGGTGACCGAGCTGGCTCAGGCGATTCTGGCGCTTCTTTGGTGGAGGTGTCTTTCCGGCCGCCTTGAAAGAGGCGGTGGTGAGGCCCTCCTCAAGAAGCCTTCCTGGACCCGGCTGTTTTAGGTAATTATCGTCCGGTCTCCAACCTTCGCTTGGCGAAGGTTGTTGAGAGTATGGTGGCATATCAGTTTCCTTACACCTGGATGAAACTGTCTATCTAGACCCGTTCAGTCCGGTTTCCGGCCCGGTTACAGCACGGAGACGGCTTTGGTCGCGTTGGTGGATGATCTCTGGAGGGCCAGGGATAGGGTTGTTCCTCTGCCCTGGTCCTATTAGACCTCTCAGCGGCTTTCGATACCATCGACCATGGTATCCTGCTGCGCGGTTGGAGGGATTGGGAGTGGGAGGCACCGTTTATCGGTGGTTCTCCTCCTATCTCTCCGACCGGTCGCAGTCGGTGTTGACAGGGGCAGAGGTCGGCCCGAGGCCCCTCACTTGTGGGGTGCCGCGGGGATCGATCCTCTCGCCTTCTGTTCAACATCTACATGAAGCCGCTGGGTGAGATCATCAGTGGGTTCGTGTGAGGTACCAGCTGTACGCGGATGACACCCAGCTGTACTTTTCCACACCGGACCACCCCAACGGTTATCAAGTGCTGTCCCGGTGCCTGGAGGCCGACGGGTCTGGATGGGGAGAAACAGGCTCAAGCTCAATCCTCCAAGACAGAGTGGCTGTGGATGCGGCATCCCGGTACAGTCAGCTAAATCAGCGGCTGACCATCGGTGGCGAGTCATTGGCCCCGATGGAGAGGGTGCGCAACAAGCGTCCTCCTGGATGAACGGCTGTCTCTAGAAGATCATTTGACGGCCGCCTCCAGGAGAGCGTTCTACCAGGTTCGCCTGGTGCGCCAGTTGCGCCTTTCTGGACGGGAGGCCCTTTGCACGGTCACTCACGCCCTGTGACGTCTCGCCTGGATTACTGCAACGCCTCTACATGGGGCTTCCTTGAAGGGCATCCGGAGGCTGCAGTTAGTTCAGAATGCGGCTGCGCGGGTGATAGAGGGAGCCCTCGTGGCTCCCGCATAACACCCATCCTGCGCAGGCTGCACTGGCTACCTGTGGCCTTCGGGTGCGCTTCAAGGTTTTGGTGACCACCTTTAAAGCGCTCCATGGCATAGGGCCGGGTTATCTACGGGACCGCCTACTGCGACCAGGTACCTCTCACCGACCCGTGCGCTCTCACAGAGGGACTCCTCAGGGTGCCGTCAGCTAGGCAGTGTCGTTGGCGACGCCCAGGGAAGGGCCTTCTCTGTGGGGCTCCCACCCTCTGGAACGAACTCCCCCCAGGACTCCGTCAACTTCCTGACCTTCGAACCTTCCGTCGCGAGCTCAAGACACATTTATTCGTCTGTGCAGGACTGGCTTAGATTTTTAAATTTAGAGGGGTTTTAAATTGATTTTAATATTTATATTTAATATTTATATTTCTATTTTTAATAATTCGGGCGCTAGAATAAGTTTTTTAAGGATTATTTTAATTTGTATATTGATATTGATGTTTTATATGCCTGTGAACCGCCCTGAGTCCTTTGGGAGATAGGGCGGTATATAAATTCGAAATTAAAAAAAAAAAAAAAAATACCATACTCACACATCCATTTAGCATTTCTCCAATTACACTATGTATGGGAAGATGATTTCAATATAAGAATTTAACTGGATAAATGTTCAGAATTCACAATTTTACATTAACCATTCATGGGCAGACATGTAGTGGAGGAGGGGAATGTCTTTGTAGAATATTTTCCTTTTTTATTATGCATAATATGGAGTTATTTTATTAGTTCTATTTGGTGTGAATATTGGCATACTCCAAGCACTGGCAAACCTCTGACAATTTGGATATATATTTTAGAGCCACAACATTCAGAACAATACAATACAGTGATCTAGATACAAAAAGATTCAGAATCACCTTTCAGAGAAGGATTGTAGATTTTATTTTATTTTTAAACTATGCTTAAATCACAGCTTTCAAGGGTTTTCTGTCTCAGCTATATGGAAATTCTACTATGGTGTACCGTGATTTTAGAAAGAGGAGGTTCCAAAACTTGCAAAAAAAAACCAAACCCAAAAATGTCTTTCAGTGGCTGCATATATCTCTAGAGCTATAAGTAAATTCACTACCCTAGTTTAAATTTCTGTGTCATGCTAGATAGAGCAAATTCTTTTAGTTGGACTAGGTGCCGTTGCGTGATAAAAATGCTACTTCCATTATTATTGCATTATGGTTCTAAGCCAATTTATTTCAGTTTGTACTGCAATAAGCTCTTGATGTTTCTAATATTTTCTTCTCAGCATGCAAGGCAATATGAATTGCTGTAGTTAGCATTCTCTTAATTCATCCTCCTTTTTATCGTACATATTTTAGCCTCTGACCTCTGCGAAAAGGCCAAGCTGATCTTTAAACAATGTGTAAGAGTTATTAAAATCAACGGTATGGGATCACTCCACGGGCAGAAGCTACTTAAATAATAATTCTCCATAAAGTGGCTTTTTAATCCTTTCCTGACAAAAAAGTCACTGCTTCTGAGAGTAGCTTCTTACCTTGATCTGGCGGTATATTGAGAATGCTTTGGTCCTTTATTTAATTCTGACCCAGCCACAGCTTTTGGAGATTATTTGTGTGGGATTCTGAATTCTCCAGTTCCTCTGCTGATGTCCTACATTCTCTTTTTGTGCCTTTGAGTCACTGTTGGCTAATGGTGACTGCTTGGATGAGTCTCTGCTTTCTTGACAAGATTTTGGAAATGACTTGCCATTGCCTGCTCTCTAGGGCTGAGACAGAGTGACTGGCTCAAGCTCACCCAGTTGTGCTAAGGTAGGACCAGAATCATGGTCTCTCCATTTTAACTTGATGCCTTAACCACTACACCAATGTGACTTTCACATTAATATTAACAAATAAATGCCACACTTTTGAATGAGGAATACTTATATGGCATTATCTCAGAACTTTTTTTTTCACATATAACTTTTTCCCACCTAAATATGAGAATTTAATAATTTGGGGTTTGGAATTAGGTATCCTCAAAATTTTTAAATTTCTTCATGCAGATGGAAAAGACAAGATAGACTTTAATACAGGGGTCTCAAGCTTGGCGACTTTAAGCCTGGCGGACTTCAAGTTGCCAAGGTTGGAGACCCCTGCTTTAATAAATATAAATCACAGAAATCTTCAAAACTGAATTTGGGGGGAGGAAATGAATCTCTTCTATTCATAGATATCTATATCTGCAACCTGAACTAAAATGCTTGAAATGTTCATTCTATCTTGAACAAAAATAGACATTTTAAAGCTGTACCACAGTACCTTTTGGGAAAATGTTGCTGATGAAGTAAACATTTCTATGATAAGGCAAGTAGTTGTGGAAGGTTCTATGCTGTCACTCAAAACAAATAAACTAATAACCCTTCCCAGAGACACACACCATTAATTTATCTGCTATAAGGTATCAGTAACATGGTTCATGTGTCTCAGTTCAGAAGCTTATTTAATGTTTCAGCCTTGCTGCGTGTCCTTCTATGAAGGAGATCAAGAAGACAATAGAGGGGGAGGGGGGGAGAGGGAGAGAGGGAGAGGGAGAGAGAGACAGAGAGAGAGAGAGAGAGAGAGACAGAGACAGAGACAGAGAGAGAGAGAGAGACTAAATGTCAGAGAAACCAGGTCAGAAGTTGGGCTGAGTTGGGGTGACCCAAATAAAAAGAAAAAATGACACTTTCTATCACAACTTGTCCTATTTACCTCTGATGAGTACAATTAAATGATGGCATCTAGATGATCTTGGCTAAGTTTGGAAAAAGCTATGCACAGCTCAATTGGATTAGTTCCTGAATAGAAAACTGACCCAAACGTCCAATGCTAAAACATCCTAGAAGATAGGTAAAACAATTTCAGCATTATTGCTAAGAAAACAATAGACATGTATTCTTGTAGGCACCTTGAATTGACAGTTGGATAAATTTTTCCTTTTTATCGTACATATTTTAGCCTCTGACCTCTGCGAAAAGGCCAAGCTGATCTTTAAACAATGTGTAAGAGTTATTAAAATCAATGGTATGGGATCACTCCACGGGCAGAAGCTACTTAAATAATAATTCTCCATAAAGTGGCTTTTTAATCCTTTCCTGACAAAAAAGTCACTGCTTCTGAGAGTAGCTTCTTACCTTGATCTGGCGGTATATTGAGAATGCTTTGGTCCTTTATTTAATTCTGACCCAGCCACAGCTTTTGGAGATTATTTGTGTGGGATTCTGAATTCTCCAGTTCCCCTGCTGATGTCCTACATTCTCTTTTTGTGCCTTTGAGTCACTGTTGGCTAATGGTGACTGCTTGGATGAGTCTCTGCTTTCTTGACAAGATTTTGGAAATGACTTGCCATTGCCTGCTCTCTAGGGCTGAGACAGAGTGACTGGCTCAAGCTCACCCAGTTGTGCTAAGGTAGGACCAGAATCATGGTCTCTCCATTTTTAACTTGATGCCTTAACCACTACACCAATGTGACTTTCACATTAATATTAACAAATAAATGCCACACTTTTGAATGAGGAATACTTATATGGCATTATCTCAGAACTTTTTTTTTCACATATAACTTTTTCCCACCTAAATATGAGAATTTAATAATTTGGGGTTTGGAATTAGGTATCCTCAAAATTTTTAAATTTCTTCATGCAGATGGAAAAGACAAGATAGACTTTAATACAGGGGTCTCCAAGCTTGGCGACTTTAAGCCTGGCGGACTTCAAGTTGCCAAGGTTGGAGACCCCTGCTTTAATAAATATAAATCACAGAAATCTTCAAAACTGAATTTGGGGGGAGGAAATGAATCTCTTCTATTCATAGATATCTATATCTGCAACCTGAACTAAAATGCTTGAAATGTTCATTCTATCTTGAACAAAAATAGACATTTTAAAGCTGTACCACAGTACCTTTTGGGAAAATGTTGCTGATGAAGTAAACATTTCTATGATAAGGCAAGTAGTTGTGGAAGGTTCTATGCTGTCACTCAAAACAAATAAACTAATAACCCTTCCCAGAGACACACACCATTAATTTATCTGCTATAAGGTATCAGTAACATGGTTCATGTGTCTCAGTTCAGAAGCTTATTTAATGTTTCAGCCTTGCTGCGTGTCCTTCTATGAAGGAGATCAAGAAGACAATAGAGGGGGAGGGGGGGAGAGGGAGAGGGAGAGAGGGAGAGAGAGACAGAGAGACAGAGAGAGACAGAGAGACAGAGAGAGAGAGAGAGACTAAATGTCAGAGAAACCAGGTCAGAAGTTGGGCTGAGTTGGGGTGACCCAAATAAAAAGAAAAAATGACACTTTCTATCACAACTTGTCCTATTTACCTCTGATGAGTACAATTAAATGATGGCATCTAGATGATCTTGGCTAAGTTTGGAAAAAGCTATGCACAGCTCAATTGGATTAGTTCCTGAATAGAAAACTGACCCAAACGTCCAATGCTAAAACATCCTAGAAGATAGGTAAAACAATTTCAGCATTATTGCTAAGAAAACAATAGACATGTATTCTTGTAGGCACCTTGAATTGACAGTTGGATAAATTTTTCCTTTTTTTATCTTGATAGTTCTCTGCTGATTACTCCCTATAAAATGTGTCAATCACCCAAAAAATTTAAAAAATAAAAAATAAAATATCGCATTACCACAATTTGCAAAGAAAGAAGTGCTTTCTCCTATGTTTTAATAAATGCCCTAATTCTCTTTATAGAAATATGAATCTGCATCAAATGGCAAACTTATTATTAAAATAATCTAATGTTATCATTTTTAGAGCCAAGTGTAGAAAGAAGTTACTAAAACAGTTCATCACTATTTATAATGTGTGCCAACATATCTATTCAGATATGAAAAGATACAGGTGCTTTTTAATGCATACATTTTTTTTCATGGAGAATAAAGTTTTCCCTGTAGCTTTTATCCTCAATTTAAGACATGTTTTTTTTTTCTGAGCCAGACAGTGTAGTTATGTAGTTGACATGTTGCTGAAGAAAAGATAACTAATCTTCCTGACCCTTGCCTGATGTAGTATCTGATTTTAAAGCAGTAAACATGAAAACAGAAAGGAATAAAAATATGGCCACCTATTATCAGGAAGCTTAAAAAGAAACAGGCAGTCATAAGCTATTTAATTGGTAGCGGCAAACACTTGAGCATAAGAAGGCTGAAATAAAAGCTTTTGATTCCGGTTTTGAACAGAAGCAGTCACAAACCAGAGTGACAATGGGTATTCTGATTTATGTGCCGGAGCATAATGATAAAAGCTTGAAGGTTTTCCTTTTTTGTATTTTGTAAAATCAGTTTCTTATTGACCAAGCATAGGGACCCAAACAGCAAGGGCTTCATATTAGAGCAGTACAAAGCTGGCAGACTGCAAATTGGAAGTCACTTTTGTTTGGGAGTTTTCAGGAAAAAAAATATAGCTGCTTAGGAGGTATATCAATCTTATGAAGAATCCTCAGATTCTTAGTTCATTCATTCGTCCCCTGTTTATTGCATTACTGTACCACTTTCTTGATAAGGCAGCCAAGATGGTTTACATTTTTAAACTACTGAAAAGGAATACATACTGTGTACTCTCAGGCTACTGAGAATGTATGATGTGAGGAAATGATGATAAGACCTCCCCGTTTGAGGTTTTCTATACCAAGATTATATTTAAAACATTATTGTAAAAGGTGTATTTCTAAGGAGAATTTTTGAGTTCATTTAAACCAGAGACCAGCAGAGAGAGATGATCACATACTTCGGTCGAAAGATCAAGATGGTGGCCACAATAGTACAATTAAAACTGTATGTGGTTTGTGTGTGTGTTATGACACATAAAAAAGGTAAAGCTTAAAGCAAGAGTGGCTGCCATATATTGTATGTCAAGAAGGAAAACTTGTTTATTGATTTTTGTAACCTATGTTTCTTTCTAACTTTTTTTCATTTTAATACGTTGTTTTAAAACAAAGCTTCGGTTTGTACATCATGGCTGCCATCTTCAGGGTTTTTTAACCACAACCAATGGATATCAAAATTGTAACATATATTGGTTTATTAATCAGTGCTGGAGGCAAAGACACACTTAAAGAAGGGAGGGGTTACAGTTCCTCTTTATAGACTTATACAATTATGATAAATATTTAATTTGATTCTCATTCAGTGATTGGTTAACAGAATTTATGTGTTAATGTGCTTGGCAACAAGGTGACATTGGTCCAATAATGGGTTTTGAATACAGCAAGACCTTTGAGTTCAGATAAAGGGAAAAAAAATTGAAGTTGCTTTATTTTTCTAGTTGTTATCTTATAACCTTGAGTTTTTCACCTTATGTGTTAAACCTGATTGGTCTAGTTAACTTTTAGCAATTTCACTATCTTTTTTCCACTTGCAGCATTAGTATTATTTTATTAACAAGGGACAGAACTGGCTGTGTGTGTGTGTGTATACATATGCATGCATGTATGTATGTATGTATGTACGTATGTATGTATGTATCTATATATGTATATCATTTGGTGATTCACAGCTGAACTCAGGCACTTTTGTAGAAAATTAATATGAAAGACTGTAATTTATATGAAAGCAAGAAGGAATATTGCTCTTTCATCTATGAATGCTGAAGATTTGAATAATTTGATCAATAAATGCATGTGCAAAACTATTTTGAAAATAAGCTGTTGGGAGGCCTCTACACAAACATCCCACTCATCCCGAGCAAAGATGGAGGTAGAATTCCACAACATGTCAAAGCATCTTCTAACTTAAAGCAAAACTAAACTAATTTTAAGGAATAGTTTGACTTTATAGTCAGAGATTTATTAGTACATCTGAGAGGTGATGTGTTTTTTTTAATGATCATCATGATTTCGTTTTAATTTTATGTCCTATGCTAAATACCGTAAACAAATTAGATCACAATGTTTAATAAAAAACATTGTGATTTAATTTGTTTACAGTCTTTAGCATTAGACATAAAATAAAATAAAAAATCATGATAAGCATTAACTGGAAATGTATTCTTGCTTCCCTGAATCCACATACTCTGCAGATATTGCCAGCAGAAGTTGATAGTCAAGCATGAAATGTAACATTACTGGAATTTCAATTAGAATACAGTATATTGAAAATTGTAGAAAAGCAATATTTCTATTGTAGCTTATAAAACATGCTTGGTCAAAATATTGTCAAAAGTTTGGCCAAAATATTGTCCCTTTTTTTTATTTATTTATTTTCCTTTTTGGATTTTCTAAACGTTTGTGAATCTTTCCCACTGAAAATTATTAGAATTTCAGATAAATCCAAATCATATATAAGGGGAATTTTTAAAACAAATGCTACCAAATTGGTTTTTCTTTTGTTTCTTTTATAAATAATATCATCCACATGTGAAAAAGTAATCAGATGAAACTGCCCATTAAAAGATGGCCAGTTGTGTGGGTATTTCATTAAACAATCAGAACTGATTTTGACTAGCCATTTTTTGACCAGCACTGTTCTATTAGTGCTCACTAACCTTGACAATTTATTATGGACAACTCACCATGGAACACAAGTTATGCTAATATTGAAGAAATGGTGGATCAGAATCATTAAAGAAAGGATGCCAAAGGAGGGACAAAATGAAATGTGAATGACAAAAATTTTTAAAAAATGTTAATTATTTTAAATAATTAAATTGAATTATTGAATTGCCCCATGGCCAGTTGTCCAATGTTCAGTTGGTCATGGTGAGTTGGCCACAATGAGTTGGCTGTAATAAATTAGCTGTGGCGAGTTGTCCATGGCAAGTTGTCCATGGTGAGTTCACTGCAGCAAGTTGTCCCATTCCATCTAAGGGAGTGGTTGCTTTTTCACATTGACACAGTCATGCGTTGGATGACTTTTTTAAAGAAATGCATGACACAAATATCAAGCTTTATTGTTATGCTCATTCAGATTCTCTTTCTATTCAGTATAATCTGCATGAAGTTCTAATGATGTTCAGTGAAAAAGAAATGGAAAAATTCAGAAACCCCAAAATTTATTTATTTATTTATTTATTGTTTAAATTTATATACCGCCCTATCTCCCAAAGGACTCAGGGCGGTTTACAGGCATTTAAAAAACAGGTAAATACAATCTAAAAACAGTTAAAAAACTTATTCTAAAAGCCTAAATTAAAAATATGAAAATAAAACCCAATTTAAAAAAACCATAAATTAAAATCTAGCTCAGTCCTGCGCAATTAAATAAGTATGTTTTAAGCTCGCGGCGGAAGGTCCGAAGGTCCGGAAGCTGACGAAGTCCTGGGGGTAGTTCGTTCCAGAGGGTGGGGGCCCCCACAGAGAAGGCCCTTCCCCTGGGCGTCGCCAGACGACATTGCCTCGCTGACGGCACCCTGAGGAGTCCCTCTCTATGAGAGCGCACGGGTCGGTGAGAGGTATTCGGTAGCAGTAGGCGGTCCCGTAGATAACCCGGCCCTATGCCATGGAGCGCTTTAAAGGTGGTCACCAAAACCTTGAAGCGCACCCGGAAGGCCACAGGTAGCCAGTGCAGTCTGCGCAGGATGGGTGTTATCACGGGAGCCACGAGGGCTCCTCTATCATCCGCGCAGCCGCATTCTGGACTAACTGTAGCCTCCGGATGCCTTCAAGGAGCCCCATGTAGAGAGCATTGCAGTAATCCAGGCGAGACGTCACGAGTGCGTGAGTGACCGTGCATAGGGCATCCCGGTCCAGAAAGGCGCAACTGGCGCACCAGGCAAACCTGGTGAACGCTCTCCTGGAGACGGCCGTCAAATGATCTTCTAGAGACAGCCGCTCATCCAGGAGGACGCTAAGTTGCGCACCCTCTCCATCGGGGCCAATGACTCGCCACCGATGGTCAGCCGCGGATTTAGCTGACTGTACCGGGATGCCGCATCCACAGCCACTCTGTCTTGGAGGATTGAGCTTGAGCCTGTTTCTCCCCATCCAGACCCGTCGGCCTCCAGACACCGGGACAGCACTTGATGGCTTCGTTGGGGTGGTCCGGTGTGGTCATCCGCATACAGCTGGTACCCCACACCGAAACCACTGATGATCTCACCCAGCGGCTTCATATAGATGTTGAACAGAAGGGGCGAGAGGATCGACCCCTGCGGCACCCCACAAGTGAGGCGCCTCGGGGCCGACCTCTGCCCCCCTGTCAACACCGACTGCGACTGGTCGGAGAGATAGGAGGAGAACCACCGATAGACGGTGCCTCCCACTCCCAATCCCTCCAACCGGCGCAGCAGGATACCATGGTCGATGGTATCGAAAGCCGCTGAGAGGTCTAATAGGACCAGGACAGAGGAACAACCCCTATCCCTGGCCCTCCAGAGATCATCCACCATCGCCAAAATGAGATAATACTTTTCTGAAGTATACTTTCCTCAACTAGAGTGGAAAAAAAGATTCAAATTTAAAATCATGTCATTCTGTAATGCAGCTATAACTCTCTCTCTCTCTCTCTCTCTCTCTCTCTCTGTGTGTGTGTGTGTGTGTGTGTGTGTGTGTGTGTGTGGTGTGTCTAGATAGAGCTGGACACATACTTGTATTATTATTTCTTCAAGAAATGCAATGTTTTCCACAACTAAACTTTAATTCTGCCGTCATTCAATTGTATGGCTCAAGGATTTAGAAATAAACTTCCTTTTCAATAAGGCATCTTCTGATAAGCCATGGTGCCAAGGCAGATGGAAACCTAATTCCCAGGAAATAAGTCAAATTTTCAACTTTGTTCCATGATTCATAATGCTCTCAGAAAGGCTACTGCATTATTCAGAACAAATACAATAGCAAAGAATTATCTGTAAAATTATTCCAGTATTTCTTAACTAGAATAATAATCTAACATCAGTATTTGACACTGAATAATGGCATATTTTAAGCATAATTTCATTTCTTTGTGTAGTACCATGCAGAACATTTTTTAGAAACTTGAATAGAGAAGCAAGCCATTGGAAATGCTAGAGCCACATCAGAATATGCAACTATAATATTACAATCAGAAAGTCAAATCATGTTAAAAGAATTCTTTAACATGGAATTCATTGTAAATATAAAGGGAGGCAATAAAATAATAATCTCCAAATGATTGCATTCTTCAATAGTTCTATTGAATTATCTTCTGGAAGATAATTTTGGAATCTGTCTGGAAGAGCAGCAATGCTAGGCAAAAAAGCCTGAAAAAGGGGAACTTTAAGGATTAGCAGAAAGGTGTTGTGCTTATGGTTGTGCAAAGTCAAAACCACTTCCTCTGAATAATTATCAATGTGTGCATAGCCATAGAAGCCAAGTGCCTCTTCTCTTACTAGTGTCAGAGGTAATCCTACAAATGATAAGAACAGTAGGATATAAGACATTCCATTTCTTGAATGGGATGGTCTTGTCCATCAACCCAATTCATACAGTAGTAGCCAAAATTATGGAAACCTTTTGGGAAAAGTGTATTTTTGAGGTTTGACAGCTAATAACACCACTTTTTTCTGGAGTATCAAGATAATTATATTCCAAAGCTGGAATGGCCTGGGAATAACCCAGACCTTAACCCAATTGAAAATTGATGGAGTCGACAAAAGAAACTTGTTAGTCAGAAGAGACTCAGCAATAAAACCCAGTTAATAGAAGCAATCATTCAATCTTGGTTGCACATTGTAACAGCTGTAGAACTAAAAGACTTGGTTCACTCCATGGGAAGACATTGTAAGGCCGTAATTCATGCTAAAGGTTACCCAACTATTAACTGACATGGTGATAATTTTTGTATATCTTGTTTTTTCTACGTGTTTCACTTTTCTTCTTTGTCCTGTAACTGCTATTCTAATAGCAAATCCTTCATAAAAGTTATTGCATTACATTCTTGATTAAATTATATTTCTATTGATATATAATTTTATGATATTATTCCAAAAAAAAAAAAGAGTGGTGTTATTAGCTAGTTTTAGAAAATACACTTTTTCCAAAAGGTTTCCACAATTTTGGCCACTACTGTACATAAATGCTATTTAGTATATGCCAAGATCTTTTAAAAGCCATGTTAAAATTTGAGATGTAGAATGTATCTTTGTTTAAATGAATGAGTTGTTCTAGGATAAGATGTACAGATAGTCCTTGACTTACAATAATTACATTTAGTGACTGTTCGAAGTTGTAACAGCATTGAAAAAAGCGACTTACGACCGTTTTTCACACTTACAAAAAGTGTGCGGCATTGCAGCACTGCCAAGCTCATATGATCGAAATTCAGGTGCTTTGCAACTGGTCCATATTTATCACGGTTGCAATGTCCTGGCATTATGTGATCATCTTTTGTGACCTTCTGACAAGCAAAGTCAATGGGGAAAGCCAGATTCACTTAACAATCTTGTTACTAACATAACAATGAGCAGTGATTCACTTAACAATGGTGGCAACGAAGATCGTAAAATGGGGCAAAATACACTTTAAAAATGTTTCACTTAGTGACTGAAATGATAAACTCAGTTGTGGTCGTACATTGAGGACTATCTTTAATGCTTGTCTATAATCTTAATAAAGATGTGATAATAAAGATTTGATACGATTAAGTTAATATATCTTGCAAAAACAACTTAGAGTATTGGTTGCAGAGGTTTTAGCAGGTTCTGACCAGTTCTGGAGAACAGGTAGCGGAAATTATGAGTAGTTCGGAGAACCGGTAAATACGAACTCTGACTGGCCCCACCCCCATCTATTTGCTGCCTCCCAAGTCCCAGCTGATTGGGAGGAAATGGGGATTTTGCACTAACCTTCCCCTGCCATGCCCACCAAGCCACGACCACCAAGCCATGCCATGACCACCAAGCCACACCTAGAGAACCGGTAGTAAAACATTTTGAAACCCACCACTGATCGGTTGTATATTTAACGTACATTGTAGCAGCGTATATTTTAGTACAGACACTATTACTGCTTGCCAGAAAATACATTTACAGTTGTGAGAGAGTAGGCTCAATATTAGAGCATGTAAATTAAATACAAATAAACAGGCAAACAAACTCTACCTCATCTCCCCTTACAAATAACCAAAGATCTATAAGTTGTGATAAAGCTATAGCATGTTGGTGAACACCATGAAGTAGTGGAAGAAGATTTTTATGAACCTGAAGTAATTTAAACTCTATTAATGGCTATGCACATATGGGGTATTCTGGCAGGTGCCTTATGCAGCTGTTTGGCTGGAATACACTCATTACTGAGCAAAAAGAAGTAAAACCCTCTGCTCTATTTGGAAAGAGGAAAAGTTAAAAATATCCTTTATCTTCTCTGGTGCAGTTCAATGAAGAATAAACTTATTCTTGGGGTTATATACTTGTAGAAGGTAGTTTAAAATATTTTGGATAGAGACAGGGATGTAAATAATAGAGATGATAGAAAGAGATGGTAAACAGAGATAGAGATAAAGATAGAATGAGATAGAGATATAGAATGATAGAGATAGAAACAGAGATGAGAGAGAGAGAGAGAGAAAGATACACATCCATTCTTCAAGTAAACATGGGCTGCTCTTGAAGACCAGCCTAAAACTGCAACTAAACAGAACTCATCGAGTAATTTTGCCCATTAATTGATCTGCCCACATACATTTGCAACAACTGTACAGTTAAAGATGCTGATTATCAACTAACACTCTTCAAGGTTCAGGATGTCCATATATTTCAAACTGTCTTCTCCTGATGGTATTTACCTATCCATTGAGATCTGAAAAAGGAAGTCTTCCTCAGCTGTAGAAAATTATCCTTGTTACCTTATAGATTGCTCATCTTAATTTATCCATTCATTAAGTTGGGTATTAACATACCAACATACTAAGGGGCGTGCATAAGAGCACAAGCATGCCTACCGTTCCTGTCCTAATGTTCCCTTTCATTATATCCAATTAATATAGTTATTACATACTTATGTTTATATATATGCTTATATATCGTAGTTATTTCATGCTTATGCTTATATATACTGTTGTGATAAATAAATAAATAAATAAATAAAAAAACCATGTACTTTAGGCAGCTGTATTAGAGTAAAGATACCTGCCCAAAGTTCCTGTTAATATCAATCTTAATGAATTATTTATTTAACCCACTACCTTACTTCATTGATTAGATTGAATCTTAGCTTCCTAACAAATATACATTGTACAAATCCATAGCTGAAGATTCTAAAATTGAAAAAACTTGTTATGAATTGTAAGGTAGAAGTGAGGTTAATCAGTTGTAACTACAGGATGAATCCAGAAAAGCAGAGAGTCCTCTCATACAATGAGACTTTAATATATTTTTTTTCCTTTCTCCATGTCATCCCATGAATATAATTGCTATGGAACTATAATAACTATTGAATGGTGTGGAAGGATCATAAAGAAAAATAAATATCTTTCTTTTTCCAGGCACTAAATATCCTTGGAACTCGGCCGATAAAAACAATATAATTAGAGGGGGGGGAAACTCTTTATGTATTCATTCTTTTCACCACTATGCAATTATATATTTTTAGGAAATAGTTTATACAAGGTAGTTCATTTTGTATTAGCATAAAATTAGAATGTCACTAAATCGCAAGGCGAGGGTTTCATCTAAACAGCAATAATTATATTTCTAAAATGTAGAACATAAGAGAGAAAAATCTGCACCCATCCATACCAGACTCGGTGGTGGTGGTGGGAATAATTTCATTAACAGCAAAACAAATAAATATTACAATATTCAAATTAATGTGCTTTGCTCAGATGAAATGTAGGAGATGATAATACACGTTTATTATTTCATGCTGTTTATCTTGATATTTGTTATGCATTGTGTGATCAGTCTAATAACTAATAACTTCACCTTTTAGCCTACGAGAAAATGGGGCCCATATAAAACATTCATTCATTTATTAAAGAAATAGAAGGCCAAGCTACACAAATACAGTGAGTACTGTTTGCAAATATGTTGTCAATAAATAGCAGTAAATGTTGGTTAAAAAAATCATTATCCAACCTAATTTTCCAAAATTAACAAATGCATTACTGCATAAGCTTTCTCTGATTATTTTCCAAATATTTGAAGAATACTGATTTTCCAGTAATGACATCCAAGTACGATATGCAGTTGTTATGGAATGCTTCAAAAACTTTACCTGTTACACGTTCTGGTTGAAAATATGGCTGTCCAAATGTTGTTAGGAATCAGATAGTTGGTCCATAAAGCAATTTTCATTATAGAGGGTGCCAATGCCTTTCTAATCCAGACATATGCATAAGAACACAAAGGAGGAATGAGGAAACAGGTATCACACCACTGTGATGTGAACGCTGTCCATTCTTTATGTGCATTGTAACATTGTACACAGGTACTAGGACAGGAGCTCATGTTATGCTGTGACAACTAGTTACAAAATTTTGATGTAATTATTGGATTCTTTGGACCTCATTGTTCTAAAATTGTTTTAAAATGCTGGTTTTAATCCTTAAAATTGGCAATTAAACTATATTATTTAGAGATTTTTTTTTATCTTTAAATCTGGCAATTAACCCATATTATTTAGAGATTACAAAAACATGTTGAGACTTTGGAAAAAGTTCAGAGAAGAGCAACTCAGATAATTAAGGGCTTGGAGACAAAAACATATGAAGAACAGTTGCAGGAATTGGATAAGGCTAGTTTAGGGAAAAGAAGAACTAGGGTGGACATGATAGAAGTATTCCAATATCTGAGAGCCTGCCACCAAGAAGAGGGGTCAACTTATTTTCCAAAGCACCAGAAGGCAAGACAAGAAACAATGGATGGAAACTGATCAAGGAGAGAAGCAACCTGGAATTAAGGAGAAACTACCTAACTGTGAGAACAATTAGTCAATGGAAGGGCTTGCCTTCAGAAGTTGTAGGTGCTCCATCACTGGAGATTTTTTAAGAAAAGACTGGACAGCCACCTGTCTGAAATGGTATAGGGCAGTGATGGTAAACCTCTTCGGCACTGAGTGCTCAAACCGGAGCGCGCACACACGCCAGAGCACCGTAAAAACCAAAGACCAGCTGGCCAGTGTGCATGTGCATGCCAGCCACCTGGTCTTTGGGTTTGGGTTTCCAGCGCACGTATGCACGCCAGCCAGATGGTCTTCATGCATGCTGGAGTGCTGGAAACAGTGGGCGTGCCCACAGAGAGGGCTCTGCGTGCCATCTCTGTGTGCCATAGGTTTGCCATCATGGATATCTTGCTTGAGCAGAGTTTGGAGTAGAAAACCTCTAAGGTCCCTTCCAGCTCTATTCTGATTGATTGATTGATTGATTGATTTTTGTTCGGCCATAAGAACATTTAGGATTTAAGAAATGACAGAGAAGGCTTTTCTGTAGTGGCCCCATCTCTAAGGAATAATTTTTCAACTTGGATTCTTCCTTTTTATAAGTCTAAGCATTCCTTTTTCTTTATTTTTCTCTGAAGAAGCATTTCAATGGAAAGCATTCGGTCCTGGACTTTAATACTATGGAAAGGGAAGCATTCCTTTTCATAATTTGCTTTTATTAATTTTAATATGTCTTGTATTATTTCATTTTATTCTGCAAGCCAATTTGGGACGATTTGTTCCCTAAAAAGTTGCTAAAAGAATTTTAAATAAAGCAATAGTTCTAATGAAGTAGATCACAAGCAAGGAAAGCTTATGAGAAAATTAATTGGTTAGCCTGCACTGTTTTTCTTGTAATAGACTGAAATAATTAGGCTCTAGAAACATTTTTAAAAACATAACTGTGATAAGTAGTTGAATTTCCATCAGTGTTGTGCCCTATGGAGATACAGTACTTCAACTTATCCAAGATATTAAGAGGGCATCAGGCAACGAAAAGCTGCATTGTACGGTATGGGATATTACTGAACTTCACTTGAATGTTTTTTTCCCCCTTGCTTCAATTTTTCTGTAAATTTTAGCTTAGTTGCAGCTTTTTCATTACTACCTTATGAAGTATATGAGTCATATTATTTACATTGTATGGTTATTTTCCTATAGTTTATTATTGTGAATATTATAAAGGGAAGGACAGAATGAACTTTAAATGTGAATAAATGTCTTATTATTATTTATATACATTATATTCAATTAAATATGTTAAATTAGATCGGGTGTCAAACTTGGCTGCATCATGTGAAATATCAGGATTTTCTTCCCCTTCGCTAAACTGGGAGTGGCCAGCGCGTGATGCATCCGCCCCTTAAGTTTGACAGCCCTGAATTAGATTTAGTGACAATAGATTTTGGACCAATTTAGAAAAATACATCTCAAATCATCATAGTTATTTTGGAGAAAGAGATTTGCAATCATAGCAAGTAATAATGTTTGGTAGCATATTATTATTATTATTATTATTATTATTATTATTATTATTATTATTATTATTATTATTATTATTATTATTATTATTATTAATTTTATTTTTATACTGCCCTTCTCCGGAAGGACTCAGGGCGGTTTACAGCCAACATAAAACAAATTATAAATAGAATTAAAAGCAATTTAAAAATCTTATTCCATTAGGCTGACCCCATTTAAAAGCTATAATAAAAGTAATAAAAACCCCAATTAAAACCATAATGTATCAGGCCAGCCCTGCACGGTGGAACAGAAAAGTCTTGAGTTCACGGCGGAAGGTCCGGAGGTCTGGGAGTAATCGTAGCCCCAGAGGAAGCTCATTCCAGAGAGTAGGTGCTTGCACAGAGAAGGCTCTCCCCCGGGGGTCACCAGCCGACATTGTTTGGCTGACGGCACCCTGAGAAGACCCTCCCTATGCGAGCGCACAGGTCGATGGGAGGCTATCCATGGCAGCAGGCGGTCCCGTAGATAGCCCGGTCCTATGCCATGGAGCATAGATTGCTCTTAAGAGGGCAAGCAATGTCACATAGATTTTGTGTAATAACTGTCAATTACAGTTACAGGACCCAATTCCAAACTGTATATCCTGTAGCTACTATATTAATGTTTATTATTGTGGGCCATGATTATAAAGTAACAGGAGAAGCATACCCTTTCATTCTTTTCTTGCGAGATTTTCAAAGACAACTAACTGGTCAATACTCATCAGAGAGTATTAAGCTTCATGGATCTGTCAAGGCAGTTGATAGGCAGTAATCTATGCCCATTTACCTGGCAGAAAATCTCTCCAAGTTCTCTCAGATTTCTACTTATGCAACAGGTCTTTCTTCCCCCCAATGTTATCTCATCTCCAAAACCCTAATGTTATCTCATCTCCAAAATATGATGTACTTGTACCCCCAAATCTTTCCTCACCCTGAACTGGTAGGACTACAGCATACAACAATGGAAAAGAATCAGTTCTGTCAGTAGTATCAATTCAGCTACTGAGCACAACTGGACAGAATTATTGAACTCCATTGGTTTCTTTACAGAATAAGAATAGAGCTGGAAGTGACCTTGGAGGTCTTCTAGTCCAGCCCCCTGTTCAAGCAGGAGACTCTATACTATTTCAGACAAGTGACTGTCTCTTCTTAAAAACTTCCAGTGATGAAGCACCCACAACTTCTGAAGGCAAGCTGTTCCACTGGTTAGTTGTCCTCACTAGTTAGGAAGTTTCTCCTTAATTCCAAGTTGCTTGTCTCCTTGATTAGTTTCTATCTATTGTTTCTTGTCCTGCCCTCTGGTGCTTTAGAAAATAAGTTGATCCCCTCTTCATTGTGGCAGCCTCTCAGATACTGGAATACTGCTATCATGTCCACCCTGGTCTGTCTTTTCTCTAGACTAGTCAAACCCCAAATCCTGCAACTGTTCTTCAAATGTTTTAGTCTCCTAAATTGTTTAACTATTTAATCTTCTAAAATGGAATTCACAGGACTGCAGTATATTATGTCTCTTTTTAAAATGTCCATTACATTCCTTTTACACTTGTTTTTAACCCAGGTTTGAAAGGGGGAAAAAAAACTTATAGAGGAGAATATTTGTAGCTTTGAATTGAGGGGTCCTTAGAGCTCTCTGGACTTGATTGTTCTTTGCAGAAGTTTCATTACCCAAACTAAGTAACACCAGAACAACTAGACACAAGAACAGTTTTTTCCCGAAGGCCATCACTCTGCTAAACAAATAATTCCCTCAACACTGTCAGACTATTTACTGAATCTGCACTACTATTAATCGTTTCATAGTTCCCATCACCAATCTCTTTCCACTTATGGCTGTATGACTATAACTTGTTGCTGGCAATCCTTATGATTTATATTGATATATTGATCATCAATTGTGTTGTAAATGTTGTACCTTGATGAACGTATCTTTTCTTTTATGTACACTGAGAGCATATGCACCAAGACAAATTCCTTGTGTGTCCAATCACACTTGGCCAATAAAATTCAATTCTATTCTATTCTATTCTATTCTATTCTATTCTATTCTATTCTATTCTATTCTATTCTATTCTATTCTAACATTATCAATGCACTGATGATGTTACCTAATTTGGGTAATGAGATTACTGCAAGAAAACAACCAAATTCAGAGACCACCAAGGAACCCCGAACTCATACATTTTTCTGGAGATTTATTTAAATGTATTGTCTTGTAAAAACATACTAGAGTCCTGTCCCCTTGCTGAATGTCTGACAAGCATAGTAACATCTTTTTGAAGGAATGAAATCATAAAAAAGATTCTAGCTGAGCTATTGTCATGGAGACAGGTTGCTAAATGCATGGGTTATCATAGAAAGAGCAATTTGATAAGAACATATCTTCTGCATGACAATTGATCCTATTCACATCAAGTCATTCTTCTCCTGAATAGTCTTATTAAGTTCAGTCCAACTTCAATATTAATTCTGCCATATATTTCTTAATAATTGAAGAAGGCAGTTACTACTGAGAGTGTTTCTTCAGCTAAGCATAGCCATGGGAAGGAATACTGAATAACCTTCATCATCCAGATGTCTTCTAGATGTCTATTCCCCAAATCCCTCCAGTTGTAAATTTCTGAGAATGGAAATCTAATTCATTTGGAAAGCAAATTAATCCAGAATATCAGCTTGGGAGCAGAAAGCCACAAATGATGTTCTACTACAAAAGCAAAACAGTCCTTTAGGTTTCCAACTTAGATTTTCAAAAGGCGCTACTGTGCTTTCGGTTGTAAAGGATAAAAAAAATGTATTTAGCAATAAACAGAATCCTCATCTATTATGTAATTGGCATAATTTACTCTGTATTTATAGCATTAGAAGTTTACTGTATTTGGGTTGTTTAAATCATTTTGCATATCTAGTTGAAACTGTGTTTTTTTTACATGATGATTTAATCTATCTGCAGCTGCAGCAATAAAAATTATACTTAAAACTATGCTGATTGATTATAATCAGTTGTAATCATGTCTTATAATTAAGTTGCATTCTAGAGACAGGACATTTAAGCATACTCAGCACCCTGTTATACAAAGAAGATTAGCTGCTACTTCTGTGAAATTTTCCTCATATTGAACTATTATGTATCTTCACACCATGTTTTATTAAATGTATTGTCCAGCAGCCAAATTAATTCTCCTTTTTGTAAATGTAAAGCATAACAAAGAAATCAAAATGGTTATAATGGTTTGGAATTTCCTGCTAGTAAACAATACTCTCATTAGACATGTACAGCCTGTTTAGCTTGAAAATGGCTATCTATTCAATATTCATTTGATAATAATTGGGTATTACAGAATCAACTGTGCATTCATGAAATAATAAAGTTGGGCAGGAAGATGCATAAGCGGTATCTTATGTAGCACAGATAACAAGACTGTATGTCATTATCAATGGTTCTCAACCTAGTTATCTGAGTTTTAATTATTGCAGCATTTCACCTTATAGTGATTAACCCTACATGTAATACTAACTTTAGGTAACAATTTGCAAGGCATTAGAGAGATTCAACCCTTGCTTCAACAAGGCTTTAAGTGAAGCACTCTTTTGAAGATGCTTCCCAAAACACTAGAGTCTTCACTGATTGCATTTTTAGCAGATTAACTAAAAGGAACTTCTGAAGAGGCAACGTGCCTTACCATGCCTTTGAGAAGAGATCTATTTTATCTTTGTGACAGTTTCATGTCACAGAGATAATGATCTTCATGTACTTGTGGCATAGAGGCAACACTGCTATCCATACAGTGTCAGGATTCCAAGTAACACCTCCAACGAAAGAAAGTTTCATTTCATTAGAGATGTCATATTGGCACATCTGGGAAAACCTGAATCTGAAAGCTTCCAGGTTTCCCCCACCCAAAGGAAAGCAAGTCCCTGCCCAGCACCCACATGTCCATCACATGGTCCAATCAAAGCACCGTCCCAACTGGAGATGCCTCCCAGTTCCAGCCCTCGAGGTACAGGGCAAGATGGCCTTGACTCTCTGAGAAAGGAATGTTATTATGACTATACATCACCCACGCTCCATACAATCCCCACTCCCAATTTCCCACAGTAGTAAATGTGGCAGGCCTGAAGGCCCAGTACAAAAGATGGGTTCCAGGCCTGACAACAGTATATTTTGTGTCACTCCAACCAGCTCTTCTAAAACAGGACAAGAAGCCATGGATGGAAACTAAGGTCCTGACCGCATGTGGGGAAGCCTTTTCCTACTTATAATGACCCGTGTTTTAACTGTGTTTGAGGAACCAATGTGAAGTTGGTTGAATAAGTTTTTTAAATGGGTTTTATTGTATATTGTATTGTATTTTTATCTGGCTGTTAACCGCCCTGAGTCCTTCGGGAGAAGGGCGGTATAAAAATTAAATAATAATAATAATAATAAAATTATTATTATTATTATTATTATTATTATTATTATTATTATTATTATTATTATTATTATTATTATTATTATTATTATTATTATTATTATTATTATTATTATTATGATGTATCTGGACAAGGCATATACTGTAGTGTCACTTTCACACCTCAAGAAAGCAAATAGCTTTGTCTCTGTGTCCCAAAGAGTCATGTCAAGTTATATTAGGGCAACCTAATATAGCATTTATATAGCATTTTGTAGTTCATTTTGTAATATGAATTTTCTCATTGCTTTCCTTAAGACATGCAAAACATTTTTCAGTTTTGAAATATTGAGGATCAAAATCTGGTCTGTCAGAACATCAATTTCCATAAATTTAATCAGCCAGCACAGTTAAGGATAAGAAATTATGATGTTGCTGAACAAAAAGGTATGGAGGCTAACCAACTGAACTGTTCGTTTTACATAAATTCTGTAACTGTATGGTTATTGAGTACATGGCTAAACTGAATGCCTTCTTATTAGAAGGAAAAGCCACTTAATATTGTTGCCAAGAAAACTCCATGCATGCCTATATCCATGTAATCATCAAGAGTTAAATTTCATTCAAGAACAATACTTACTCACTAAACTCTAAGGCCCAAAACATTTTGGGATCAAGATATCTAAAAGAAGACTTTTCTTTTTTTTATTACAATTTTCCTTTTTTCATAACAATTGTACATATTCAACAGAATATAGCACTTGGAGGTTTATCTGTGTCTTCAGGGTCACCTGAGTAGTGCTAATGGTTCCTCTAGTCTGCAATATTTTCTGGAAATCTGTTCAGACCAATCGGACTACAATTGGAAGAAAAAAGGAGTGATCTCTCTAGAAACTAGGGGCAATGGGCTTATAGTACTTTGCAATGATATAAGAACAGCATCCTCAAATAGAGACGTCAGTAAGCATTTTGTATTCAGTGGAGATCTTGTTGAGGCTGGTCAGGCAACTCAGCTATGAGTCCCATCTGCCTACTTTAGATGATAAATCAAAAGACTTTTTTTTTGTTTTTGTCCTCTATTAGGATGGGAATTGTATTTGAATATATGGCATGCCCACTGCAATATTGCGCACTTGCAATTTAATTATGCAAATCAGCAATTTGGGAGGGTTTTCTTATGTGATCTAACAATTAAATTGCATGGTACAAGGGTTAACTATTTCATCTGTTCTGCCAAATCACCACTTGAGATGCTGAAGCATCAGTAATTACATTTCTCAGTGGCTGGATTTCTCAGTATGCCGCTGTAGCAAAAGAAAAAAAAAAGCACCAAAAAAACCCCAGCCTCATCCATTTGGATATTGATGCATTTTGGGGCACAGGGACAAGGATTTGAAAATGGAATTTGCAGGGCATAGAGCAGAAGGGATTGAGACCTGGAGGCGAAGAGAAAATGTGTGCAGAGGAGAGATAATTGGGAATCGAATGAGAAACCTGGGAATAACCAAGTGCTTGAACATCAGAAAAAAAAAGAATTAACTCAGGCATCACATTGTGCACTCAGTTACACCAAAAATCAAGGGTTATATGAATATGTTACAGAGAAGAATTTGATCCAGTGAAAGAAAGAAATAAAAACTACTAGGCTTTTCGCAGCACTGAAAGCAAGCAGTCCCACCCTGCTGGCATTTGGACTCAATGAACCAAATCAATGGCTAAATAGTATGTTAACAGATTTTAATAGGCAGTGATTATTTTGGGTTATTTAATATTTTCCATTCCATTATTTATATGTACTTTATATATTTAGGAATGGTAATTTTCTGCTCTGTTTTTAATCTTTTACTTTTGAAAATTTAACCTTCTTATAGATAGATACAAGTAACTATCTGACTTACAGCCAGAACTGATTTCAACATTTCGGTTGCTCAGTTATTAAGTGAGTTAAATGATCTTTCTTGCCACAGTTGTCAAGTTAATAAAATGGGTGTTAAGTGACTCTAGCTTCCCCATCAAGTTTGCTTCTCAGGAGGTTGCAAAAGATGACCCTATGACTTCAGGACTTGGCAACTGTCATATATGTGAGTCATTTGTCAAGCACCTGAACTTTGATAAGAAATTATGATGTTGCTGAACAAAAAGGTATGGAGGCTAACCAACTGAACTGTTCGTTTTACATAAATTCTGTAACTGTATGGTTATTGAGTACATGGCTAAACTGAATGCCTTCTTATTAGAAGGAAAAGCCACTTAATATTGTTGCCAAGAAAACTCCATGCATGCCTATATCCATGTAATCATCAAGAGTTAAATTTCATTCAAGAACAATACTTACTCACTAAACTCTAAGGCCCAAAACATTTTGGGATCAAGATATCTAAAAGAAGACTTTTCTTTTTTTTATTACAATTTTCCTTTTTTCATAACAATTGTACATATTCAACAGAATATAGCACTTGGAGGTTTATCTGTGTCTTCAGGGTCACCTGAGTAGTGCTAATGGTTCCTCTAGTCTGCAATATTTTCTGGAAATCTGTTCAGACCAATCGGACTACAATTGGAAGAAAAAAGGAGTGATCTCTCTAGAAACTAGGGACAATGGGCTTATAGTACTTTGCAATGATATAAGAACAGCATCCTCAAATAGAGACGTCAGTAAGCATTTTGTATTCAGTGGAGATCTTGTTGAGGCTGGTCAGGCAACTCAGCTATGAGTCCCATCTGCCTACTTTAGATGATAAATCAAAAGACTTTTTTTTGTTTTTGTCCTCTATTAGGATGGGAATTGTATTTGAATATATGGCATGCCCACTGCAATATTGCGCACTTGCAATTTAATTATGCAAATCAGCAATTTGGGAGGGTTTTCTTATGTGATCTAACAATTAAATTGCATGGTACAAGGGTTAACTATTTCATCTGTTCTGCCAAATCACCACTTGAGATGCTGAAGCATCAGTAATTACATTTCTCAGTGGCTGGATTTCTCAGTATGCCGCTGTAGCAAAAGAAAAAAAAAAGCACCAAAAAAACCCCAGCCTCATCCATTTGGATATTGATGCATTTTGGGGCACAGGGACAAGGATTTGAAAATGGAATTTGCAGGGCATAGAGCAGAAGGGATTGAGACCTGGAGGCGAAGAGAAAATGTGTGCAGAGGAGAGATAATTGGGAATCGAATGAGAAACCTGGGAATAACCAAGTGCTTGAACATCAGAAAAAAAAAGAATTAACTCAGGCATCACATTGTGCACTCAGTTACACCAAAAATCAAGGGTTATATGAATATGTTACAGAGAAGAATTTGATCCAGTGAAAGAAAGAAATAAAAACTACTAGGCTTTTCACAGCACTGAAAGCAAGCAGTCCCACCCTGCTGGCATTTGGACTCAATGAACCAAATCAATGGCTAAATAGTATGTTAACAGATTTTAATAGGCAGTGATTATTTTGGGTTATTTAATATTTTCCATTCCATTATTTATCTGTACTTTATATATTTAGGAATGGTAATTTTCTGCTCTGTTTTTAATCTTTTACTTTTGAAAACTTAACCTTCTTATAGATAGATACAAGTAACTATCTGACTTACAGCCAGAACTGATTTCAACATTTCGGTTGCTCAGTTGTTAAGTGAGTTTTATGATCTTTCTTGCCACAGTTGTCAAGTTAATAAAATGAGTGTTAAGTGACTCTAGCTTCCCCATCAAGTTTGCTTCTCAGGAGGTTGCAAAAGATGACCCTATGACTTCAGGACTTGGCAACTGTCATATATGTGAGTCATTTGTCAAGCACCTGAACTTTGACATGACATCACATGACCATGGAGATGCTGCAATGGTCATAAGTGTAAAAAATGGTCATAAGTCACTGTTTTCAGTGGTGGTGTAACTTTGATCACTAAATGAACTGCTGCGAGTAGAAGACTACTTGTACAGTGTGTGTGTGTGTGTGTGTGTGTGTGTGTGTGTGTGTGTATGTGTATTGGGTATAATCATGTACTTATTTTATTAGTTTTCTAATAAAGTATTTTGAATTTATAAGGAGTGTTTCAAATAAAAATGTTACAAAACTTAAATTTGTTGATTTTATATATATATATATATATATATATATATATATATATATATATATATATATATATATATATATATATATATATATATATATATATATATATATATATATATATATATATATATATATGTCTTTGGTTGTTCGGGTTTTCTCCGTGTAAAATTGGAAGTGTCTTGGCGACGTTTTGACGAAGTCTCATTCGTCATCTTCAGGCTTCAGCTTCATGCTTCTGAGAGCAATGTGTGATCGCAGCTGTTTCTTCCTTTTAACTGCTAGTGGGGGTTTGAACTGATTGGGTGGGAGCTTGGCTGTGCTCTGATTGGATGGGGTTTTCTGTGCTCTGATTGGCTGGGGTGTGTCCTGTGTTGGTGGGGGCTTGGTTGTGCTCAGTCTAGTCTGTGCTGCAGGGGGATTTGAGCTGGTGAGCTGCATAGCTGTTGTTTGGCTTTGTGGTCGTGCTACATCTTCATAGTGGGTGTCAGTCTGCTGCATGAATGGATTGGAGGGGTTTGAAATGGCTAATGTTGCAGCTGCGGTCTGGCTTCTGGTCCTTGGTCGTGCTTCATGATCAGTGTGGGTTTGGGTCTGCTTTCTGGGTGGTGACATCCTGTGTGGACCTTGTGAGTGTGGGTCTGGTGTCATTCCTCGTGTTAGGGACTCGTTTGTCAATAAGGCGGGTTTCCAAATGGCTGGTAGGCGGAGGTGTCATCTCGTTTGTTCATGCTGTGTGGGCGTTTTTCTATCTCAATGGCTTCTCTGATTATTCTGTTGTTAAAGTGTTCAGTTTTGGCGATAGTTCTGGTCTTTTTAAAGTCAATATCATGTCCTGTGACTTTAAAGTGTTGGACCAGGGAAGAAGTTGGTTCCTCTTTTTTGAATGAGTTCTTGTGTTCTTCAATGCGTGCACTTATTCTTCTGTTGGTTTGTCCAATGTATGTGGTGGGGCAGGCGGTGCATGGGATTTCATATACTCCTTGATTTTCTAACTCAATTTTGTCTTTGGGGTTTCTTAGGATGGTGGATATTTTTCTGTTTGTGCAGAATGCTGTCTTGATGTTGTGTTTGTGGAGGATCTTGCTGATTCTGTCTGTGGTGCCTTTTATATATGGGAGGAGGGCTGTGCCGTTTTCTTGTTCTCTGTCTTGGATTTTAGTGGGGGGTTCTTTTTGGATTAGCTTGGTAATCTTATTTCTTTGGAATCCATTGGATGTTAGTACGTTAGTGAGAGTGTCTAGTTCGGGTTTTAGGTGTTGTTCATCAGCTAAGCATTTTGTTCTGGAGATGAGTGTCTTGGCTACGGAGTTGATCTGTGCTGGGTGGTGGTGTGAGAGTGCGTGCAGATAGCGGTTTGTGTGTGTTTTCTTCTGGTAGATGGTGTGTCCTAGGGAGCCATTGGGTTTTCTGTAGACTAAGACATCCAGGAAGGGAAGTTGGTTATTAACTTCTGTTTCCATGGTGAACTGTATTTTGGGGTGTAGGCTATTGAGGTGTGTGAGGAAGTTGTCAAGTTTTTCTTTCCCGTGTGGCCAGATTATGAAGGTATCGTCTACATATCTGAGCCAGAGTTTGGGTTATGATATGTAGACGATACCTTCATAATTGGAAGTGTCTTGGCGACGTTTCGACGAAGTCTCATTCGTCATCTTCAGGCTTCAGCTTCGTGCTTCTGGGAGCAATGTGTGATCGCAGCTGTTTCTTCCTTTTAACTGCTAGTGGGGGTTTGAACTGATTGGGTGGGAGCTTGGCTGTATATATATGTATGTATATATATATATATATATATACCACCAGTGTCACCAATTTATGCACATTCACTTAAGACCAATTCTTTTTAAGACACATTAAAATGTCTAGAAGCATTGAATAAAAAAAAGCCCAGTGAATCTTACTTCAGGACTAAGTTCCACCAACAAAACAGAAAATTTGGGTCCTTTCAGAAAATAAAGGACAGCTCCTAGAAATAGATCATTAAAACCTGTGTGACTGCAAGAATACAAATCCTTCCATTGTCCACCATTCAGTCAGAACTGACGGATGAGAAGTGAAATGTCTTCTAGCAAAATAAGAAAGTCCAGTTGCCTTTTGCAAGAAAGCACCTTTGGGACAACCATGATCTGGATGATCTATGTGTCTTCTCGCAGATTCAGTGTGTCTTCTCAGAATTATGAAACATACCAGCAATTGAGGTCAAAGATGCGAAGCTGGACTACAGAATCCTCCATTGCTGGGCGTTTCTATCATCAGCCAGTCGAGCCCACCTTTAGGTTTCACTCCCTGCCCTCCATTATTCCCGCGAAGATCGTCCGGCCACCAGCAAAGCAAAGTTTTAGCTGTCGCTGCTTTGCTGGTGGCCGGACGATCTTCGCGGGAAACGCCCAGCAATGGATATATATATATGTCTTTGGTGATTTGGGTTTTCTCCCGCGTAAAATTGGAAGTGTCTTGGCGACGTTTCGACGAAGTCTCATTCGTCATCTTCAGGCTTCAGCTTCATGCTTCTGGGAGCAATGTATGATTGCAGCTGTTTCTTCCTTTTAAACTGCTAGTGGGGGTTTGAACTGATTGGGTGAGAGCTTGGCTGTGCTCTGATTGGATGGGGGTTTTTGTGCTCTGATTGGCTGGGGGTGTGTCCTGTTTGGGTGGGGGCTTGGTTGTGCTCAGATTAATCTGAGTTGCAGGGGGATTTGAGCTGGTGAGCTGCATTGCTGTTGTTTGTCTTCGTGTTTGTGGTCGTGCTACATCTTCATAGCGGGTGTCAGTCTGCTGCATGTATGGATTGGAGGGGTTTGAAATGGCTAATGTTGCAGCTGCGGTCTGGCTTCTGGTCCTTGGTCGTGCTTCATGATCAGTGTGGGTTTGAGTCTGCTTTCTGGGTGGATGTGTGGTGGTGACATCCTGTGTGGACCTCGTGAGTGTGGGTCTCATGTTAGGGACTCGTTTGTCAATAAGGGCGGGTTTCCAAATGGCTGGTAGGCGGGAGGTACACAACATACATTGGACAAACCAACAGAAGAATAAGTGTACTCATTGAAGAACACAAGAACTCAGTCAAAAAAGAGGAACCAACTTCTTCCCTGGTCCAACACCTTAAAACCACAGGACACGATATTGACTTTAAAAAGACCAGAACTATCGCCAAAACTGAACACCTTAACAACAGAATAATCAGAGAAGCCATCGAGATAGAAAAACGCCCACACAGCATGAACAAACGAGATGATACCTCCCGCCTACCAGCCATTTGGAAACCCGCCCTTATTGACAAATGAGTCCCTAACAGGAGGAATGACACCAGACCCACACTCACGAGGTCCACACAGGATGTCACCACCACACATCCACCCAGAAAGCAGACCCATATATATATATATATAACCAAAGACCTACATATATATATATATATATATATATATATATATATATATATATATATATATATATATATATATATATATATATATATATATATATATATATATATATATATATATATATATATATATATATATATATATATATATATATATATATATATATAGCAGACCCACCCAGAAAACAGACCCATATATATATGGCACTTGACTGAGGTATCCATTTACCTTCCTTAACCTACTTAGCTTTCCATCTATCCTATCATGACTTAATTTATTTCAGGCAAAGACCTTTGGAGTCTCCATTTTAAATGTGGATGGAGGCAATTAAAAAGGGGTCAGATGTTCCATATACATTGCAAACTATATATAATTAAAAATAGGATTCATAGGAAAGCATTTTTGCATATACAATTGTGAATTTGTTGCATTTGGAATACCTCAGATTAAATCCCAATGTCTTCACATATTTTACTGATGTTCTTTTAGTCCAACTAGTCGATTACAAACTAGAGAGGAAGAAGGATAGAGAAGGCAATTGCAGATGAATCCACATGTAGATCGAACCAGGAATCATAATAGATGAATTAACAATAGATGGAGTCAGGGATTACCAGGGCAAGAGACTAATTTACTCAAGAAACCACCTTGTTCCAATTACAATATCCCTTCCCACCTAGTCAGGCAGGAAGGGCATATTGTGGATCCTGTTGTTTCAAAAATGTTGACTGGCAGGATCCAAGAAGAAAGGCTCCTTTGCTGTTGGCTCTACTCTTTGGAACATCTTACCTCCAGAGGTGAGGTGGGCTGCCACTCACCAAGCCTTTACTTATGGGAGAAAAAGAAGAAGGTGAAAGTGAATTTATACCTAAGAATTTTATACCTAAGAATTTTGGTCCTTTCTTATTGTATTTTCTTATTGTATTTTATTTGTTTAATTAAAACAAATATTAAAGTTTTCTAACTTAATTGTATGCCCGCCTAGAAGGTGATATCATCTATCCAAATGCTAAATGGGGTGAGTTGTTTTTAATACCTGGATGAAAGACCAGTGGTGGGTTTCAACAACTTTTACTATTGGTTCTGTGGGTGGGCGTGATGGTCATGACTTGATGGGCGTCGCAGGGGAAAAATACTGTAAAATCTCCATTCCCTCCAGACTCCAGGGGAAGGTTACTGCAAAATCCCCCTTTCCTCCCAATCAGCTCTGACTTGAGAGGCAGAAAATAGATGGGGGTGGGGCCAGTCAGAATTTTTACTACCGGTTCTCCGAACTACTCATAATTTCCACTACCTGTTCTCCAGAACTGGTCAGAACCTGCTGAAACCCACCTCTGTGAAAGACCACCAGAAAAAGAAAAATCCTGGACCTCTGACTAGACTAGGATGTAAAAATAAGTATCTTTTTTTTTGGTTGGGGGGGGAGGACAGGGGCATGTAATTTCTGTAATGTGGCCAAGAACACTCCATATAACCTCCAGGAACTGATTCTTGAAAAAAGGCATCGGATGAAGTGAGCTACATGAAAGCCTATGCTTTGAATAATATTTGTGATCTGGAAAAGGTGTGACCAGATTCCTGATACTGTATGCCCTTATTTGAAGTAAGCTTCAGCCAGGTAAATTGAACTAAATAAATCAAATTAAGAGATAGGAAGAGTTCCATGAATTTCATGGCATAGATTTGAACCTAGGTCTCCTGACTTCTTCTCCAACACTTTAAACACTGCTTCCTGTGCCCGAATGAACTGCAAAAATATAGAGAAAGGAAAATACAATCAGGGTCAGGAAAAGTTATCCTCATACTATCTTCAGTGAAAAATAGCTATTCTTTTTCTTTTTTTTCCCCCACACAGACTAAAAATTGATTCCTATAAACAGTTGGCCAGTACAGAAGGGCTCACTGTACCCTACTGAAACATTGGATTGCAATGTTAAAGGTAACCTGCCTTAGATGAACAAGTTTACTATTATAGTTGTAGAAATATATAAACCAAAAATGGTTTATATTGATATTTATATATGACATCAGCCAACACTGTTCTGCTCTGCACAGATTGTCATAAAAGAAAGGTACCCCACAGAAGCACTGAACATCAGAGTTGTGCAAAATTTTGAGAAGGGACTTCTTTTTTCAAAAAAGGTTCATGGAAGTGGCCTCCAGTAGCGTGGCACTTCAGTGAAGCAATCATGCCACATCAAGCGGCAACTTTGCTGGTCTTCTGCATTGTATCCACACATGCAGTGGATGCCTTGGTAAGGCCACTCTAGAAAGAGTGCAGAGAAAAGCAGCAAAGATAATGAAGGGACTGGAGGCTAAAACACATAAAGAACAGTTGCAGGAACTGGGTATGTCTAGTTTAATGAAAAGAAGGACCAGGGGTGATATGATAGCAGTGTCCCCATATCTTAAGGGCTGCCACAAAGAAGAGAGAGTCAAGCTATTATCCAAAGCACCTGAGAGCAGGACAAGAAACAATGGGTGGAAACTAATCAAGGAGAGAAGCAACTTAGAACTAAGGAGAAATTTCCTGACAGTTAGAACAATTAACCCTAACCCTAACCCTCCAGAAGTTGTGAATGCTCCAACACTGGAAGTTTTGAAGAAGAGTTTGGATAACCATTTGTCTGAAATAGTATATGGTTTCCTGCCTAAGCAGGGGGTTGGACTAGAAGACCTCCAAGGTCCCTTCCAACTCTGTTATTCTGTTCTGTTCTGTTCTGTTCTGTTCTGTTCTAATGTCCCAGTAAAACAAAATGGTCAGTGATGTGGCCCAGCAAAATACTATGATTGGAGAGGTAAAACACGTAAACCAAGATTTCTGGGTCACATCATCACTAGGTTCCATCCAGCAGAGAGGAAAAGCTTCATAAAGTAGTCCTATTAAATGCTTCAGATAGCTCTATTGAATAAACCAATGTTATAGCCACATAAATGTCAAATCATTTCATTAGAATGGGTACTACATGGTTTTCTGAATAGAAACAGAAAGCCATTATGGGTTTAGAATGAGACAAAGCTTTCCTGATCTGAATCTGATGTCTTCTGCTAGAGAGGTAACTTGTGGGGGGGAAAAATGAGTATCCAATGTAATAACAAAATCTGAAGGATGTGGAGCTGTGATACTGACCTGTACAAAACCAGCTCAAGATATTCTGACCTTGGACAAAATCAACCAGTGAATGGTCACTCTCACCATAAGCACTAAAATCAAAACCCTGAAATTGCCAACTGGAGTTCAAACTAACATCAGAACATTTGTATCCAGGATATACATTGTATGCCTAGTGAGGTTTCCTATTCCTGAGGCGGCTAGCAGACGGCATTTCCATATCAATGTTTTCATGTTTCATTTTTGAACTTCAGTTAGTATGGTTCAAACTTTAAAATGGAAAAAATGGATAGAAGAAAAAGGAGAAAGTTCATCTTTGGAGATGTTAAAGCTATTTTATCTGCTTTTTCTTGGGTTTTGTTATGCCTTTAAAAATATATTTGAAGTAATAAAGATTATTTCCATTAGTACTGGCTCAGGATTGAATTTGTTTTTAGAAAGAGGTTTTTTTTTTCCAGTGGTTGAATAAATCCATAAAGTGGAATAATAATGAGATCATTACTGATATTATATGCTGACCCAAAGACTGAGTCCATCCTTTTAAGGTGCTGTTTGAGCAATCATTCTGTCTTATTTTTTTATTTCTTGCTAGAAAAGATTTGATTCACTCTGACCCTATACCTTCTGAAGAGGCTACAATAGTACAAAGTGTGGCCACTAAGATAGCATTTTATCCTTACATTTAGTGTTTCATGAAGGGTAATATTATATATGAGATGGGAAAGCATGTATAAGATAACTTTAGCAATAATTGATAACTTTAGCAATAATTGTTGCTTTGGTATATATTTTTTATCAATTTGTGATATAAAATACAAAAGCAAATAATAGGAAAAGTAGGGGAAGAAAAAAAGGAAGAGAAAAATTGTAGAGAAGAAGGAAAAAGCATTGACTTCCAACTTCCTTCAGTGCAGTAGAATAAGAAATAACATTGAAACTTAACTTTTTATTTTTACATAATAGTATAAACTAGCTATTTCTATAACAACAGATTTATCTAATCAGTAAAACCCAAAATCAAAGTTTCATTTTTTTCAACCTCAACCACAAAGTCCAGAAGTGGGTTCCAAGTAGAAACAAAAGTAGTAGTTGTTGTTTTTTTCTTTTATCATCTTGTAAATAGGGTTGTATTGAAGGAACTAGGATTGTATTAAAGGAAAATAAAGTGTTAATACCAGTTTATAATGCCTTGGTAACGCCACACTCAGAATACTGCATCCCGTTTTGGTCACCATGATGTAAAAAAGATGTGGAGACTCTAGAAAGGTTGTAGAGAAGAGCAACAAAGATAATTAGAGGATTAGAGGCTAAAACATATGAAGAACGGTTGCAGGAACTAGGTATGACTAGTTTGAGGCAAAGAAGGACTAGGGGAGACATGATAGCAGTGTTCCAATATCTCGGGGTTGCCACAAAGAAGAGGGAGTCGGGCTGTTCTCCAAAGCACCTGAGGGTAGAACAAGAAGCAATGGGTGGAAACTGATCAAGGAAAGAAGCAACTTAGAACTAAGGAGAAATTTCCTGACAGTTAGAACAATTAATAGGTGGAACGACTTGCCTGCAGAAGTTGTGAATGCTCCAACACTGGTATTGTGTCTTCGATTCCCGAGCCTGCCTTCTTGGCAGAGAGTGACTCAGAGAGTGAGGGGGAAGAGCCGACTCTTCCCTCTGCAGGACCTTCTCTCTGGCTCCGCTCCAGTTTTCAGAGGCAGGCCAGGTGGAGGAGATGACGAGGCCTCTTTCTCCCGCACCTTCCCACTCCCAGGAAATGCCTCAAGACTCAACTGCTGACAATCAGTCCTGGTTAAATCCCAGGCATCGCAGAAAGGAGAGGCGGGAACAACAAAAGAAGGGGTGGGGCAGGCCTAGAGAGTGCTGAGTCACGGAGCCACACCCCACAGGATATAAAAGCAGGAGGAGCTGCTCTATAGCTTCTTGTGACGGACAAAAACTGACTCTTGGAAACTTTGGCTACAATATTTTGAGACTAAGAATTTGGCTTCTGGATTTTCTGTTTATTTCTGAACTGCAGTTACACTGGTCTGAGGAGATAAGAGAACTTGGCAGGCAATCGCAGGTTTGTTGCCAGAACTGATATCTGTCGTAGGAGTAAATTGCTGGCAGATATAGTCAGCTTGTGTGTCTTCTTGGTTGTGCTTGGGGGGGACAGAATAACTGGAAGTTTTTAAGAAGATATTGGATAACCATTTGTCTGAAGTAGTATAGGGTTTCCTGCCTAAGCAGAGGGTTGGACTAGAAGATCTCCAAGGTCCCTTCCAACTCTGTTATTCTGTTAAGTGTGAAATACAGTCAAAGATGAGAAAAAAGAAAATAAATAGTTCCGAATTTTCAGAAAAAAATGGTTGATCTCAGTCAAGACTGAGACTTCCATTAGGTGGTGTTGCTGCTGATAAATTATAGACTTCTTTGTCCACAGCCATCTACATGCACTGATTTATATCCCTTCATTTAGCAACTGTTCAACAAGAATGAAAAAAGAGATTAATGACTACCTCTTGCAATTATAATCCTCACACATGCTGATGGTCACATGATCAAAATTTGGGCATTTAGCAATCGGCGTGTATTTATTATGATTGCAGTGTCCCAAGTTCATGTGAATCACTATTTCCAACTTTTCCAGCCACTTTCTGACAAGCAAAGTAAACGTGGAAGCCAGATTCAATAAATAGCCACGTGATTCACCTAACAATCATGGGGAAAAGGTGGTAAAAGTCAGCTGCTACTCACTTAACAATCATCTTGCTCAACAATGAAAATTCATTAACCCGTGGACTACCTTTCTTTTAACAATTATTGTTTTTGCATAACTTTCCTTGGATTAACTGATCATTTTACTTGGATGAACAAGTAATTTTAACAAGCAAAAAATGAACCTAAACATTAAAAAAAAACATAGACTATTTTTCTTGGTGTGCAAGCTAAATAAAGATGGGTAAATAAATCTTTGGGATGAGTATATTATGTGCAACAATATAATACATTCTCTTACCTCCATAGAATATTTTCAGGCCTCATATTATCAAAAGCGCTGCATAGAATTGATTGCAGAAATTATTATTTTCCATGAAAAAGATGGATCAGAACTGTTTTAGAATCTTACTAGAATAAAGAATGAGGTGAAAGAGAGACAATACAAATGAAAAAAAGTAAAAACATCTGTGTGCCTGTGTGTCTGTGTGTGTTTGTGTGTGTTTCCATTTTGTAAAATTGTTGCCACATATTTATATCACGCACTCTCAAGACATTGAAAACCATTGGTCTGGGGGAAAAAAATGAAAAGGAATGATGATTTTTGGTATACGGAGAAGGCAAATTAGAGCAGCAGCTGCTAACTGAACCAAAAACAGAGCCAAAATGGTCTCCCAGATTGAATAGTCCAGGGGTGCACCAAGGATAAGGTGGTATGGGAAATCTGTCTTGAAGGCAAACAATAAGGGGCTTCAAGGTCTGCCACTTGTGGGTGAGGATTGACAGTAGTGGGTAGTTTGGTTGATGCTGGGAGTATGCCATTTGTACCTAGAGGTTGTCAATATGGCACAGCAACAACAGAGAAGCAGTGGTGGGTTTCACTTACCTTTGCTACCAGTTTGCTTGTGCTCGCTTCACATGCACACCACTTCTGACATCCATGAAGGGTGGGCGGAGTCTCCTGCCACTGCTACTACTGGTTCACCCGAATCAGAGTGAACCGGTAGCAACCCACCACTGCAGAGAAGGCAGGTGTTATGCAATGATTCACTTCAAATGTCAAACGTATTAGATCCACCACTGGAATGATCAGAGAAAAGTGGGTCTATTGCTTTCTTAAAGACTCACTGCCCTTTATCTTCATTTCCAGGATGGTCTATTTGCCATCCTTCTCTCAGGCTTATTCAAGCACTGGTGTTTGCTGGAAATGCTAGCAGAGTGGAGGGAAGCTCTGTCTCCCTCCCTCCCTCCCTCTCTAAGGTACAGATTATGACACTGATTGCAAAAGGCTCTTGATTTTTCTGCTGTAACTTGTAGAACTGAATTGAAACTGGCTGTGAAGTTGCAGGTACATGTTATAATGTCAAGAGGTTTGCTATCACTATAGTTTGTGGAAATGAACACAATTCTTGGGCTGGTTTTACATTCACACAATTTCTTTGCAAGCATAGAGAACTGTTTTCACAGTCTAGGAAAAAGACATTTTCAGTATGAAAACCACAAGTGGGACTAGTGAGCAAGTTTGCCATGCACTTAAATTGGAGGACAATTAGGGTAATATTGAAATCTTACTGTTGAAGGGGACAGGAATATTTTGTATGTGGTGAATATGATTTTTCCCCCTATTGGCTATTTCTTCTAAATTTGTGTCAATATAGAGTCTAGAATCTTAGAGCTGAAAAATGAAAAATACAAGACTTGAGCAGGATTAATTTTCTTTTCAGTCTGACTCACTCAGATAATACAGCTGATCTCAAAACTTCATAGAATCACAGAATGTCAAACTTGTTGTTTAGCTAGACAAATGCACACTGAGAAAAATACATCCTTTGCTCTGAAGCAGAATGCATTATACTAAGCCAACGATAGCACTATTTTCCCAAGTTTTATTGATGTGCATTGCGGTGGTGAGTTTCTACTGGTTCTCCCGGTTTGGACGAACTGGTAGCGGCAGCAGTGGGAGGCTCCGCCTGCCCACCTGGATGCTTCTGTGCATGTGCAGAAGCATCATGTGCGCGCATGAATGAATCAGTAGCAAACTAAATTGAAACCCACTACTGGTGCATTGGTCTCAGAGTGTGAGAAACAAAGGAAGACAGATTTACAAAGTCAGGATATATTTGCACTTCATCCCTTTTCCTTCTGTTTCACCATCAGTTGGTAGGTACAAGTAAAAGGCCTAGTTATACAGATATTTATTGCATTTATTCTACTAGAAATTTAGCCTACCATGGTAAATGGATTTTACCCAAAGCGAAAATATTTGATTAGAACAACAAATAAAATCACCTACTACACTTTAGATTGACGCAGATTATAAATTTATAAAGCAGTCCCCATTTTAAGATGTTAGGCAGCCAATCATAGGTGACTTGGATAAATTATTTCACTCACTGTAAGTTGCCTTCTTTATCTATATGATCGACTAAACCAATGTCATCCCAGTTTGTTAATTGTATGGGGATGTACACAGCAGTGAAATGCACGTACCTTCGCTACCAGTTTGGGAGTGTGAGCGTGTGCATGTGCTCGCTACGCTCTTGCACGCCTCTTGTATGCATGTGCAGAGGGTCAAACATGGGATGTAATGACATCCCAGAGGGTTGGCGGAGCCTTCTGCCACCGGTGCTACCGGTTCACACAAGCCTGATAGATCTGGCCGGATTTCACTGCTGGATCTACACACGGGACTTCCATTGTTGTTGTTGCTGGTGGTAGTGGTGAAAGATGTAGGAGAAAGCTTTGCCAAGAAATTTCTAGGAATTATTTATAACTGCACATGGAGACATTAACTGCATGGAGAAGTTAATTAGTATAGTAATCGCACATGGAGAAGTTAATTAGTATCAAGGCCTGGTACACTTAAATTAGTAGCAATGCAATGCAATAAGACATTAGCACTCTATATATTTTATCTTTTGTTTAGCTGAGGGATTATTTCTATTCCTTTGCTCAGACCATTATCTACTTACAGTATAGTGGAGATCAGTGTGGATATATAGCACTAAAAAGCTACTAGTCTTGCTAATCTATACAGGATATCAGAAAAAAAGTAAGAAAGAGATATATCTCTTTTGTAAAAGAAATAGAAAAATAAACCCTTCTCCTTAAATCTTCCTTCACTTCTCAAAATACTTGACATGCATTCTGAAAGGCTGAATATCTTTGGTGGGGCCTGGAATGAGATACAGTATTTTCTTCCCCATTTGTGACAGTAGAATCCAAACTGAGTCAAACTCTGGAATATTTGAATGTATCTAGTATTGTATAATATTACAAATGCAGCCACATTTTTCTTTATGGCACTTTGCATAAAGCAAAGAAAGACATATTTAAAAGTTAATATATGGCATTCACAGGAAGAATTATGCACTGTCAACACCACCTCTTCTGAACTGATGCATGTAGTAATCATAATTTATTGTTACAACTGTAGGTCACATAATAGCAACTACAATGGGAATAATAAAACAGCTCAATGCTTAGATGCCTGAAGCACTCTCCACCAGTAAACAAAACAAAAGTCTTGATTTTCAGAAAGGCTCAGGACTCCTTTAGGGTGCATTCTTTCATTCGCTACAATAGTTACAACTTATCAAAGGACTAAGGAAAAGTCAGGTGGGAATTCCTGTTATAATATGACTTTTTCCCAACACTAAATTAAGAAATTCCAGAAACATAAGCGCTCTCTCTCTCTCTCTCTCTCTCTTTCTCTCTCTCTCTCTCTGTGTGTGTGTGTGTGTGTGTGTGTGTCAGGGGTGAAATTCTCCTGGTTCGGACCGGATCACCCGATCTGGTAGTGATGGCGATGGGTGGTAGCAAGAGAACTGGTAGCAAAAATCCCTGCCCCCCCCCAGGCCTAGCTGAGCCGCGTGATCATCAGAATTTTTTTTTTACTTTAAAAAGCATTTTTTTCTTCAGCTGAAAAAATGCTTTTTAAAGTAAAAAAAAAGCCTCTGATGATCGTGTGGTTCAGCTGGGATCATCAGAGGCTTTTAAAAGTATTTTTTTACAACCACTTCAGCTGAAGAGGGTGTAAAAAAATGATGATCAGGCAACTCAGCTGGGATCGCTAGTGGAGCCTTTTAAAAGCATTTTTTTGGCCGAAGAAGTTGTAGAAAAAATGCTTTCAAAGGTAAAAAAAAAAAGTTGGCCACACCCACCCAGTCACATTCCCACCACCACCAAGCCATGCCCACAGAACCAATAGTAACAAATTTTACATTTCACCCCTGGTATGTGTGTGTGTGTGTGTGTGTGTGTGTGTGTGTGTGTGTGTGTGTACACATACATACATACATACATACATACATACATACATGAATGAGAGAGAGAGAGAGAGAGAAATGAAACTGCAGAAAGAAAGAATAAAAAAGAAACAGAAAGAAGTAGCATCTTATTTCCTTGGCAGCAAATACACATGTGATTACAAAGTTATCTCTTACTCTGTTATCAAATAAAGCTAATTATTTTCTTAGTTATTAAAACATCAAATCATTACTATATTTTTTCTCTTTCATGCAAAAAAAGTCTATAAGGGGTTTCCACTCAGCCTTAGATATTGTTTTTTTCTTTAACTAAAAAAAGTTAATTCACCCCACTTCTATCATCTTCAACAACTAACCAACAACTAACTGCCTATCCATTAGTTCAAAAAGAGAAAGCTCTGGTTTCAATTGTACTTTAGTCTTTAAAATCTTCTGAATTAATCACATGCATTTGGATCCAAAAATTTTATCCGTTTTACACATTTACAACAAACATGGTAAAATGCCCCTTCATGTTGTTCACCTTCCCAGTAAAGATATGAAGTAACTTTATATATTCTAGACCCGTGATGGCAAACCTATGGCAGGCGTGGCCAGTGGCACTCAGAATCATGTCTCCTGGCACGTGTGACGTCACCCATTCCTCTCCCAGGTTTATGGCGCACATGCGCATGCGATGATCACCTGGCATTTATGCATACGGCAGTGCCAGAAACTGGAAGAGCTAGTCTTCCATTTTCCAACGTGAACATGAGTGCCGGCCAGCTGATCGGTGCATGGGTGGCAGTAACTGGAAGACTTGCTGGCTGGTGTGCATTTGCGTGCTGGAAACCAGAAAAACCTAATCCTATGCATGCATACCCCTAGGCAACTCTTCTTCCTGCTCATGGCACTGTTGAATGAAGTGCTCCCTTTTCGTCCCTTGGTGCCATGCATGCGCGCTTTTCACTGTTCTAGACCATGCCCCCAACATTTTTGCTGCCAGGGACTGGTATGTTGGAGAGAGGTTTTTCCTTGGACCAGAGGGAGTGTGATTTCATATACTATCTTCATCCAGCATGTGCACATATGAGGCTTTGGTTGTTTCTGGAGTGCTGTGGACCAATGCCAATCTATGGTCCAACAGTTAGGGACTTCTGTTCTATACAATTTCTATTTTTAAAGGAAATCTTTTTAAGATTAGAACATAATATAAATTTCAATCCTTTCAACCACATATTTTCCAATTAATCCGTTTATATATTTTTATTAAGAAATGTAGCCTTTTTTTCCAAACTTTCTTTTTCATCTTTTGTCTCGTATTTCCATAAATGTTTATACATTTTAGCCATAACATGTTCGTAATTACTACATAGTGTTATGTATTTAAAGCAGTTTTTCACTGTTTTAAATCATAAACATTCAATCCACTTTAAGTCTTTCACATAATTGTATCTAAGAAATCATTGAAAAATATAACCTTTTATTGTCAAATCTTATCTTGATTTTATTTTACAATTACTTTGAGAAAATTGTAGTACTTCATGGTAAGTTAATCATTGATGTTTTCTTGTCTATGGAATGTTTCTTGTGCTAAAAGCCACAAATGTGTTTTTGGGCACAATCTATTATTTCATATTATATTTATTCCATATACTAATAATAGCCCACCTAATCGTTTTTGCAAACTCCATTAATCTTAGCTTTGTCATTCCATAAATATTAATGTCCCCAAAATCTCAAATCTTATTCTTCTAACTTAACATAAATTGTGTCTTCATACATAAATGATCTCTGCCCTCCCTTTCCTGAGCAATAAACCCTACTGTTAGAAATCTGTACCATTAAAATATGGATTTATGCTTTTAGTCACCCCAAATATTGGATTTAATTTTTGTAACTGTAGCCTGCAATTAAATGTAATTTCCTGTTGGAAACAACAGAAAGGCAGAAATGCCAAGACCTTGTCCTCAACTGAAATAAGACTCGGAAAGATACTGAATACATTTTCCTATGCTAATTAGCTTGTCCCAGTGATAAGGCAATGGGTCTAACCCAGTGTTTCACAACCTTGGCAACTTTAAGATGTATGGACTTCAATGCTCAGAATTCTCAACCACAATGCTGGCTGGGGAACTTAGATGGATGCAAAACACAGCATCTGATAAAAGAAATGAAAACATTTTCCTCCCATGACTGCCTTTATGACAAAATTGCTGATGTACGATTGGGTTTTGTGAGCAGCTCAGATCAATGCTATTGATTTACAGGGAAAGGCTTAATTATTTATTTTGTATGTAAGTTTATTATCCCTGTTGACTACAGGTCAACTAATGTGAAGAAAATGTTAGTTTCATAGAAATCTTAATTTTGGATTGAATTCTTGGAGGAGAGAAGTACCCTTCTGCTTATTTCTTTTGACGAAAGAGATCTTTGACAGTTTTCAAGAAAAGAGATGTAGTCTACAAACCACTGATGGTGGGCTGCATGAATCTGGATCTATGGAGAAACTGGAAGCATTGCGGCAATACTGTTTGGGAAATAGCAAAGCTCCGATGAGCTTTGCAAAAACCCAACCAGACAAACCACTGTTGGGGGTCTTCAGACTGGAACTGTCTTGAAGGGACTGGGGGAGAGAGAGAGGCACCTCGGAAGACCAAGAGGAACAGGCAAGTTCCTCGAAAGGTTGGAGGCAGCTCTTTGACCCGGCGGTGGGGGCAGTGGCCATTGAAATGGCCGCTACAAGATGGGGCAACCGGGCTAAGATTTGAGCAGGAGTGGTGATTGAATGGAGTATTGTTACCGGGTGAGTGATTGGCCAACTCACAGGTAAGAAGGAAACATTTTTAAAGCTTGAAAGAAGTCCCAACCCGAAATTAGCGGCTAATTGGCACGCAGAAATTCAAAGTGAAGGAAAACAAAAAACAAAGATGAACTTTAAGATCAAAGCCCTAAAAGAAAAACTTTCCATCTGGATTTAAAATTGGACTTGGAAGAAATTAAAAATAATAAAAGAAAAAGAAAACTGAGGAAAAGCATTCTTTAACAACAAAAGGATTTAATTGAAGAAGAGGAAGTAATCCTCTGTGGATTAATAATTGACATTTTATTGCTGGGGGGATTTGTGAATTGGAGAGAGACATCTGCTGGTGGCAAGAAAGCATTGCATTACTTAGACCACCATGGGAAACTACTGGAGGAGTATTTGTTTAAACAGCTGGAGCATGATTTCAAAAAGGAGTGGAAAGAATAAAGACTCAAACTGGAACGGTTTAAGTGAACATTTGAATTGGACATTATTTGGAAATAAAAAAGAAAAAAGAAACATTATATGGACTTGAATTTGAATTATACATAAGCTAAAATAATAAAATCCTTTCTCTTTAAATTGATAACATGGAGAATTGGGAGCATGAGTATGAGGAACTAAGGGAGATGTTTCAAAAGGTGGATGGTAAAGAAATATGTTTTAAATATTGAAAAGAACAAAGAAATTAATTGAAATTAAGATATAAAACTGAAAAGTTAGCAAATGATATAAGTAAAGATGAAATGAAATATATGCAAGAAGTAAAAAAAGAAGAAGTATACTGTTTAAGAAAACAGACCAGCAGATGAAATGTGAAAGATAGAATGGTTTATAGGTGAAAATAATTGAAAGTGAGACATAAAATTGAACAAAATTGAAATGTTAGTAAATGATGTATGCTAATGAAAGAGAGAAATAATTATTGAACTGGGAATAAGAATTCAAAGAAAATAAGAGGTGGAAGGTTGAACTAACTAAAAGGTTGTAAGGTAAAAATGAAATAAGTTGAAATACATTGTTAATAATTAAAAATATATGAGGGGAATTCTGAGAAATAAACTCAATAAATGGAGGAAAAACCAGGGTTGTCTGGATACCATAGTGAAAAATACTGAATTGAAAATGAAAACAGCAATAGAAAGAGATAAGAAGGAGTAGAGAGATGGAAGAAAGGGAAAAGGAGGAAGAAAGAAAGAGGAAATAAGAGTAGGAGAGAAGGTTAGATAGGGAGGAAGAAAGGAGGAAGGGAAGAAAGGACGGGGAAGTAGAGTAGTAGAGGAGGAAAGAAAAGAAGGATAAAAGAAGGGAGGGAGAGGAAAGAGAAAGAGAAGAAAGATTGCTGTAAAAGAAAAAAGAAGAAATGGAAGAAAGGCAACCCCGAACATGTTTGAACATATCAGGATAAAAACTGAATTATCTAAAAAATAATAAAAGAGAATATATATCAGTAAAAATGGAGAAATTAGAACTTGAGGGCAAAAGAAGATGTGGTTTATACAAGAAGCATAGAAATATTAAGATATGATTAAAAATATAGAAAAAGAACATTTTGGCAGAAATTGTAACTAAGTAAAATGTATTTGGATATGTTAAGTTGTATAAGATATGATATGGCCAATACTCTGTTCATAAAATGTGTGTGTGTGTGTGTGTGTGTGTGTGTGTGTGTGTGTGTGTGTACACATATGTGTGTGTGTGTAATTGTATATGTGTATTAGATTACAGGATACTAGTTTACATTCTCAAAATAGTGCATAAATATTGGTCTTAGGGGGCCCATGGACAGATCCAGCAAAGTTATTTTGTGCTTTTATTTGTTTTATTTGTCTCACCATTTATTTCCCCTTCTTTGGGGGAAATGAGAAGCAATTGATTCATAATAATTTAAACCATGCCTTGACAAAATTACAAATGCAACACTTAACAGCCTGTAAAGGTTTATAATCCCTCAAAGACGGAGTGGCTGTGGATGCCGGCACCCCGGTACAGTCAGCTGCAGCCGCGGCTGACTGTTGGGGGCGAGTCACTGGCCCCGATGGAAAGGGTGCGCAACTTGGGCGTTCTCCTGGATGGGCGGTTGTCTTTTGAAGAGCACTTGACGACCGTCTCCAGGAGAGCTTTTTATCAGGTCCACCTGATCCACCAGTTGCGCCCCTTCCTTGACCGGGATGCCCTATGCACAGTCACTCATGCTCTTGTTACCTCTCGTTTGGATTACTGCAATGCTGTCTACATGGGCTCCCCTTGAAGAGCACCCGGAGGCTCCAGTTAGTCCAGAATGCAGCTGCGCGGGTGATAGAGGGAGCGGCTCGAAGCTCCCATGTAACACCCATCCTGCGCAGACTGCACTGGCTGCCTGTTATCTTCCGGGTGTGCTTCAAGGTATTGGTTACCACCTTTAAAGCGCTCCATGGCTTAGGACCGGGATACTTACGGGACCGTCTACTGCCGTCTGGTACCTCCCACCGACCTGTGCGTTCTCACAGAAAGGGACTCCTTAGGGTGCCGTCAGCCAAGCAATGCCGGCTGGTGGCTCCCAGGGGAAGGGCCTTCTCTGTGGGAGCTCCTACCCTGTGGAACGAATTTCCCCCTGGACTTCGACAACTACCTGACCTTCGGACCTTTTGCCGCAAACTTAAGACTTACCTATTCCGTCTCACTGGACTGGCTTTAATCTTAATTTTTTAGGTGATTTTATGGGTTTAATTTTTATTAATTTTATTGGGATTGATTGTATTTTAAAAATTAGGCCAAATTTAATAAGTTTTTTAATGTATGTTTTTAGTATTGTATGTGTCTTTACTGTTTTTTATCTTGGCTGTAAACCGCCCTGAGTCCTTCGGGAGAAGGGCGGTATACAAATTATTATTATTATTATTATTATTATTATTATTATTATTATTATTATTATTATTATTATTATTATTATTATTATTATTATTATTATTATTAGAAGTAGTGTGCCATTTGATGGTGGGCACTTTATGGGCTTTTGAATATTTCATCTATCTCTACATAAAAAAAACCAAAGTAGGCTATATACTTCTTGGCTGTATCTCTCTCCATCCTCCGAAACCAACCTACCTACTTACCTACCTCTCCCTCCCCCTCTCTCTGTGTTCCTCCAATTTATTATATATTTAAGAAGTTATCTATGGTTCCTAAAGATGCTCTGGGCTTATCTGTTTATAGTGCTTGTCTCCCTTTTTTCTTAAAGGACATTTTTACATGTGGAAATAATTGTTCCTTTCTGTTATAAATCACAGAGAAATGCTAGCCCAAAGCTGTTCTGTTATGTGATTAAAAAAAGGAAAGCAAAACCCGAACTCAGCAAGAAGGCTTAAGAGAGAATGAACATGAAATCTGAAATTGTTTTGACAGTAAGGATATAATAATTTATTTCTACAGACTATTAAAGGTCTACTGGTTACATAGAACATGAAATACTTGTGCACACCAGGAAAATTTTCAATTAGGTTCATTCCTTAATTGCAGTATCTATAATATTATATATGGGACATGGTTGTTCTTTTGCTATTTTATGCTAACAGTAATTCCACTCTGACCATACAAATATCACCATATGTCTATAGAATCTGTGGTACGGTAGTTTATTTTCCATCACTTTTGTTTGAAATAATGAATTGGCTGAATGAACATATATTGGTGTCAACTATAATTACAGAGAAAACTCATCTATATTATGTTAATAAGTCTAAGTCATAACTATGTCTGTATTAATAAGTTACAAGTTCATTTCAGTCAACTCATTATGACTTTAATGCCATTTTGATTACTTATGTTGTTTATGAAATTGTAAGAGTCTGGAGATAGTTGGCAAACATTAGAATGATAGTTTCAAATATTAGGCTGATTGTGGACCAATAGAATGATAACTTTATGGAAAACCTTTAAAGGAGCAAATAAGGTTATTTTCATATTTGGAACAGTTGAATATGCAATTGCTCATCATATGTGTCTCTTAATAATTTCTTCTGATATCAGTTCTGTTTTCTTCCTATTTGTCTATCTTAACTCAAGTTGGAGGATTCATTATGCAATAGATTCTTGATTTGATCATTCATTATTTATTTCAGTTGTTTATTTTTTCCACAATGTCTGAGATTATTTTACAAAGAAAAAGCTATTCAAAACAGAAAACACTGAAATCAACAACTAGGCTAATATCAATCAAGTTCAATGCATGAACTTGTATCTCAAAAAAAAATTATCAATAAAACAAGTTAAAATAATAATCAATGGATAAAGAATTCAGGAATTTGTTTTCATTTTATATCCTCCTGGCTAAAACTATGATGCTACTTAAATTCCTAACAAAATGTGAACTGTTGGAATCAAAAGACTAATATCTGCAACTTATTGTAGAAAACACAAATAAGTTGAATAAGAAAGTTTTAAGCCTATTTTTAAGACTTAGAAGTCAACCATCATCTACAGAGTAAATTAGCAATACTGATAATCTAGTAACATGTACATGTCCCCCCCCCCCTGCAGTACATAATAAGACCTTTTTCTAAATGTAGGTACATAAATTTATTCCCCAGTGTCTGCTAAGGATAGACTGTTGTCACTCATATGGTGCTATCAGCAACCACCATGGCAACCACAAAAGTCCTCTGGTCAATAGTAACAAGCACTTAAAAGACTTTGATATGCAGCTGATAAGAGAAAGCCAAGGAAAAAGGATGTCATTGCCATGGCTTGCAATTGTAGTTTGGAAGGACCTTCAATCTCAATGATTATATCAACCCAATGAAATAGAGCAATCCTAACTGTAGTTTCTGAAATAATGAAAAAAAAGACATGCTTTTTCTTTTCTTTTAAAGGCGTTGCTATCTCTGGAATGTTCATCAATTTTGGACGAATGTGTACTGGTACTCTAGTATGGAATTAAACATACTAATCTGTGCAGAACTGTCTCAATCATAGTTAATTTCTTTTTACCAAAATGGAAGAGTCCAATCTCACCTGAAGGCAGCTATGGTGTTAACCTCAAAGGGCAACAGTAACAAGATCAAGGAATTCATTTTAAGAGAATCCTCAGCAAATTCATTTTAAAAGAATCCATTTTAAGAGAATGGATTCATTCTCTTCATTTTAAAAGAATCCTGAGCAAATTTCATTCCACTGGTTCTCTTGAGCATTGATAGATCCATTCGGCCATACAGCGTGCATAATATCAAAGCTGACTACAATTTGACTCTTGCACGAAGACCCATACAGTCAGTGTAAGTGGCCTAACATAGAAATGAGAGTGTTTGGTTCCACTTGGCCTTGGTACTCTTAGTACACTGAGTAACTATGGCCTCTTTGCAGCCTATGGACTTTGCAACTCCCAGAATTCCTGAGCCGGCCAGGAATTGAAGCCCACAGGTCATAAAGGGGCAATAATTGTCACCCCTGCTTTAGTATGTCAGGGCCAAAATAGTCACCAATATGTTTAGTCAGAAAGTTTATTAGCAGAGATGGCTAAATTGACTGCTTTGATTTAAAAAAAAATACAATTACCTTTATTTCTACTTGGAAACTGCTTCTGGACTTTGTGTTTGAGATGGAAAAAAATATGAAAAATATTTGATTTGGGGTTTTACTGATTAGATGTCTGCTCCGGTGTGCCAGCTCGCCCGGAGCTGCCCTTTGGAGGGGAGGCAGCACAGCTCCCCCTGGCCATCCTGGAATATCCTGGATGACTGGCTGGGATTGGTCCTCCTGTGAAGGCTGACTCACAGCAAAGGAAAAGGAGGATCAGTCCTCCTTAAAAACTTACTGGCAGCGGAGGAGGAGGAAAAGAAAGGTTGGACTTAAGGCGGATGCTGGCTTCTTCACATGTATTATCCCCTACTTGTTTCAGGGTCACGTGGGAGGGAGCTGTGCATGTGAGTGAGTGGGTTGTGCTTACAGTTTAAAAGGTGGTGGGGAGATGGGTGGTTATCCCTAACAAGAAGTTCCTTTTGCCGTTGTAAGTGCGTGCCAAAAAAGAAGTAAAGCCGGCAGCAGCAAACCAGGTTTGTGTTTGGCTGTGTTTCTTCCTTTTTCTTTTTGTTTGGAACCTGACATTAGATAGATTTGTGGTTATAGAAATAGCTGTAGTTTATACTACTATGTAAAAGTAAAAAGTTGAGATTTGATGCTATTACGGTATCTATTACGGTAGGAAGTCAGCTCCATTTCTTTCTTTTGTCCCTTTTCCCTACATTTTTTCCTTCCCTTTTCCCTCTCCTATTTTTCTACTATTTTCTTTTGTATTTTTGTATTTTATACTATAAACCAATAAAAAAGGTTTGTGAAGGTTCAATGGAAATGTGAGGTCTGAGATAAATTTTAAAGATGCAAGAAACTGTAGGCATTATACTGTATGTCTTCTGAATCGTTATAAGAATACCAGAATGTGTTGTGTGTCTAGGAATCATACAATTAGAAAGCCAACACTGAACATAAATATCCATTTCTAAACATAATGATGACCAAATTGTAAAGGAAACTTTATGACTTCCACCTCTGCTCTTTTGTGTCTGCATCATGACATCACAACATATTTCATCACTTACCCCCTCCATGATCTCTCTCTCGGGGGAAAAAAAACCTATAATGTGGGGGAAAGCCATGGAAAGCTTTCAATATAAAGAAAATATAAGCTCATTTATTCAATGTACCATATTTTACTTATTATTTTAACACAAATCCTAACAGCTCCGGGGAAACTTTTCTCCTCCAGCCAGGTACCTTTTGAATCATCATTGCCATCCTTCAGAAACAGAGACAATGCAATTCTTGTCTCTAAAGGCATGACATAGCCAGAACATTTTAAATACAGTGAGAAGATTCCTGATATCTATTATGGCTGCACAGAGGTAGTCACAGTAGCTAAAACTTCAGGCACAGCTTGATGTCCCTCCTGTGACCTCAGCACATGTTCTCTGCTTTCACCTGGCCTTAGGGTTCAAAATTGTTCCCTTTGGGATTAGTAATAAGAGGAAAACAAGGAATGGCAGCCATTGCTCCAGGATTCAAATCTCACCCTGCAGCAGTAGCTGTGACATCTTCTTTTCAAATCCTGCTTATGATTCGAAAACATCAGCAAACATCAGCAAATCCCAAAAGAGAACTAGGCTGAGATGTCCTTTTCAGCAGGCAGTCTTGGGGACAAGTAGTAAATTCTGGCTTTGAGCAAGCCACTTCTTTCTCCAGTTTCAAGGATGAATCTCTACTAACAAGCCCATATAGTGGATTTTAAAAAAATAAAAAAAACAGGTATCATATGCCTCTGAAAAAACCAGCATCATTACAAAGCTGACCTTGTATATGATCTTGAGGAAGCAAATAATCCTACCATTGAAGCTTAAGTAAGTTATTGTGGGTCAATGCCATCAGAAGGCCTGCTTTTTATCCATGGATTTATCGCTAGGGCTATTCTCTAGTTCAGTTCTGTATAAGAAACTACGCAGGAAAGAATCTTTCATTGCAGAATATTTCATAGTTTGGACAGGTTTTTTAGATGGAATTATGCTAGCAAGTAGATGGGGACTGAGAAAACAAAATCTATATTTTTCTCCTGTTTCCTTAACAGAGACATGGGGTGGAGAATGTCAAACAAAGTAAGACCATGTATCCTAACAACATAAACAAAGTTCTATAATCTTGCATTAAAATAGTACAGACTTTATTACACTATAGATAATATTGCATAAAAGGGACAGATACCACAGTCAAGGAGGTAGGGACCACAATGGCAGCAATAATTCCTAAAAGACTTCACTAAAGATCTCCACTGAAAATACAACTAATTAAAGTGACTGCTTAAAAATGTGTAAAAAAAAAAAGACCTTGAAAACACAAAGTGGAAAAGTATTTTCATAATCTGGAAACCACAATAATAAAAAAGCCTTCTGCTTTATCCTATCAAAATGAAACTGCGCTTGACTTGTGAGACTTTACTGTTCAGTATTACATGTTTACTATCTGAAGTGCTGAACAATATGTCAGAGTATTATTTTAGCACTGGAGCACTGAAGCAAAGCCATTGAATAATTAGGTTCAAGGTCAAAGCATCAACTGAGATCAGTTATTTTTCACTCCAAGTTGCATTCAGAAATGAAGAACACCATGGCAAGCATCAGTTTGCTCACTGAAGCAATCAGGCTGTTTAGCTGTGGAAGATTATTATTTCCCTCAAGTGTTAAGGTTATCTAACCATCCATTTGTATACCACACATTAATTATACTATCTGGCCATTTAACAACCTGCTTGTCAGAACATACATTTTAAAACAAGCAGTTCCAACTAAAAACAGATTAAAACCATATATTTAAGCTTAACTTTTCAGAATGAAATGTACCAAATCCTTATCTGAATCAGGGAAGCTAAAAGGAGACTTTGTCAAACCCTCAGGGGACTTCTTTTTAAAAGGAAAATTTGCATTTTAACCCTTTCCTTTTAAACACTAATTGAAACCAGAAAAGTTGGGGCTGAGAAAGCTTTTGCATCAGAGACAAATTCCAAATCACACTTGGCCAAATAAAGTATTGTATTCTATTCTATTGTGATTCAAACCTAAGTAGAAATCATGGTAGATCTAAATATTACACTAAGCCATTATTTCTACCCTGGCATGTTGAACTAACAAGAATAGAATGGTTCATTAAATCAAGTTTACTAAGTTGAATTTACACAACACCTTCAGTTAAATCTACAGAAATGACATTATAATTCATTTATAATATTTGTATTTGTTGAAGGAGAAGGTAAATGTGTTTAGGTACAGATCGGTTGGGACAAGATGAAGAAATTAGTCCCTGGTCAGCAAGTGATCAGTGACTATTTCTGTGCTCTATTATTGACTAGAGTGGGCACAGCCAGGCTGGCTGATAGGTCTCTTCAGACTTTACAAATTTAGTAATATATAAACATGTCCATGGTCCAGACAGCCCAGCCAGAATCTGGGTTAAGTGCATTTTAAACTGCATTCAGAATGGCTGAGGAAACAGGAAGGCTGATCATCTGAAAATGTACAATGTTCCATTTTCAAGCACGCTGACAGCAAATGCATTGATAATCGTGGTACATTTTTTTGAATTTAACCTTATAGGTAATGCATTTCATTTTATAAAACAAGACAAAATATAAAGTCACAAATTTGATCTACAATTCCATATGGCCATGTTTTGTGAGCATATGCTCCGAATACCTGTAAACCTGATCCTACTCTGCAAAACAACACTGACCATAAATTCTGAATCTAAGTCTAAATTACAAATATAATACAGAGCATGGGTGTCTAATTTTCATTTGCCTGGGTTCCACTGAGTGAAGAGACGTTGTCTTGGGCTGCATATAACTGATATAAAATAGTTAATGTATATAAATCACATAATAATGTTTAAAAGTTCCTATCTTGTGGGGCTGCATTAATAACTTGTCTAAGGCTGCATGAAGTCCATGGGTTGTGGATTGGACATGACTCATATAAAGAGTCATGTATTGCTAGCAAAATTTTGAGGTCACCCAAATCAATTCTTTCTCATCCCTTTATTTGGGAAAAGGCAGCCTATGAGTAACAACATTTGATGTAACTATAGATATAGAGTGTGATAACAGATCACCAGCAAAATTGGTATTCTGTCTTTCTCAGCAATCGCGGCATATTATCCCATTATTTTTTACATGACCATATGTTGTATTGTTTTATTGTCTGTACATTTTCTTGTTTGTAGGCTGTTTTTTAGCGGCTGGCCTTTGGCTGCAACAATGAACACATGCATTAATCAGATGTTTTATGAGAAACGAATCATTTACACTTTAATTAACATGGAGTCAACAGAGTGAAGTAATCATACTTCTTGGACTACAGCATGTACTAAGAAATAAAAATTATCCTTCTTGAAACACATTTTTTCTATATGTTGAATGCTTTCTATTTAAACAAAATTTTTAGAAAGGCATCAGAAATCCTCTCTGAGGATTTCACATGATTCTTCATCCTTTTGGAACATTGTAGCTGATTTCGTGGAATCGTAGCAACCACCTACATTTTAATAGCTTATGGATAGATGTCTAGGCCTGAAAAGTAATAGCAATTAAAATATTTCCTCAGGTTGGTTGTTGTGCAATAATCCACTGCATTCACATTTTACTGTCAACATTTTTAATATCTCAAGTACAAAACTGTGGTATTAGAATGAATTATGTAGTGGTGTGATGAAAAAAATCTGAATTTATCATTAAACTGAAAGTACTGAACTGAAAGTAAAATTTAATGGGAGAAGATATATTTACATTTTAAAAAATTAATATTTTTTAAAAAGTCTGATTTAATTATTTTTCCCCTACTCTTATACTTTACAAGTATTTTAATATGTTTATTCAGTTTTTAAAAAGTGGCAAAATCATTTATTTGTTGTAAATCAGGTGTTTTTAGACTGGTTAAAACTTTTAAATGTTTAATTGTTTTAAAATGATTTCCCAACCAGAATAGCTAGACACCAACAAAGGGAAAAACAAACTAGAATCAGAACAGCTTAATTTTCCATAGTAATGCTTATTACTATTTTAAAGAAAAAAACTACACAGAAGTGCTTTTGTCAGAAAAATATATACATACTTTTCTTTTATGAAATTATTATAGATTTCAAAACAGGTTTTTTCCCCCCAAATTTATGTTAGTCCATCTCTAGGGACAACATCTGGATGAAGTGTGAGATCATCTATTTCAACTTATGATTACTTCTGCTCATCTGCCAGTTTTAGAATAAAATTTCAGACTTATACAATCCTTGGGGACTGCAGACTGATATAATACAGCCTACTAAAAGTGTTCAGTAGGGATACATATTTACTCCATCATTACTGAACCTTTACTTTCATTGGTAGATTGCCTTGTTAGAGTGGAATTTCATTCTCTCAAATTAGCTGCCAGACACATTTCTCTCCTAATTTATGCTGATAATGCAGTAGACATGTCTGGAACTCTTATAGAAATGAGAGGAACATGTAGATTCTTGGCTTCTCACTGAAAACAGGAATCCCTGTCCATTAATTAAAGAAACTGGTGGGACTTGCCAAAAAGGTTTCAAATTATAAGCAGCAAACTTTATAGATCTGTGTCTTTTTTTCTGGATCCTGTTTAGCTGAAGTCTCTACAGGGTTGCAGTGATTGCATTGCAATCTATATATTTAAGAAGAAACTAGTTCTGTTCCTTGCTTCCTCATTATCCGAATAGGTTTCTATGTGAACAAGATGCCTTCTGCAGTAAGGAACTCTCTATGTTCTAAAAAGACTCTTCAGAGATTTAGATTCTTGAAAAATAGATGGCTCTGCAGTCTAACAATGAAATAAAATATAGGCCCCTGAGCTAGTGTGCTCACCCTTGAACTTCTTCCATTGAATTGGAGCTGTATGGATTTTAAATGCCTCAGTGCAGTCTAAGAAAATGTGCAATTTGTTGCCACTTTGAAGGTTGCTAATATCATGTGCCGATGATCTCTGTAAATTGTGCAGTGATGCCTAATCCAAAGTTTGTAACCAAATGTGTAACCAACCAAATAACATTAAAGAAGATGCCAAAACATCAATATTACAAGGAAGGTTTATTAAACTAGTCCCTGTTCTTAAAGCTCCTGGTGTTCCCTTCCTATTTAGTATTAGTAATGACAGAGCTCCATGGGTTGTTTGTTTGTTTGCTTGCTTGCTTGTTTATTATTTCCTGCCTTCATTACAAATAACTCAGAGCAGTGAACATATCCAACAGCAAACATATCCAACATATCCTGCTCCTCCTATTATCCACAGTAACCCTGCAAGATTAGTTGGGCTGAGAGAGAGAGTGACTATCCCAAGGCCACCCAACTGGCTTTCAGGGTAAGGTGGGACTAGAACTCACAGTCTCCTGGTTTCTAGTATGGTGCTTTAACCACTAGATCACTATTCCTCATGCTGGCTGAGGAATTGTTGAAGTCCACAAGTCTTAAAGTTGCCAAGATTGGAAATCCCTGCACCAGGGGTGAAATGCTCCCGGATTAGATGGGATTGCGCAATCTGGTAGCGATGGCAGCTGCTGGTTCAGAGGACCGGTAGCAAAAATCCCTGGTCCCACACCCCCTGCCTCTGCTGAGTCGCACCATCTGCAGAGGTTGTTTTTTTTTTTACTTTTAAAAGCCGGTTTTGCTTCAGCCAAAACAGGCCTTTAAAAGTCAAAAACGGCAGAACCTTACTTGTACTCTTACTTGTAGAAAACATGTTTTCTACAAGTAAGAGTAGAGATTCTAAGGCACTTACCTGATTACTGATGAATGCATGGCCACAGCCTGAAAGCAGTTTCAGTTTCAGCCAGACAGAATCAATCGCTCAGCTAATCTATTTCCTCGGTGATCAACTGGCTGGCTTTGTTGGCTGAGGAACTCTGGGATTTGAAGTCCACAATAAAATAAAATAAAATAAAATAATAAAATAAAATATTTGTGCAGCTTTCTGAGATTTGGTGTGTTTCTGTAGTATTTCACTGTGTGTGTGTGTGTGTGTGTTAGTTATGTGTGTGTAAAGTGTGAAAGTTGGCTTTTGAGCTTTTTGTGGCTGTGTGAAGTGTGAAGTGCAGCTGCTTTTACATTGTGTGTGAGTCAGTTGTGTTGTGTTGTGTGTGTGTAAAGTGTGAAAGTTGGTTTTTGGTACCTCTTATTGTTTTTTTATACTTTGTTTATTATTTTTATTATTTATTGTTATTGGCCACGCCCACCAATTAAGCCACGCCCACAGAACCGGTAGGGAAAATTTTTAGATTTCACCCCTGCCCTGCACTAAATCAATATGACACACAAGGGAATTGCTCTTTTAAAATAAAGCTAATATCCCCTTTCGTACTCTCCCAACTGATGGGATGTTTGTCTGGGCTTGAGGAAAATTAACTAAGAAAAGATTACTATGTGTGTTTACAAACTTAGAAGAAGGAAAGGATACCAAGGTAATCGACAGGGAAAATCCCATCCCAAGATGCACAATAGCATGGATGATTAACTTATTCAGGTCAGGATGAGACATTGTTAATTTGCACCTTGAATTTGTTTGGCCTGTGATATGCCATAAAGAAAAGCTGCAAAGGAGAGACATGTTGTCCAAACAATCTTCCTGACATTGATTTACAAATGGCATTGTCAGCTTTGGAAGCCACCTTAAGCACTGGAAACTTCCACGCTGCCACCTTCTTGTATATGGGAAAGAAGGAGAGGGGATTTAGTAGAGAATGTAGTTAGACAAAATAGCATTCTTCTTTTTGATCAAGGTCATGTCAGTCCTGCATCTGGAGAAGGAGTGGTTGGAGTGATGTCTCGAGATGGGAAAGATGGTGATTGGACCATGTGATGGACTGATGGGTGCAGGGGATGGATTTGGGGGTTTTGATTTACTGAGGGAAACCAGGAACTCTCAGATTCAGGTTCTCCCAGATGTGCCAGTATACCTACCCTAATAAATGGAAGAAAATGCCTGTCTCAGAGTTATTAATTGGAGTTGGGTTTTTCTTGAACGCTGACAGGCAAAAGAAAAGGTAATGTCAATACATACATGTGGATGTGCACCCACCCCCAAACAATAATAATTCACTATATTTGCATACTGTCCAATTCCCAGTGACTTTCTGGCAGTATGCAAGAGTTTTTATTAGTTTTCACAAAGTTGCCACTATATGTCATTTTTGATAAAAGTGATGGGGAATTGCTAAATGCTAAACTGTGGTTTCCATCATCTGTTATCTTCTACCAAGGTGGTGGAGGCTGCTGGCAGCAATTCTTGTTCAACCATCGCAATAGCACTTAGACTTATATGCTGCTCCATTATGCTTTACATCATTCTCTGAGCAGTTTACAAATGTTAGCATATTGCCCCCAGCAATCTACGTTCTCATTTTACCAATCTTGGTAGGATGGAAGGCTGTGTCAGCCTTGAGCCGGTCAGAATCAAACTCCTGGCAGTGGGGCAGAGTTAGCCTGCAATACTGCAATCTAACCACTGTGCCACCATGGCTGTTACATGGTGGGATCCCTGGTGGGATTTCAAACAGCATTTGGAAAGCTGATCATTTTGTTGCTCTGATCAACCAAAAGCATGTATATTACAATGCCATCTTAAATAGATGTACTTAGAAATAAATTCCGCTGAATATAATTGCATTTACTTCTAAAGCCAACCCAATTGATTTTATTCTGTATATTTTAATACGATGCACTCTCATATGTTCATATAGATAAATGTCTGATTAAAAATGGATTCAACATCATGAAAGTCTATAGCTGGAATCCTATGTATATAAATTTACTCGTGAATTATATTATTAGTCTGGGCTGTACAGATAACACTTCTTGGAACAGGCTACATTTATTAGAACAACTCATGGGTTTTCAGACATGATAAATAAAGTTTTAGAAAATTTCAACTTTTGGTGTTATATACTATTCTTATCCTCATCTGTAAATCAAATTTAAGTGTCAGTAATCTTTAAACCATGTCAACTTATTTACTGCAATAAACTGACTTTCTCAGTAACAATTTTAGTGTGATGGATAAAAGCTGATCAGGGTCATTCACTGATAAATGTATTTTGGAGGATTTTCTCTTTTAATCCTAGTCTGAATTTTTATCCATAAAAACATGCCGTTGCGCACATTGCACACACACAATTGTACAACTTCTTTGGATTTCAATTTCTTACTTTTTCTCCTTGCTGAACTATTTGGGATCTTTTCATTTAAAATTCAACTTTACACCTGCAAAACCCTTTATTGCTAAATTCAAATAAAGATTCTTTTTCTTAGTCAAGAAAAAAGGAAGTGGAGATGATAGAAAAGCTTACCTTGTTTCTTTCATTATTAAAAAAAAGATGAAAAACCAATGGTTGTTATTGCCTATTTGTACACATGCCTGAAACATAGCAAAAATCAAAACATTTCACTACCTTTGTCTCTGCCGTTGCATTCAGCTACAATTAGCAAATTAGTAGAAAAAGCACCCAAAGAATTGATACAGAAATATCATATTTAGGATAATATCACAGCAATAATAGTATTTTGTGATAATATATCTTTGTACAGAAGAAACTGTTAATATTTCATGTAAAAATGGAAGTTATTCATGTTAAATTTATCCATAAACTTTTTTTTTTTTTGGAACACTGGAGGCTTTGCAACAATTCTCCTATTCATCAAACTACAAATAGGTTGAAAGAATGCTTACTGGATAATTAGAAGAACACCAAAACACTTTGATGCTAGCCAGCTTATTGTCCAGCATTCTATTTTCTTCCAATTTAAATGTAGCCTATGGTAAAATAGAAAATCACAATTTTCACCGAGCTGAATAACAAACCATATCTCTGGAATATAATGAAACTATTAAGGAAAAGGTCAGCAACCTCTTACAGCCCTGCTCTCTCCACAAAACATTTGGACATTTTGTGAAGGCCCCAGATCTCTAACATCACCACCCTGAGCATTTGTAAACACTTGAGGGTGAATGCCAACTCTCATGAAAAATCTCATGAGGTAAAAGGATCGTTTTCAAAAGATAAAAGAGAATGAGTGTATTACTGATATCTGAGAAATCAAAGAAAGAAAAACTGAAATCAGGATGAAAAGGAACGCTTATTTTGTAAATTGTCTGTCTCTAAAATGGCATTCTAGTAGCACCCAACCTCCAGAACAGTTTGATGATATGACCAGAAAACAGAGCAAGCTTTCTATTATTACACTGAAGTAATTTGTTTGCTTTTGGCTTAGTCTATTTTGTGAATTCATCCTTTGTGATTCATAAACTGTGTTTGATGACTCTGAGATCAACCAGCCACTCTCATCTACTCAACACTTTGCACATCATGGTGCTACTAAGCAAATCACACCATCTGGCTCCACATGACATATGCGCCATTGATTTCATTGCTTTTTTATTTCAGTGAAATCATTTTTGATCGTGCAGAATTTCATCCATGCTACAAAGAGTCTATCCTTGAGAAAGATGGGTGGTTCAAACATGTGACAAATAAGTTAAAAACTAATATTAAAACGAAACGATATACCAGTTTTAGCAAGAAGCCCCACTTCTACTTATTTATTTATTATAACTTCTTTATGCTGCTTCTGTTGAACAAATCTATAGTAAAGTATAGATTAAAAAATATAATAAAATATCAAAAAATGCATCTCCATTGGCTAAGTATAATAATCAAGTAAAAAAAATGTTGGTCAAGACCTGGTGAAATCCAGCAGGTTCTGTAAAACCGGTAGTGGAAATTTTGAGTAGTTCAGAGAACTGGCAAATATCACCTCTGGCTGGCTGCAGAGTGGGGTGGGAATGGAGATTTTGCAATATCCTTCCCCTGCCACACCCACCAAGCCACGCCCACAGAACTGGTAGGGAAAATTTTGGATTCCATCCCTGGTCAAGACTTATAATTTGAATTGAGGGTTAAACTCAGTGTTGTGGTCCATCAGCGGCCTACGGAGCTGGCAATGGAGTCAGACAGTGATAAGACTGAGGTGAGGCCAGGGCCATCGGGAAGTGAGGTGCGGACTTCAGAGCCTCCAGAGACTGATAGTAGTGAGACAGAGGAACAGGAGGAGCCTGTTCCTAATGCACGCTTGAGAAGAGCTGCCAAAAGGCAAGAGCAGCTTTGGCAGAGAGGACAACTCGAGAATAGGGCCAAGAGATGATTAGCCCCTCCCATAAAGCTTAAAACAAGACCAGGACCGATGTTTCAGCTTGCTGGAAAACAACGTGGTAGCTGTGTCCTCTGCTTCGTGTACGTCCTTATTTTTTTTGGCTTCTGGACATTTGCCAGGAAGGGCCTTTGGCAGTTTGCCTAATTCAACTAAGGTTTGTGAAATAACTGAAGAATATGTGTTTGGGAGGCATTTGTTTTACTTTGATATGAACGACACTGGGAATGAGGTAATTCCCAGCTGTTTGAATAAAGTTTCTTTTTCCATGGACTAAGTTTATTACTACCTACTTGGGCCTGGGTCACAACCGTCAGTTTAACAAATTAATAAAGCATTTCTATACAGTATGTCATCTTGAGAATCAACTGATACAAAAAATACATATTGTAATGTATCTAATTTAGATTTGGATTTAGCAGCAAATGGGGGGAAATGGCTGGCATGGGAGGGGGGGAAGATGATGCTACTGTAGACAATTCACATATTACCTAAATTATGGCTTTGACAGAGAAGATAGAGATTAGGTTTAAGGTTTTATGTCTATTTAAAACTGAATCAACATATGTCACACTTCAGATAAATGAATAATTCAGACTATAAGATGACCTCCATAAACAGAAAAGCATCAGATCTCTGAAACAACTCATTAGGAATCAATAAATAAAACCAGAATGAGTCACATCACCTTGATAAAGAAAGACACAGCAGATGCTGATTTGCGTTTCTTTTCACTTTTGTATCTAATTGTAACAATAAGTTTACACATAATTAAGTTCCTAATGCCTGTGGGCAAGAAAGAGAATGAATTAAACTGCAACTAATCTTCCTTTCCATTCTTCTCAAATAATAATAAAAATAATCATAGTGATAATAATTGCCATTGAGGTCTATGATGTGCAGTGCAAATATAGGCTATCAGCAATCTGGTATTTCTAACAAGGAAAGCATTCCTGGGAAGCCCCCCATGAGCCAGACTCATTATGGCTTTGCTATTTGCAACTCTAGAAAGTGGTTAAGGCACTGTCAGCATTTTTTTTTCATATAACCTCCTCCTTGAGGTTGTTTAGAACTCAGCAATAAAAAAAGCACACATGTCAGGAGAAAAAAAAACCCGCAAACAAGATCCTGGGTATTGTTATTAAAATAAGCATGACAACTTAGAAAACTTCTCTTTTTCTCTTTGTTTCTTTGTTGCCTTACAAAAACTAAAAACTTGCTATAAGTGTTGCTTTGACACTCCATTCATTCTATTTAGCAATGAGCAAGAAAGTCTTGGAAAAAAGGACGCTTCTTAGAAAGAGTGAGCCAGGAATACTAAAAAACAAACAAAAAAACCCAACCTTTATCACTACTAACAATAAAACTCAGGTGCCAGGATTATAAACATGGTTATATTTCAGTTCAGTGGATTAATTGATTGATTACGTGCCACTAAGTCAGGGTTGACTTTTAGCCAACCATATAGATTGATTTTCTCCAGCATGATCTACCTCCAATATGCTCTTTCAAATAGTCCATTGTTACTGCAACAGAATACCCAACTTGCTTCCAGCCATCATCTTTTTTCTTTTTTCTTTTCTTCCACTTTTCCCTACCATATAAAATTTTCAAGACAGGTGCTCTTCCTATCTGTCTAAAATCTGTCTATGATCCAGTTGTTTATTTTCTTGGTTATCCAGGCTTACTCAACAACTTTTCTCTAACAGTTGGAAAAGTGACAAGAAATGTATTGCTAAGTTCAAGCCCAAGCTTTAAAGCACCAATACTCTTCCTATGAAGCTTCTTCAAAGTCCAATATTTGCTTCCATAGAATATCACAGGGAAAATCATTGTCCGTATGATAGTAATCTTACTTGGTACAAGTACATCATGGCTTATGAATATCCTTTCCAGCATTACACAAATTTTGAAACCACAGTTGTTGTCTTCCAGTGTAGCTTTGATATACAGAAAAGTATGGCTTTATTTATTTATTTATTTATTTATTTATTTATTTATTTATTTATTTAAACTTTTATACCGCCCTTCTCCCGAAGGACTCAGGGCGGTGTACAGCCTACATTAAAACAATTAATATACATACTAAAATAACAATTAAAAAACTTATTCAATAAAGGCCGAAATTAAAACCGTCCAATTGACCATATAAAATACCCAATAAAATATTAAAATTGAAAAAAAAATTTAAATTTAAAAATTTAAAAATCAGGCCAGTCCCGCTTGGATAAATAAATAAGTTTTCAGTTCCCGGCGAAAGGTCCGAAGGTCGGGCAATTGGCGTAAACCGGGGGGAAGTTCGTTCCAGAGAGTAGGTGCTCCCACAGAGAAGGCCCTTCCCCTGGGGGCCGCCAGCCGACACTGCTTGGCAGACGGCACCCTGAGAAGACCCTCTCTGTGAGAGCGCACGGGTCGGTGGGAGGCATGAGGTAACAGCAGGCGGTCCCGTAAGTACCCGGGCCCTAAGCCATGGAGCGCTTTAAAGGTGGTAACCAAAACCTTGAAGCGCACTCGAAAGACCAGAGGTAGCCAGTGCAGACTGCGCAGGAGTGGTGTTACTCGGGAGCAACATGGTGCTCCCTCAATCACCCGCGCAGCTGCTTTAAAATAGGAAGAAACATGTTGAATAAATAAGGGGACAATAGGCAGTCTAGTCTTATTCCTCTGGCAACCCAGGGCCAGTCTGTTTTACCATGTTCCATCTAGACACGACCTGGGCATTTTATGCTCACATTTGGCCCTTTGGCTGTCCCTGTATGGCCCATGTGAGATAATCAAAAATTAGAAATCAAATGTAAATAAATGTATGTCATGGACAGAATACAACTGCATTGCTTTTATTCTGAAGGCAGCTGCTGGGTGTTTTTTTTTTTTAAAAAAATATGTATCTATGTGTGGGTGTACCTATGCACTTTCACTGTCTGATTGATTTGGCCATCCCCAACACTCTCAGTTTGTCATGGGAAACAAATTGGGGAAATTAATTGCCCACCTCCAATCTAGACTATGGCTTCCTTACCCAGGTATAGATTTCACATGAGGACAGGGACATGTTTCTATGATTCCCATTTTCCTAAGCAGATTCCATAGATTGGCATGGTCATTACAATAAAAAGCTTTTCAATGGAACACAGATTTATTTCTTTTTGGTATTTTTTCCCCTTTCTTGATTATCCAGCATATACCCACAATAATTTATCATGTTTCTTGGGCTTTTCTAAAATAAGCTTGAACTTGCAGTATTTCCTTTTCCATAAAAAGCTCTAATTTTCATTGGAGGATTCTAAGAATTATTTTGCTGGCATATAAAATTAAGGGTGTTGTATGATATTTTGCATACCCTATTAAGTCTCCTTTGTCAGATAAGATTACTCTGTTTCAATGCATTTGCTATTTGCTGGTTTCGTTTAGTTAAAAAATCTTTACTAATTCTCTCTCTCCCTCCCTCCCTCCCTCCCCCCCCCTCTTCCATATTTTTGTAGATATTCCTTTACATCCTGTAGCTTTCTCTTTTGGTAATGACTGAAGTGCTGATTAACTTCACCTTCTAGTACTGGAAGTTCTTGTAACTAGGTAATACCTACTAAGATATCTTGGATGTTGACATCTCTACTAATCAGAATTTCAATATACTCCTATCATTTTATCTTCTTTGAATAAATTACCATCTATCCATTGAATCTGAGGCTGAGACAGCACTATGAAATTCTTTATAAAGTTTCTTTCTGAAATCTTTGCCTTTCTTGAATTTGGGTCTTTTTGTAAATTTCCACTATTTATTCCAACATCTAGTTTGTTTTGTTTTGTTTTTGATCTGTGGAAGATTCCTTTCACATTCAACCTTAAAAATGTCTCTAATTTCATTTCACAGCCTCTCTGAACTTATCCATGAGATTCAGAACTTCAAAGCAATTCCTGGGTGTTCTCCTTGAAAATGTGAGCATGTATTTAAGATTAGATGATGGAAAGTGATTGTCTTTCTTCTCTGTTCTCTGTAGCTTGCCTTGAGAATGGCACATGAGTAGCTGTGCCCTATTCTACAGTCATCTCAACCATGCTTTAGCTGTCCTGCTGTGCTGCCTTATTGTGAGGCAATGATGTGTTTGAAGAATGAGTAAAGAACTCGGACAACATATGCCTAGAAGATATCATCTCAGCAGGATCACTCAATTCAGGAAGGCCATCCCAGCTGCCCATCTAAAGCAAGTTGAAACCTAAATTAGACGGCACTGATACAGAAAGGTACTGGAGGCTGATGATCACTTTAGCAACAGTATCATTTCATACTGTATAAAAAAAGGTGATGATAAATCACTTTTTTAACCAGAATACACATGGTAAAGAAAACCACATGGATAGACAATATAAAAAGATCAGTGAAAGTCCTATGCAAATCACATCAGACTTCATTTAATGTCCGTCCATGCAATGATGTTGATGATATTGAGGTATGTTTTAAAAAAAAAAACTTTTCCTCAGACTTCGTCTAAAGAGACAGTCAGTTGGAACAATACTTCAGAAATTGATGAAGAGGTTTTGCTTTTTATAAATCTTCATCAGTTTCCAAAGTACTATGATTTATTGTTTATTTAAATAGCCATCAATTTCCAAAGTATTGTAATTTATTGTATCATTGTTTTGTCAGGCACTCACATTTCTACTCTATTTATTGGGGATGTTCTTTCCCAATAGAATTGCAACTAATTTAATCCAGACTACACATCTCAGAAATAATGATTCATCATTAGTTTTAGAATCAATTTTTAGAATCTTTCTTAGAATCAATCCCAGGACAGAATTTCATTGGTGCAATTTACATTTACTGTACTTCTAAACTTTTCATGCTGGTTTCTGTTAAATCATTCTGCTGTGAATCACCTTTAACTTGGCACAGATCCTAAATACATATATTCTTCTCTTGTTAGATAATAAAAGGAAGGCCCTGTCAGTTTCCCAGCAAATGCTGCAGAATTTGAAAAAAATCATAAAATACAACTCTAATACTTTTATTTTTAACTTTTTTTCCGTCTTTCAGCCTCTCCGCTTAGCAGAAATCTGTATGTACTTTTATTTACATTCCATGATATTTGATAAATTAGTAGAGAAACTCTGAGAAAAAAGACTAAGTGGGTACATTTAATAACAGGAAACATACAGCCAAAGGCACTGCATTCTGACTTACTTTATAATAGATGTCTAGGAGCTCACATTCTTTTCTTAGAAACTTTAATTAGATCTTTTACCCTTTATCTGATTTATGGTTCTGGTAGCTATGAAATTCTCATTAGGTGGGAAAGGATGTTGACACAGATTCTAATACATACCACAGTGACCACAATTCAGATACCAACCAACCTATACTTTGACTGATGTGTATAAGATATTGATATCAAATTTTCTAAAAAGCAACCAATTGATAAGGTAAAGGTAAAGGTTCCCCTCACACATATTTTCTAGTTGTTCCCAACTCTAGGGGGTGGTGCTCATCTCCATTTCAAAGCCAAAGAGCCAGCACTGTCCGAAGACATCTCTGTGGTCATGTGGCCGGCATGACTAAACGCCAAAGGCACATGGAACACTGTTACCTTCCCACCAAAGGTGGTCCCTATTTTTCTACTTGCATTTTTACATCCTTTTGAACTGCTAGGTTGGCAGAAGCTGGGATAAGTAATGGGAGCTCACTCCATTAAGCAGCACTAGGGATTCAAACTGCCGAACTGCAGACTTTTCGATTGACAAGCTCAGTATCTTAGCCACTGAGCCACAGCATCCTTTAAGACTTTAAGAGAACTAATTTCTTTAAGACTTTAAAGACATCCTTTAAGACTTTAAGAGAGCTAATTTCGATAAACTTAGAGAGACCTTGAGAAGGATTCCATGGATGAGAATCCTCAAGGGGAAAACAATTCAAGAAGTTTGGGAAATTTTGAAAAGTGAAATTATAAAAGCGCAGTCTAGCACAATACCAATGAAGAAGAAAAATAATAGATCTCAAAAGAAACAAGCATGGATGCATAATGTTGTGTCCCACTTCTCCGCTGACGGCCAGGTCAGGGAAATCCGAATCAGGTGTGCCTCTGCAGCTCTGCCAAAGTCCTAGCAAAGTCCTCAGGCAGGCAGGAGACCAGAAAGTGACTTCAGCAAGATATGTTTAGACTTTGCCTGACTCAGAGACTGCCAGAAAGCAGATCCTTTATATAGGCCATGGGGTGTGGCTCCATGACTCAGCACTTATCCAGGCCTGCCCCTCCCTTCCTTCTGACGCCGCCGCCTATCAATTCTTCTGAAGCGAGGGTCACTCCAATCGGCAGCTGTTGGTAATAGACCTTCCTCAGGCTCACATGCTGTGGAGGAGGGAGAGGGGTCTAGTTGCTCCGTTTGCCTGGGCATGGAGCCAGAGCTGGGGGCTGGAGATACTTGCTCTTCTTCAGCCTGTCTGGGCATGGAGCCAGGGCTGGGGCCGGGAGATGCCCCCTCCTCAGCCTGTCTGGGCATGGAGCCAGGGCTGGGGCCGGGAGGCATGCTAGGACATTCTTCAGCATTCGGAAGCAGATAAGCAGACCCCGGCTGTGGTGGTGAGATTGGACGAGACACAACACATAAAGAACTATCTGAAAAATTGAAAGACAAAAAGAACAAGTATAAAAAGTGGAAAGAGGGGCAAATAACTAAGGCAGAATATCAGCAAATAGCCCGAGCCTGTAAAGATGAAGTGAGGAAAGCTAAGGCTCACAATGAACAAAGGCTAGTGACAAAAGTAAAAAATAACAAAAAAAGCTTCTTCCAACATGTTAAAAACAAGAAAAAAGTCAAGGAAACAATTGGCCCATTGCTGGGAGAAAGTGGCAAGAAGATGACAGGCAACAGGGAGAAAGCAGATCTACTTAACTCATATTTTGCATCTTTCTTTACACAAAAGGAAAAAACAATCCAACCTATCCGAAACAGATTAGAAACACAAGTTAAAATAGGGAAGAAAATGGTAAGTGAACACCTGTCTACCCTAGATGAGTTCAAATCACCAGGACTGGATGGCTCACACCCCAAGGTTCTGAAGGAACTGGCAGACGTGATCTCAGAAGCACTGAACTATATCTTTCAAAGATCCTGGAGCACAGGGGAGCTGCCAGAGGACTGGAAAAGAGCTGATGTAGTTCCCATCTTCAAAAAAGGAAAAAAAACAGATCCAGGAAACTACAGACCTATCAGCCTGACCTCAATACTGATTCTGGAAAAGATAATCAAGCAACGAATCACCGAACACCTAGAAGCAAACAAAGTAATAACCAAAAGCCAACATGGGTTTGTCAAAAACAGATCATGCCAGACTAATCTTATTTCATTCTTTGCCAAAGTGACAAAATTAGTAGACCAGAGGAATGCTGTCGATATAATTTACTTGGACTTCAGTAAAGCATTTGATAAAATAGACCATGACCTACTACCAGATAAAGTAGAAAAATGTGGGTTAGACAGCACCACCACCAGATGGATTCGTAACTGGCTGACCAACCGCACTCAATGTGTAGTCCTCAATGGAACTACATCCACATGGAGGGAAGTATGCAGTGGAGTACCCCAAGGCTCTGTTTTAGGCCCAGTACTCTTCAACATCTTCATCAATGACTTGGACAAGGGGATAAATGGGGAACTCATCAAATTTGCAGATGACACCAAGCTGGCAGGAATAGCCAATACTCCAGAAGATAGGCTCAAGTTACAGAAGGATCTTGACAGATTTGAACATTGGACGCTATCTAACAAAATGAAATTCAACAGTGAAAAAAGTAAGGTTCTACATTTAGGCCAAAAAAACAAAATGCACAGGTACCGTATATGTGGTACCTTGCTCAATAGTAGTACCTGTGAGAGGGATCTTGGAGTGCTAGTGGACAACCATTTAGATATGAGCCAGTAGTGTGCAGAAGCTGCTAAAAAAAGCCAACACAGTTCTGGGCTGCATAAACAGAGGGATAGAATCAAGATCACGTGAAGTGTTAGTGCCACTGTATAATATCTTGGTAAGGCCACACTTGGAATGTTGCATTCAGTTTTGGTCGCCGCGATGTAAAAAAGATGCTGAGACTCTAGAAAGAGTGCAGAGAAGAGCAACAAAGATGATTAGGGGACTGGAGGCTAAAACATATGAAGAACGGTTGCAGGAACTTAGTATGTCTAGTTTAATAAAAAGAAGGACTAGGGGAGACATGATAGCAGTGTTCCAATATCTCAGGGGTTGCCACAAAGAAGAGGGAATTGGGCTGTTCTCCAAAGCACCTGATGGTAGAACAAGAAGCAATGGGTTGAAACTGGTCAAGAAAGAAGCAACTTAGAACTAAGGAGAAATTTCCTGACAGTTAGAACAATTAATAAGTGGAACGACTTGCCTGCAGAAGTTGTGAATGCTCCAACACTGGAAATTTTTAAGAAAATGTTGGATAGCCATTTGTCTGAAATAGTGTAGAGTTTCCTGACTGGGCAGGGGGTTGGACTAGAAGACTTCCAAGGTCCCTTCCAACTCTGTTGTTATTATTATCCCTTTAACCAATTGATGCATCCTGCTAATTATGTTCCTATTCACCATCTCAGCATATCCTGTTGAAAGAAAACTGGATCCAAATCTCACTGTTTGAAGGCTAAAGTTGGGTTGAAATATATAGATCTCTGAGCTGCCTCTTTAGATACTTTTTAGCCCTGTCTCCAAGGTAAAAATGAAACACATTTTGAAACAACCTTCTCTTTTTTTGCATCTATGGTTTCTTGACTCCAAATTGTTTTGCGCCACATTTATATAATTTCATTAGAATCTTTGGGAATTTATTCAGTGCAGTAGAACCAATTTTTGCCCAATTATTTTTCTAACAAAAGGCATATACTTGAAAACATGCAGATGAAGATTTGTACTTTTGGAGAAATGCATATTAAAAATCTTATGAGGGCTAATGTGGATTTTTTTTTTAAAGTCATATTGCTATGTGGAATTGTGGAATAGATGGAATTGTTGTTGAAAAAAAACAAGAATGAGCAAAGTCAAATTTGATCTTTTAAAAACCTGATATATATAATTGTGAGGGAGGCAAAAAGAAGCAGAAGCAAACTTAAATGGAACCCATTCAGTAGTTTGATTAGGATCAGGGCTGACAGATTCAAATCTATCTTCAGCCATGGGAGTGAAAAGGATCGGTTTTGTCCTCTCTCCCTCACTCAGCGTAGCCTCCCTCAGCTTGCCTTTAGAAAAGTCATTAAGATTTGGCTTTTATCCAGACATTTGGGTCTTTTTAAATTTAATTTTATTTGTCGAGTACGTATTAGATAATATATATAAATATAAGCATGACTTAATACATAAAATAAATACAATTAAAGGGAACATTAGGACAGGGACGGTAGGCATGCTGGTACTCTTATGCACGCTCCTTACAGTCCTCTTAGGAATAGGGTGAGGTTAACAGTAGACAGTCTAAGGTTAAAGATTTGGGGATTTTGGGATGAAACCACAGAGTCAGGTAGTGCATTCCAGGCAGTGACCAATCTGTTACTGAAGTCATATTTTCTGCAATCGAATTTGGAGTGGTTCACTTTAAGTTTGTATCTATTGTATGCTCGTGTATTGTTGTGTTGAAGCTGAAGTAGTCATTCACAGGTAGGCATTGTAGCAGATGATTTTATGTTCTATGCTTAGGTCATACCAAAGGCGGTATAGTTCTAAATTTTCTAAGCCCAAAATTTCAAGTGTAGTGGCATAAGGTATTTTGTTGTGAGTGGAGGAGTGGAGGATTATTCTTGTGAAATATTTCTGGACACATTCAATTGTATTAATGTCCTATATGCCGTGTGGGTTCTAGACAGATGAGCTGTATTCGAGAATTGACCTAGCAAATGTTTTGTATGCTCTGGATAATAGTGTAATATTACTGGAGAAGAAACTACATAAGATTAGGTTTACAACCCTTAATGCCTTTTTGGCAATGTTGTTACAGTGGGCTTTGGCACTTAGATCATTTGATATGACTACTCCAAGGTCCTTAACAGAGTGAGGGTCATCTACAAGGTCGTGTCCACTCAGCTTGTTTTTTGTGTTCTGATTCTTTTTGCCAATGTGTAAGACAGAGCATTTGTTGGTTGAGATTTGGAGTTGCCAATTTTTTGACCATTCTAATACAAAGTCAAGGTCTTTTTGAAGGATAGCAGCATTCTTGATGGTGTTAAATAGTTTTACATCATCGGCAAAGAGAACGCAGTTGCTTATAATATGATCACAAAGGTCATTTATGTATAGTATGAAGAGTGTTGGTCCTAGAACGCTGTCTTGGGGGTCACTGCTATTAACAGGTTCAGGATTTGATAGGGAGCTCCCTATTTTGACCACGTGTTGTCTATTTGACAGGAACGCAGTTATCCAATTATGGAAGAGTCTGGAGATGTCATAGGATTTTAGTTTTAGAAATAGTTTGTCATGTACCACTGAATCAAAGGCTTTACAGAAGTCTATGTAAATTGTATCTATTGTTTTGCCCTGACCAAGATTTGTAGTCCATATGTTTTTGCAGTGTAGAAGTTGTAGATTACAGGATATTTTTTTTCTGAAACCAAATTGTTTATTAGAGAGTAGGTTGTTTATTTCTAGGTGGAGGGTAATGGATTGGTTGATGATTGATTCCATGACTTTGCAGGTGATGCAGCATAAAGAGATTGGTCTGTAATTTTTGACTAGGCTGGGGTCTCCCTTTTTGAAGATAGGGATGACCATAGACTGGTAGAGAAATGGTCCTGAAATCCACTTTTGAATTTTTTTGATCTTTGACTGAAATCCACCTTTGGTTATTTGGTTATTTAATTACAATGTTTGGTCATCATTACACACACACTGGGTAGGATTGTTTTATGATTTGGTGTTTTTTGAGGGGATTGGCTTGAATTTACATTCGTCACATTTATTGAATTGAGTAGTGCTATAAGTCCATTAAATAAAATAAAATAAATAAATAGCTTTTGAATAAACAGGATCCACTAGTTTCAAATTCCTAAAATGTGCAACAGTTTCACAGCTTTTCTAGAAATTGTGGTTATTCTGAAATTAATTGCTATTGTTATGAAAATATTACCTAGATGCTCATATTCTATCTTTGCCCAAAATACTAAATTATACAGCATGTTTCAGTGACATCTTACTGCTTTCCCCAGAATTTTTCCTATTGTTTGTGGCAATAGTAAAAACGCCAACAAAAATTATATCAGAGAAACTTGCACCTGCCATAATTAAAAATCCAATTATCTGACTAACATTCTCTGACTAACATACCTATGAAGACTTACAAAGAATCTTCTTATTTTAAATTAAATATAATGCCCCAATAATTTACAATAGAAATTCATCAAGCGTTAGTTACCCATGAAGAGTGACATTGAAACATAATGGTACATCCACAAAGCATAGAAATATTTAGATAGTATCCCAGGCATTTAGACATTATTAGTCAAAGGTCTCTCTGGTAGAGCTTCATAATTTGACACTTTATAGATATACCACTTTAAATGCTTTTATTACTGCATTTGCTTTGGCCGTTTCAAAACTAACTATAACCGAAAATATAGGTTCTCAACAGACATTTGCTTATTCAAATTAAAAGTTAATCTTTAGAGTATTTGTCTTGGGAATAATTGGGTATTTCTTCCTTAGACTTGTATAGATATCTGAGCAACCCCATGCACTTTTATTTACATGCAAATTATTTTCTGAATTGATCTCATTTGTTAATATCAACATATTTTCCAGAGAATAGTTCTAAATGATTATTGTGCAGATAAGTCAATTACATAGAAATCCATGTTCCCTTTCTAATAGATAAGTTCTATTGCAATATGCATAATATATATTAGAACTTTGCAGAGATCTCCTGATCTGCTAAAGGATTAGATCTAGTGTTACAGGAATAATCCAGTTTGGTTTGAAGGTGCTTTAGAAGTTGTTTCCTCCAATTTATTTCTGAAATCTAGAATGCAATTTAAAAAAATAGAGTTATAGGGTTGTTGGGGTTTTTTTTTTAAATGATTCTCTATGCATTGTTTCAAAATTATATTATTTCTGGGGTATATTTCTTTAATTGTGAAAATAATCAAGATCAGTTAACCCATTACAATCCTGTTCACTGCAATCCTGACAGGATTTAACATTTTCTCCCAAGAAACCAACTCCATATACTTAGAATTAGTACAGAAGAATGGCCAAAATAATTAACAGCAACTGTGAAATTGCTGTCAGCCTAACTGTCTAAAAAGTGGAAATATGTTGGTCATTTGCGGAGAGATAAGGGTCGAGCATTATTTTGACTCTTCTGATATTTTTTCTGACAGTTTGAATTCCAGTGTCTTCCTACTGGACCAGAACCTTACATAATTCATTTTGGAGATGTTATGCTTGTTTTGTTTGTTTTCATCCTCAAATTTTTGGCAACAGTTCTATACAGACTACTGCCAGAACATTGTCTAAACTCCTAACAAACCTTTGTGTTTGCAATTTAACTGAAAGTCCACCAATCCTTGTCCCTCTTCAATATTTCTACGAGTTCCATTGCCATCCAGTGAATGCTGCAAAGATTCGTATTCTTAATCCTGGCACTCTTCAAAGACCCTATGGCTGGAATAGCAAATGTAGTTTGATTAGAGATATTACTCTAATATGGGGACAGACCTGTCAATCACTTAATCTAATCCTCTTCTCCTACAGAATTTTTAATAAAGAACATATGAATGATTCCCAATCCACCTTGAAATTCAGGCTACATCTCTATCTGGAATACAACTATACTCTGTATATATACACACTGCAACCCTGATATTGAATTACTTGAATGATAGAATACATATGACCATCAGTTCTTATACTATTGTATAAAATACATGCAAACAAAGCTGTGTCACTAAGGATGAGGATAGCAAAACCAGGTCAATAATAGCCTAGAACTCCATTTCTGAAAATCTATTAATCTCAGTCAAAAGCATATATTTCACTCCAAAATATATCAGCTTAACTTGAATGTTTATACAGATTCTGCCTATTTCTAAAACTGTATGGAGCATCAATCACAGAGTTTATAATGTATCTCACAACATTATTTGACAATAATCTTAAAAATATTTTCACTGAATTTAGCAAATGAGGCCTGAGAATCTCTATGACCCCCTTTTTTTAAAAAAAATAATAATAATAATCCTTATCTTTTCCTAACTGTATTTGCTGCAGACCGCTTCATCAGAAGTACTAATAGTTACTAAACCTAACATACATCCTATTTTTCTACTAAGTATTGTGTTTGACAGATGAAAAATATGCCTCTTTCAGAATATTGTGACAAACAGTTTCAACTTAACATTATGAGGTACATGTTTGGTGAATTTTATCCTTATAAACAGAATTACATCTTTCTTTTGTTATTCAAGCCTTTAAAAGAGAATAAAGTGACAAGACTGATGTGGGAGACTTGTTGCTAGTTTATGCAACGAACGTTTCTTACTAAAATAAAATCATGTTGAGTCTATTTTTCTCTTCTTTGATTCTTCTAGCCCAAACAACAATATAAAAGGTGTTTTAGTTCCAGATAAAAGACTTTCTCAAAAGTAAGGCATCTTCTCCACTTAATGCATACAGCAGCTTTGTACATTTCAGAAATGGTTTGGAAAAATACTCCAGCCAATACATGATCACTTTATTAAAGCAATCATAGTTTCAGTGCAAATGTAGGAAAATGCTGCTTATTTAAGAGTTGTTTTAATGAATTGATTACTTGCAGTATCTGCAGATTCATGCTTCATGCTTTAATTAGTAACAGAGAGGTGACTTGCTCAGAATTTTGTAAGGCCTGAAGAACCTCTTCTAAATTGCTTTCAAAAGGCACACAGTCTTATTGTCTATAATAAACATTTTTAGTGCCAACAGCATGCTCAACATGATCTGCCTGAAATGAACATTCCAGCTGAAATTTGGCACATGAATTCAACAGTTAAAGCAATTGAAAATACTTGCAATTTTGCTTCTACTGGCCTATTGTTCTACACTTATCTTGTATTAGAACCCTTGTAAACTTAACACTTATCCTATATACTAAAAAGAATGCACTTAAGGGTTAGATTTATTAGCCATATGATACTCACTACTGGTATATATATGGAAAGGATATGAAATGCATTGTTTTTGAAACAGCAATACTTTTACCATAACAGAGTTTTTGTATCATCTACCTAAGTCATATTTAGAGCATAGAATAACAGAGTTGGAAGGGACTTCAGAGGTTTTCTAATCCAACCCTTTGCTCGAGGAGGTGACCCTGTGCCATTTCAGACAAACAATTGTCCAGTCTCTTTTTGAAAACCTCCAGTGATGAAGCACCCACAACTTCTTCTTTTTTTGAATTTTTTTAATTTTATATACAAACAAACACACAATACATCAATCATTCCTTCCATGTGACATCTCAGTGTTTTCTCTGTATCTTTGTCTTTTTGTTGTTTCTTCTGTCTTCATTCACACTTAATGTGAATTTCTCCAAAAATACACTATTCTAATTATACCATACTCTTACAGAACTATTAATTTATTTATCTATATCTCTAGAAATTCTAGAAATACAGGAAGAATTCATGCAATTTTTCTGGGAGAAATTATAATAAAGATGGACTTGACTTACGACCACAATTGAGCCCAACTTTACCTTTTTTTTGCCACAGCTGTTAAGTGAATCACTCAGGTTGCTGAGTGAATCACATGTTTGTTAAGCATTCTCCACTGATTTTGCTTATTGGAAACTGATTGGGGAAACTGGAAATAGTGATCACATTACCCCAGATGTCGCAAGCATCATATATTCATACCAGTTTTCAAGAGTTCAAACTTTAATCACTTGGACATGGAGAAGTTGCAATGGTTATAAGTTCAAGGACTGGTCATAAGTCTCTTTTCTCAGTGCTGTTGCAACTTCCAATGGCCAAATGGTTGCAAGTTGAGGACTAACTGTGCTTATTGTGGAAAGTATGAGGCAATCCTAGATGGATTTCAAGATAGATCAAGCACGCTTTTGAAGATTAAAAGCATTGAACAGGACACAATATATAAGTAGTAGGCTTCATATTGATCTTGTTGTATGACAACACTTAATCTTTGGAACTTTGTAACCCTAGCCTTATGCAGCACCTATTCATTCTCATTCAGTGAACATGATTTAAGCAGGATAAATAGCATTTAGGTTGGAAAAACTTTTTCAGGACTAGCCTTTGCTAACATATACACACTTCCCTTCTGTCTCTAATTTTTCATATGAAACTTGATGATTAAACAATTTTATAACTAGCCTACTTGGTTTATTATTTTATTTACTTAAATGCAACCATATGGCGATCAGATCTCAATTGGAGTTGAGTTTGCAGACATTGGGAATTGGGAAGCCTAATTCTTGTTCCTAGCACCTTATGCCCATTTGCTAAAAGAAAACATTATTTAAAATTCCCAAATGAAAACAGTTGCAACTCCAATGACAGGTGACTGATGTCTTGAGAAACATTTTAGTTCCATCTATTTGTTTATGAATTACAGAAAAAAAGTTTCTGGTCTCACTGGTATATTAATCTTTAAAATCCTCTGATTCAGTCTATGTTTTCAATCCAGAATTTACATGTCTACCAAACATGATAAAATGTTCTTTCTTGTTCATATTTCCTACATAAATTTTAAATTTCTTTATACATGCTAGACATTTTTTTAGCACAAATGGCACATCATTTAATAAAAATTGTCTTTAAGTTGTAAATACCTAAGAGAATTTTATGTTGAGGCATTAAAAGTTGGAAGTCTTCCCCCATTGGAAGCTAGAAGAAGGGAGGCTGAAGTGAAAGAAAGAGAAGTGAAGCGGGTACAAGAACAGATTGTGATGGAAGAAGATTTATTACAAGTGTTGGAAATACCTACGACGGGTTCAGATTCAAAGGAACAAAGGCTGACAAGAGCTGCTGCTAAACGCAAGGAACAAGAGATGAAGGCACAACAACAACTGGCAACTACTACAACGGAAACAGTGGGAGGAGCAAGGCCTAAAGCAAAATGTGATCTGCGGCTGGTGTTCCAAAAGTTTCCTTTGGCCGATAATGGCAATTAAACTATTATCTTGGAATGTTAATGGTTTGAATTCACCACAGAAGAGAAGGAAAGTATTTCATTATTTGAAACAATTTAAAAATGACATTACCTGTTTACAAGAAACACATATTAGATCTTTAGACCAGAAATATTTGATAAACTCAAAACTGGGAGTACATTTTGTTGCCTCCTCTTTGGGGAAAAAAAACGGTTTAGTTATATATATAAAGAAGGATATATCAGCAAAATTAATTGAGGTGGATAAGCAAGGAAGATACATTGCTATTGAACTTTTGTTGGAGGGAAAGAAGACATTATTAATAGGAGTTTATGCTCCGAATCAACAACAAGTTTTTACATAAAAGAATAGTATTTTGGGATTATAAATCATATATATTAATGGGTGATTGGAATGGTGTGTTGGATACTCAAAAAGACAAAAAAAGTTTAAGGAAGATTTCAAGCCGGGCGAAATTACCAAAGGCTTTTTTTGAAATGATGGAGGACTTGGAATTAAGAGATATTTGGAGAGAACATAATACAGAAGAGAGGGATTTTACCTTCTTTTCTGACAGGCATCAATCATTTTCGAGGATTGATTTTATTTTGATTTCTAATGATTTGTATTCTAGAGTGAAGAAGACTAAGATTTGTTCAAGAACTCTATCTGATCATAGTCGGGTTTGGATTGAATTAGATGGGAGAAAGGAGGCTAGGAGATCATGGAGGTTGAATGAGAATTTGTTTAAATATGAACAAAATGTAAATGAATGTAAAAAGCAAATGAAAGAATTTTTTATTATGAATATGAAAAAAGAGACATCTATAGAGATGATTTGGGACGCTAGCAAGGCTTATATGAGAGGAAATCTTATACAAATGAATATTAAATACAAAAATAAATTGCAGAAAAAGAAAAAGGAATTGGAAGAGGAAATTAAAAAGAAAGAACAGTTATTGATAAATAGCCCAGGAAATAGTAAAATAAAAGAATCAATAAATATATTAAGAGGTCAATTTAACATGTTGATGGCAGATCAAGTAGCAACTAATTTACAATATGTCAAACATAATACGTTTAATAATGCCAATAAGCCAGGAAGATGGCTTGCCTATTTAATAAGGAAAAAACAGAAATGACGAACGATTGATAAAATAGAATATGGGGTAAGGAAGTTTATCAAAAGAACTTGATTAAAAAAGCGTTTTTAGAGTATTATAGTAAGTTATATACTAGGGATATGATTGATGATACAGAGATAGAAAGATATTTACAACAACAAAATATTTGTGAGCTTACAGAAAATCAAAGAGAAGAACTGAATCAAATAATTACTTCAGAGGAAATTTTGTTAGCAGTTAAGCAACTTAAAATCGGTAAAGCACCAGGTACAGATGGTTTAACAGCTGTTTATTATAAAAATTTACAAAATGAGATGGTTGAACCACTTAAAGAGTTATTTAATAAAATTCAAATGGGAGGGGATGTTCCCCCTTCATGGAGGACAGCCTTTATTTCGTTAATACCGAAGGAAGATTGAGATGGTATTAAAGCAGAGAATTATAGGCCTATATCACTTTTAAATACTGATTACAAGATATTTGCCAAGATACTTGCTAATAGATTAATGCCAGTGATGAATCAAATAATTCATAATGATCAGTCAGGATTTATTAAGGGTAGGCAGATGAGATATAATGTGAGGCAAATTGTAAATTTACTTGAATATTTGGAACGAAACAACCAAGTCTCAGCGGCATTCTTTTTTTTTGATGCTGAAAAAGCTTTTGATAGATTGGATTGGCAATTTTTGTTTAAAGTAATAGAAAAAATGCAATTTGGGGATTATTTTATCCATGCAATTAAAGCAATATATCAGAAGCAAACAGCACAAATAATAGTAAATGGTGGGTTAACAGAAATTTTTAAAATTGGGAAAGGGACGAGACAGGGATGTCCCCTGTCCCCATTACTTTTTATTTTAACTTTAGAAATTCTTCTGAATAAAATACGTGGTTCCGATCGAATAAAGGGAATTAGAGTTAAACATCAAGATTATAGATTAAGAGCTTTTGCAGATGACTTGGTTGTTACTGTATCCCAACCAATATACTCAGCTACTGGTTTAAAAGATATAATTGGTCAGTATGGTAAAGTATCTGGATTTAAGGTGAATCAGCAAAAGACAAAGATGATAACTAAAAATATGAATATACAAAAAGAAGAGTTAGAAAGATCTACAGGTTTTGAAATCGTTAAAAAGGTTAAATATTTAGGAATATATATTACAGCTTCAAATGTCAAATTATACAAAAATAATTATGAGGTATTGTGGCAGAAGGTATGGAAAGAAATGGAGAGTTGGAAGAAGTTACAACTAACCTTGCTGGGAAGAATAGCGGCTATAAAAATGAATGTTTTGCCCAGGTTTCTATTTTTGTTTCAAATGATACCGGTACTTAAGAATGATATCAAATTACAGGAATGGCAAAAGGGGGTTAATAACTTTGTATGGATGGGCAAAAAACCAAGAATAAAATTAAAAATAATGCAGGACACAAGGAAAAGGGGGGGTCTTAAAATGCCTAATTTAAAATTGTATTATGAAGCAGTTGTCTTATCATTAATTACTGATTGGATTAATTTAACTGAGGAAAGAGTTTTGAATATAGAAGGTTATGGTTTGTTATATGGGTGGCATGCCTATTTATTATATATAAATAATATAAAATATATTATATGATAAGAAAGTAGATAAAATATTTAAAAATAATATAATTAGAAATGCATTATTGAGGGTCTGGAGGAAATATCAATATAAACATGATAGAAAATATAAATATATATCAAAAGATGGAGGTAGTTACCTATAAAGAACTCCTTTGTATGGAAAAGGGGGAATTACAATTAAAATCCAGAGAAAAGATGGGAGAAGAAGGGAAAAATTATACATGGTTTCAATATGGACAATTACAAGCTAGATGGAAATTAGATCAAAAAATAGGTGTTAAGCAAACAGGATAATTTGTTAAAACAAATGAGAGATCAAGGCCAACAGCATATTAAGAGGTTGTATAATGTATTAGTAGAAATAGACTCAGAGACTGAATTGGTTAAGGATTGTATGATTAAGTGGGCACAAAATTTTCAGCAACCAATAATGTTGGAAACTTGGGAAAGAATTTGGGTGAGGAATGTTAAATTTACACAAGCGCAAAATATGAGAGAAAATTTTTTATAAGATGTTTTATAGATGGCATTTAGACCCCAAAAAGCTGTCATGTATGTATCCTAATGTACAGGCTAAATGTTGGAGATGTGATTGTGAAGATGCCACTTATTACCATATATGGTGGACTTGTAAAAAAGTTAAAGCATTTTGGATTAAAGTATGGTGGATCATGCAGAATATTTTGAAAAAGAAGATTAAGTTTACTCCGCAGTTCTTTCTACTAGGAATAATTATGGATTGTACAGCTATAGAGACTAAATTGATTTTGAACTTAATAACAGCCGCAAGGCTTTTGATTGCTCAATATTGGAAGAAAGAAGAATTACCTACAATTGAAGAATGGACACTCAAAGTATCAAATTTGGCGGAAATGGCAAAAATTTCTGCTTACTTGAAAGACTATACACAAGAAAAATATATTTTAGAATGGAAAATGTGGATTGATTATATTCAAAATAAGTATCAGATAAAAAAATATCGAATAGCATATGAGTAAATTTAGGAAATATTTTGTATTAGATTTATTTCTGAAGGAGAGGGGAATTGAGAGTGTGATTATGTGGAGTGACTAGAAATTATAATTTAGGAATTATTTTGGATTATGATTGTTAGTTTTGATACCCTGCATTTTGTTCTGGGAAGTCGGGGTGGGGGGGTGGGGGGTCAGGGGGAGGGGAATTGGGGGATTGAAGGTAGAGGATGGAGTGATGGTTAATGTACAGGGATTATTGAAGATGTATAAATATAATTAATGTAGGGTCGGGTATGCCCAGTTACCATTTTAGAACGGTGGGGAGGGAGAAAAGAGGAGAGAGTAGGAGGTAGGAAAGAGGAGAAGAGGAAGGAAGAGGGGTAGAAGAGGGAGAAGGAAGGTGTAGGGTGGAGGGAGGAGAGGATGTAGATAAGAGAAGGAGAGGAAGGTCTGGAAAGTAGAAGAAGGTAGAAGAGGGAAGAGTGTTAAAAAGGGGGGGGTGACTGGGCAAGCCCGACTAATTGTATATAATTGTACATTGGATGAGCTGTTTGATATGACTGTAAAAATAAAACTCTTTTATGGAAAAAAAAAGATGTAAATACCAAATCTCTCAAGCCACACAGTTTTCATTATTCCATCTGTATGTTGTAATAAAACATTTTGGCCTTTTTATCATACATTATTTCACTTGTTCTGTCTGGAGTTCAAGTAGGTAATCTCATTTACTCTCCTTTTTCTGGAGAAAATTTGCCATCTCCACTATTCCTTCAGGGACAACTAGTTTGCCATGAATCTTCATCAGAAGTTACATTTGTTTTTTGTGCAATAGTTGCTGCACGATTATTGTATGCACAAAGATGGAAAGATTTGACATTATCCACAATGGAGGAATGGTTGGTGAAGATGATACTTGTTGAGATGACTAAGTTTAATTCTTTCATCAGAGAAAAGACAACATCCACATTTCTTGCTGACTGAAAACCCCTTATACATAGTTCGCGTGAAACAAAAAAATGAATTTAGGATTTATGGTTTTTATGATTAGACCAGAAAGATTATAGAAAGAAGAGAGCTATGCTGTAACCATAGAGTAAAATTATAATTGTACTGATTTTGCATGAAGGAAGATTGGAAACATTTTTCTTTCTTTTACATTTTTCTTTACTATCTTGAACTTTTACCTTTCTCTTTGATTTCTTTTTTCTTTTCTTTTTCTTACTTTCTATTAGTTTGCATTAGTTTTTATTTTCCTTTAAAAAGGAAAACATTCTCATTTCTTACAGAACTCCATGGGGATTCCTGAATTCTCCAAAAAACCAAGTCATATGTTCTTTCAGATTTTGCTTTATGGTTCTGCCTTTACAGGCTTATGAAGACAACTTTCTCATGCTGAAATGTTTAACTGACAAGAGGTTGAACCGTTTCTTACAAGCGTAACTTCATGAAGCAGCTCCCAGCATGTGATGAAACTCTAAGGGATTTCTCAGCTTTAGCAGTTCCTGTGGCAGATCTTGAGTCTTTCATCAAGTAATCCTGTAACTCTGTATCTCTAGGGAATTTTGCAGCACTACAGTGTGTTGAGTAGTCCTGGTTTCATGCTTGCCTAATATACAAAGGATTAGAGTTCAGAGTTAAAACTTACTTGGCATTGTTAAGCTCTTTGTGTAGATTTCAGAGGCATTTAACTTTTTAATCTCAGGATGCTGTGTAAAAGAGGCAAGATTAGTTACCCTTTTCCACTCTTTTGAATTTTATCCCGTCAGCCAACACTGCCTTACACCAAATTGAACTAGGCTCATGCCAGTCTGAAAACCTGCTCCAACTCTTTTCCTAGATACCTGTGCAATACAGGAAAATGCAAATGCAGTCCATGAATCTGAATTTGATAGTGTTTACTAAATGCAAGCCAGCCAAAAAAGGGTTTATGGTAAGTGATAGATGCTTTACATTTAGTGCAATGCATTTCCTGCAAGTATCACCAAACTAGAGAGTGTGCTAACCAGTGGTAGGATTCAAGTATTTTAACAACCGGTTCTCTGCCCTAATGATTTCTTCTAACAACCAGTTTGCCAAACTGCTCAGAAAGTTAACAACCGGTTCTCCCGAAGTGGTGCGAACTGGCTGAATCCCACCACTGGTGCTAACCCCATAACAGCAGGAAAAAAGCTCCAAGAGAAAAGTTTGATCCTGATGGGACTCAAGGTTGGCTCACTCTTCTGTCCTTCCAAGGTCAGTAAAACGAGGACCCAAATTAATAATAATAATAATAATAATAAAATTTTAATTTTTATACCACCCTTCTCCCGTAGGACTCAAATTGTCCTGCAAATAATGCCTTAACATTGTAAATCACCCAGCGAGTGCTATGGGGTGGATATAAATCTAAATGCTATTGCTATTAAGAAGATGTAGTACAGTAAAGACTTCACTATTTATATTTGAACAGATGAAGGTGGATTCAATCGAACCGTCTCATTAAAGCATTGCCCACAGCACCAGAATCTTCTGAATTGGCATTGCTTGCTGGAAAAACCTCTTCTGCAGTCTTCCTTGTTGAAAGCAGTTTGTATTGAGCTAGGTGCTGAAAAACCATAAAAATTGTCAGAAATTTTGCTTTCACATCCCAAGCTCATTGGAAAATCTTAAATTTCAACTGATGAAGGAAGCGAAAGCCTCTTTCCCTCTCTCTCCCTCTCTCTCCCTCTCCCATTTAGGGCAACAGTAGCTCTGAGGTAGCCCAATGTTGACAGTTGCTTTCTTATAGGAATGTATTATACTTCAGATCCAAAAGAAAATAGGTACTTCTGAGCAATCATGAGCATGGACGCCGCACCTGTCAGCAGCTTCTTAAAATATCTTTCCCAATCTTCTGAGCCATTTAAGTTAAGAAGGCACCAACAGTGAGCCCACACTCATTCTGTAATAACCCTCTTACACTCTGTCTGCACCTCCTTAGTTGAGCTTGCGTTTTCCTGGAATCATACAGCTACCAGGTCATACCAAGAAAAGAAGCATCATCTTTTAAAGATGCACTGAAAAGGACAGCATGTGTGGCCTTTCTCTGTGAGACAAATTTTCTAAGTACATACAGTTGTTGGGGGTAAAGAAAGGGACTCTGAAAAGAAGCAGAACTGCTTGCAGGGAAGTGCAGATGACACACAAAGTAGCTTAGATTAATGGTTACAAATAAAGTAGTGATATTTGTCCTTGTCAGTCTCATGCAGCAAAATCAACAAGGAATTTTGTGATCTATCATAGGCCTGACAACTTCTTTATCTCATGAGATTTATAATCCTGAGTAGGTTTATATTGATTCCATTTATTATTTGTGCTTATTTAACTTTTAAGCATGCTTGGTCAGTTTCTCCAATGTAAAGCATGGCTGATAGGTCAATAGCATAGATCATATAGAAAATAATTAATGTGTGGTAATTGTCATCTGGGAATCTCTTACAATTTTCCAGCACACTGCACCACAGGTTTATTAAGTTTGGCTCTAGAGATCAATTGTAATTGTTGCTGTTGAAACAATCTTCCTGCTATAGAACAACCTTCCTGTCTGAGCTCCTTGACTTCATTTTTAGGTTTACGATGGAGTGCTCCAGACTTATGGAGGACTTCAACTGACCTTCTTTAGGAATGGGGTCTGAGGTGTCCCTGGAGATCATGGCCACTATGATGACCATTGGCCTATCTCAGATCATACAGAGTTCAATAGAACGAAGGCCGTACACTAGAACTGGTGTTCATCTCAGAGCAGCAGCTATGAAACTATGAAATCTGAAATTGGGGGAGTTTTTAGGATGTGATCTAATGTTGTAACAGTCAGCTCACACCCTGGTTTCAATGGGATTTCCTAGTGCCAATAGCCAGTGCAGGGATGTTGAAGCCATTACATTGGTCTGTTTCCAATGATTGGTGGACCCATAAGGATTTAAGAGGGAATTGGGCAGAGCGGGGGTGTTGCTGTACTTTCTGGATCAATTTCAGGATATTGCTTTTAATTTTTAAAGCCCTTCATAGCATTTGACTGGGTTTTCTGAGGGGCTAACACTCCCCAATTATATCTATCATCCCATTAGATCTGGCAGAGAAGGCATGTTGTACCTACCATCTGTTAGGGATTTACATTTGGTGGGTCACCAAAGATGTGCCTTTCCTATCACTTATTTTGAAACATCTTTCTATCCCTGAATTTAGACTAGTTCCATGCCTGTTCATGTTCTGAAAGTCCCTTGAGACCTGGTTATGTTATCAAGCCTGAAGGTCCCAGGGGACCAATAACATTCTAAGATGGTTTCACTATTATGGTTGATACATTCACCCTCTCCATGCTTTGTGATTTGTATATTTTAATTTTTTAATAATATTTTAATCTTCAATAATGATTATTTTATATTTTTATAATTATTGTTTTATATATTTGGTATTTTATTTGACTGTTGTATGCCACCCAGAGTCACTTCTTGTAAGATGGCCAGCCATATAGATTTGATAAATAATAGATATAGATATAGATATAGATAATATAGATAATGTAAGTACCTCACATTATTGTGGTGATGCAACAGGGTGAGAACATTGCCATAGCAGGTATGATGACAGAGTTGGCAATCTGTGTATCGTTGTTCCACCTGTATTATTGTGTCATAGGCCATTATCTCTGATTAGTAGCCATTTGAGATAAAATGGCTATTTCTGATGGAATATGATCTGGATTTCTAGGAGGGAGGGAGTGCATTCCAGGAGAGTAAGAGACAACTCAGCTCAGATAGTTAGTGTGGAAGAAAAAGGATGAAGACAGCTCCTCCCTAACAGCTTCCAGGGTACAGGTTTTTTTTTAATTATTATTATTATTTGATATAAATCAATATAATTATATGAACAGTGAGGGATCTGAGTATCATTCATTTAAATACAAATAATACTAATAATAATTGATACATTAATCATACTTATATAATTGTGGTATTATTATGATATTTGTATTAGAGGATGTTCCTTCATTGTTTAGTTGTTCAGTGTTTTTGTGCACCATTCTAATAACAATCACAATATTATTTAAATGTACATAGTGATACCATCTTTCATCATCTAATCTTTACATCTAGCTATTACTTTTAATATATTATATAAAAATATGTATAATATTTCCCCTTGATCTTATTTCTACCTCTTATTTCTAGCTCTCAGTAAAGCCAATCTTACATTAAATAGAATTCCCTTTCTAATCATCATCTCTTGCTCACTTTAGTATTTCAATTCTTATTCATTTTTTTACTTGCCTCCCAAACTCCTCCCTTGGGTCTTTGTCTCTGTCTACATCTTTCCTATTTAACCCAACTATTTCTTCCATCTCTACTATCTCTTGCTCTGAAGGTTTTGCCCAAGCCCCTATCTTCTCTTCGAAAATATCTTTCTTTTTATCCAATCCAATTTTTTGATCTCTTAATATATATTGTCCCTTATTTGATTCCTATGTCTTTATTGTCTTCTTCTCTTCTTGTTTTATCTGTTGATTTATCTGTTCCTCTGGTTTTTCTATTATCTCCTCTATTTCCTGTTATTGCCTTTATTCATTGTCCCTTGTTGAACATTTTCTGATTTCCCCACAATGTCATGCATTAAGTCTTTTATCTCCCTGTGATTATTTATCAACATATCATAAGTAATTTGGAGCATCAACACCATTTCTTTTTGAAATCCACTCATTTCCCCCGATGGAACATCTTGTCTTATTTTGGTAGATCCAAATATTGGTCAATATCCTGTCAGTAGTCTGTCACCACCCCAAAGTCTCAATTGTCAATGACCTCAGAAAGCCAGTTTAGAAACCATTTGCACAATCCTAGCATTGCTCCTCAGGGGAATGCAATAATTATAGTTCTTTGTGTCTCACATTTAGTCAATTAGTTCCATTTAGGTAATCCAGGAAGATTTCCAAATGTCTCCTTAAGTCCACTCTGTGAGTTCAGTCATAGATCTTAGCATTTAAAAGTCACTTTCTTTAGATGTCTTCCATAATCTCATAGTTAAACCTCCAATAACCATGAAATAGACAGATATACAACAGTAAATAGCAGAGCAGTCCTCCAGGTGTTATTTATTTCCATTTTTTTCCTTTGTCTTATCAGTACTTACCAAAGTTGTAGGAGTTTAGAATATATTCCATTCACCAGTAAATGGCACCTTCAGCTTAAAATTCAACATTGCACAAAATTTAACAAACATTTATTTCAGTTTTTGCAAATATTCAGACAAATAATTCCAGCATTTTAAAATGCCTTACCAAAATATTTCCAATAAAGTTTGAAAATCCAATCTTTGGATTTTATTTTAAAGATTTTGCACTCTCCCTTTAATTCCTTTTCTTTCTGGACTATAATTTTTCTCTTTGTAATTATTTGCTATTTAGACAGTTGTGCTTAGACACAACTCTTTCAAAGAGTCTCTTTTCCAGTGTTTATTTTCTTTGGGGTTAGGTTCTATGTAAAAAAAGAATCACCTTACCCAGTTCTGATCACTGTTGATCTACAATGCTCCAGCACATACTTTGTTCCTTTGGATGCCCAGCTTTACAGCAGCCATAATTGCTGCCTCTCCTTTTTGTCATTGGATGGAGAACCACTGCTCTCTGTGACCTGCAGGGTGTCCTTTCTTTTTTCATCACCCCTATAGGGTGACTTTAGCCCCTTGGGTGGCCCTCCAATGAAGAGGATTCAGTGCGAGTTCATGGATTCCCACTCCTCGCATCTGATCTTGCTGTGACGTCAAACTGGAACCCCCAGGATATATGTTTTATAGGGTGATTAATATGCTTTAGTTTTTAGATGAGGAACAATAAAGAAAACTGCTTGAAAAAATTACAGTGTGTTTTTCTTGATTTGCGGGGCCTGACATCATTTATAAACAAGTGAAAAATTTCCACTATGTTTGTAAAAGGGAAGTGTCACTCTCCAGGTATAATTAGGAGTTGTAGATATTAAATGAATTGCCTTCTATTGACTTTCTTTCTGGATCCATCTTCTAGTTTATTTCTGTGTATTGGTGTGGCTCTGTTGATTGAGTTTTTTTTTATTAGTACTGTAATTACACAAATGCCTAATTTAAATCTCAAATATTGTATCTGTTTAGCAGGCAAATATTCAGAAGTGTGGATGTATTGTGGCACTTACCAATGCACAATAGATTTTGCAATATGTTCTAGATGGAAGTTTGAAGCACATATATA